>NC_056728.1:1966312568-1966372568 GCF_019279795.1 Protopterus annectens
ATGGAGCTGTGCGGTGCGAGTCTGACAGCACTTTCTCTTACCAGGATGAACAAAACAGCTTTGACATCACTCCCACCCATCTCCACCCAGCTTCTTTGTCACCTAGGTTGCTAGTCAGTCTAGAGTTGTGCGTCATATAGTCAAGTCCAAAGCCTCTATGACATAGAACATACACAAGTATGGTACAGTTTTTGATACAGCTGTGAAAACTGAGACTCAGTCTTTATTTTGTCTAATCTGAGGACATGTTTTCAAATGAGACTATAACATTTGATTGATATAAGTTTTTAAAGTATATTGAGATGATACTATTTTGTGTCAAGTTTTACCTTTGCATGGTGCCTATGTACATTAACATGAAAACTGTGATGCGTCAAGCCAACTACTTTACATAGGGGGTAAAGACCTTCCGAGATCCAATAGTGACTAAGACACCTGTAGGAGCTGGCTGGGTGGGGGGCAAGTGAGCAGTCAATGCCAGTTTGCCCATCCCAGAGGAGGGGAGGCAATTGTGGCTTTGCACAAGAGTGACACTAGTAGTAGTGGAGTTTGAGGCAGCGGGGCCCTCTCTGTTGTGGTACTTAGTAGCAGTAAAGCCAAAGGGAATCCAGCATTCAGAGGCATGCTTTGCCTTAAGGGATAGCAGTAGTGACTTTATGGGAGCCACTGAGTAAGGGTGGTGCTGACAACCACTTCCCAGGGCCAGCAAGCTGGCCTGCTCCCTACCACCCAGCTCACCCCGTGAATAGAAGGACTGATCAGGATTCGCAGTGAGAATGAATGGGCTGTAAGGCTCTTGCCCATCCCAGAAATGTTCAGTTCCCATGTGTCTAAAATATTTGGGCCAATCTGATGTTAGTAAAAGAGTCATCAGGCAAGGTCCTGGGAGACTGCAAAAAAAGGAGGACTACAGTTTTTTTTTTGGGCGCATGGCCCATTGTTGTAGCATTGGAGGTCACTTGCAGCTCAATAAGTATTTGAATCAGAAGAAAGTAAACATTCTTTAGCCTGAAGTATTTGGCAACATTTCAACGTGCAGCTTTGCATTACTCCCACAAAAAGGTATTCAAGTGAGACCTCGCTATAACTGCATAAATGTCTGATAATTACTCAGAAGTACCAAATGAATCTGTTAATAAAGGTAAACTTAGAAAAAAAAATAATCAGATTTGTACATTGAAGTCAGTGTTCCATTTTCCTGAGATGATTTCTCAGAAGTCAGGGAATGGCCTACTGAGGGGTGATTGCAAAGTATGTGCGTTCTTTATGTAGAATCTGTGGCCAGAATTCATAAATGGGCCTGGCCACAAGTAGTAAGGCTGTGGCAAAAAGGGCCTTTAGTGAGTTCACAGAAACAAGCGATTCAGAGATACATTAGGGTGGTGCAACGGTTAATGTTGTCACCTCACAGCAAGAGGTTCTCTGGTTCGATTCTCGGCTGGAGTGCCTTCTGTGCGGAGTTTGCATGTTCTCCCTGTGTTTGCGTGGGTTTCCTCTGGGTACTCCGGTTTCCTCCCACATTCTAAAGACATGCGTCTGGAGCATTTCTCCCTGGGCCTCCACTGAAAACAGGCTCTGTGGAGCCTAGTCAGACTTTCCCGGTCAACAAATGTTAAATAAAATAAAGAAATAAATAAATAATTAGCCGCAAAGAGGACAGACCTCATTATCAACTAATTTGCATGTATCTGAATAGTTCAGTTATTACTGCAAGCTCTAAGAAGCACTTTGATGTAGTAATCACTGTCTGTGGCCCATGCATCATGTTGTCATAAGTGTCCCATCATTCATTCCCTTACACAAACATACACACAAATGGACATATCTTCATACCTGTCAACTGTCCCCAACTTCACAGAACAGCCGTGACTTTGTCTCTCAGGCTGCCTTATCCATTTTCCTGGACTCTTTCTGTCAGCCAAGTCAGTATTGTCAGACATTGGAGTTAAATACATGGTATTATTCCTTTGCAGCTTCTAGCTGCAAAATCTGTTGTTCCATTAACTTTGTAAGTGTTGTAACCTAATATTTAAGAAGTGTGCCTGATGTCTAGTGTCTAACCCTCCATTTTACAGCCAGTGCCCATTATTTTAGGGGGAGATGAGCATTATGGAACCCCTTCCACACACACACACTCACACACCTCATGCACGCATTCTCATAGACATAGCCATACAGGCACTTAACATATATCACAAACTTCCCTCTCGTGATCACACTGATGGACTCGCTCAAACATTCACTGATGTACATGTGTGTGAGCACACACACACACACACACACACACACACACACACACACACACACACACACACACACACACACGCACACCTATACCTGTACTACCTATCCCCTAAATATCCCCTCTACTGTTACCATCTAGGCAGACACACATGCACACACATGCACTGTCAAGTGTGACCACTTATGCAACTAAATACACTCACAGATACAGCCACATACCCACACACAACTCCCACCACTACTTATCCACCAAACTTCCCGGAACTTACCTCTAATATGATCTGTCCCAGTGAGAGTAATGGGTGAATGTGGACTTTGCACTAAGTTAATTAATGCAGCTACACAGCCAAGTGGTTCTCTGAATTGCAGGGAATGGTACATGACTCTCTCCCAGAATGCCTGATTTGCATTTGTGGTAGGCCACAGAGACAGCCCACCACAGGGTTGCACCTCTTTGATGTAAACCACTGTGGGAAGGGCTGCCTCTTATTCAGAAATGGCTACCATCAGTAGTAAAGAAGGCTTAACACTGATGGTAACATGTCTGAATCTCTGGGCATCTGTCATATTTATTTTACTTATTTATTCTTTGTTTACCAGGGCCGCGGTGGTGCAGCAGTTAGCGTTGTCACCTCACAGCAAGAGGTTCTCCGGTTCGATTTTCAGATGGAGCACCTTCTGTGCAGAGAATGCATGTCCTCCCTGCAGTCAAGTGAACTTTAAAGACATGCACATAGGTGCGTGCGTGTGTGTGTGTGTGTGTGTGTGTGTGTGTGTGTGTGTGTGTGTGTGTGTGTGTGTGTGTGTGTGTGTGTGTGTGTACCTTCTGTGAAGGTTGGGTGCCGGGCTGGCAACTCAACACTGTAAAAATCCACTGCCAATTAATAGTGGACCAGTGATCCCCTGTGCCGCCCCCTAACAGGGAAAAGCTGAAAGTCTTTTTAATTCTTTGTTTACCAGAGTAGAGCACTGATCCATGTGAACAATTTTTAGGTTGAGCCTGGATGACTCCAAAGTGTGCATAAATGCTAGTGTACCTTGGATATCCCAGAGAGTCTGGTAACCACTTCGCATATGCTTCTTTCAAAATCAGACTAAGAATTACATTGTAGCTTAAAGTACAGATCAGATGTGAAAGAGAGGTCATAGGAACTTGCAGTGTTCGTGTAATCTACTACAACTTATGAAGTGCAATCCCTGCTAATGGAGGATACATCAGTATATTGATAGTATACCTAAACTGTGTCCTTCATTGCTGGCTAGTTAATCAGTTGCCATAAGTTTATAAAAAGATTGCTGCATTACCGAGAACACCTGTGGAAATTAAGTGGTCTGTGTTAAGTATTGCATAGGTCAAGTACTGGAGGTGTATAGAGCAGCACAGCAGTCTTCACTAAAGTTGTTGCAACCAGTGAAGTAGACATATTTTTTTCTGTAGATCAGTAACCAGTTTGATACTCTGTTCAAGCTTTTCAGATAGCAACAGTGAGGCATTCATGTTATATTTGGTGCAAAAGCAAAACCATCAAATGTTGCAGCTTTTATAGGTTCATAGGTAGGTACTAGGCTATCTGCCCGAAGGCATTTATAAGCCTAGCAGGAATGTGTTGGCTTTCGCCGCCCCCTTAGATTAGTTCCCTGTGCCTGTGTCCAGCAGAGCCATTGAAGTGATCCATGGGGTAAACTTTTTGTTTCCAATCCACTCGTTAAGATTCCTCTTGAAGAGGGTTAGCCAGGAGCTCTACCTAATGTAGATTGGAATCTTGTTCCAGAGCATGGGAAGTCTCTGGGACAGGAATCTATCCCTCTACCACGTTCTATTTATTGTTGTGGTGAGGTTTAGATCCCTGGAGCGTGTGGCTCGAGGGGATATGGTTTTCTAGGTGTAGCATGTCCATCAATTCTGGGTTGGACATGGCCTTGTATGTCAGGCAGAGATCACCTCTGAGTAGGCGGTATGCAACCGAGTACAGCTGGAGTTTCTTCATTCGAGCTGCATAGGGCATTTGCTTGAGGCCAGTGATCCTCTTGGTGAGGTACTTCTGTGGTCTTTCCAGTTGTTGCAGGTGTCTTATAAGGTACATCCCAAATGGGGCATTGTACTCTATGATGGGTCTGATGAGTGATGCGTAGAGAGGCCCAATGACCTCTTTCGATCTGGATGCAAGCACTTTTGTGATTAGGTGGGCCACATAGAAGGATTTTCTAACCACTTTGGCAATGTGATTATCAAAGGAGAGGTTACTATCTACTTGGGTCCCCAGATCCCTTATTACATCTTCCGTATTTAGGGGGCTACCACCTATGTGGTAGTTTGTGGGTACTTTGTTTTTTCCAAAGGAGATGACTATGCACTTTTTGGCATTTAGCTTGAGGCCATGGTTTTGACACCAGGTATCTGTCGCAGTGAGACCCTTTTGGAGGATGTCTGTGCCAGCCAGAGAGTCAATTATAGCCCCTAGTTTGCAGTCGTCTGCGAACCTGGTCAGCCATAGTCCTCCTGTGCTTGCCTGTACCTCTGAGAAGTATTTGCTGAACAGGAGGGGTCCTAGGGCTGAGCCCTGGGGAACGACACTTGTAACTGGGTTAGAGTCAGACCTAGCTCCCGCAACTCTTACCATGTGGGTTCTGTCCATGAGACAGTTGGCAACCCATCTCGTGATGTAGAGGTTTATGTTCAGGCTGTTGAGCTTGTCTATAATACCTGAGTGGGGAATGGTGTCGAAGGCCTTTGCGAGGTCTAGGTAGGCTGTGTGGACCACCTTTCCCTCATCTATAGCCTTGGTAACTTTCTCACAGAAGTACGCCAGGTTTAAGAGGCATAATCTCCCCTTAACAAAGCCGAACTGGGTAGAGTCCAGTGTTTGGAGGTTCCCAATGTCTCTGTTAATGAGATCCATGATGATGTGCTCCATAGCTTTGCAGACCAAGCTAGTCTGGCTTATAGGGCAATAGTTCCCAGGGTCTGTTATGGCTCCACCTTTGTGGAGCGGAATAACTGTTGCTGTGCGCCACTCTGTGGGCACGTAACGTAGCCTGTGGAGAGGCTGAGTTTAAACAGTGTGTTTAGGTGAGCGGTTAGTTCATCTTTGAGCTCATGTAGAATGCAGCCTGGGACACTGTCCGGTCCCATTGAGGCTGTGTTTTTGGCTTTGGAGAGGGCTGTTTTAACCTGAGTGTCTGTGATTTCAGGGGCACTACATTCTTCTGCTATAGTTATGGGCCCTTTTGGGGGTGAAGTTTGCACTGAACCTGTCTGCCAGGATGTTGGCTATATCAGTAGGTTCAGTGTATTTTGTGCCATTCTACACTAACTCTGAGCAGAACTGATAATTGCCACATAGATTCTTGACATAGCTAAAAAATGCCTTGTGGTTATCTTTGGAGTCCTTGACAATTTTTCTTTCAAAGCTAGCCTTGAGTGATTTTATGAGGGAACGTAATTTCTTGTTGATACTGATCAGGGATGTCTTCCCTTCTTGGGATTTTACTCTTTTCTGTACTAGTTTCCTCCTACAGTTGTATAGCTTGTTTATGGCAGAGGTCCACCAGACTGGTTTCCTTTTCTTGGAGGAATGAGTCTTGGTTTTGTTTGGGATAGCATGATCCATGCATTCGTGTAGGTGACCGTAGAGTGCATGAGTAAAAGATTTTCCAGCTTGGACAGCGTTATCCTTTAGCATGGGGGCTTTGAAACTTCCCACCACGGTCTTAAGTAACGTGAAGTTTGCTTTTGAAAAGTTTTTCACGGTGGTTTCTTTGACCGGGGGTGGTGGCGGAATGTGGATATCCAGAGTGATTAGTTTATGGTCGGATCTAACCAGCGAGGGGCTGACCTCCTGTGTGGAACACCGGTTGTACATGTTGGTGATGACTGGGTCAAATATGTTGTCACCTCTGGTGGGGGTGTTGACCAGTTGATCCAGAGAGTTTGAGTTTATAAATTCTAGGAAATGTTGGGCAAGGGAGTTTGTACTTGAGTAGTTCTCCCAGTTATTGTTTGGGTAATTCAAATCACCCAATATCAGGGTGTGTGGTAGGACCTTTATGTTTCCCAGTGTTTCTAGGAATGCGGAGTGGGGGTCCTGGAACATGGTGGGTGATCTGTAGCAAGCTATAATTTGAATAGCAGTTTTGCCCATAGTTAGCTGCACATGGATGATCTCTGAAGCATTGTGCTGTGCCACTAACCTGGAAGTGTGGGTATCCTCGATGAATATGGATACTTCGTTCTGGGTTTTGTGGCAGAAATGTATGTTATGAGTTGTAGCCTGGTAGTGCTGGATTGCTCTCTGGAGCCTTAAACCAGGTTTCTGTTACTGCACAGATATCGATTTTCTCCATACTGAGAAGTGCCTCAAGTGCGTGCATTTTGAGGTTTAGACTTCTGGCATTGAGTAGCATTACCTTCAGTTTTTTGTCACTTGTGCTATTTACGGCGGTGGGTTTGTCTTTTGAGCCTTGCCTAAAAAAAGGCAGTATGGGAGTGGCAAGACCCTCGGCCAGTATTCGAAAGCCTAAGGGTGACAGGTGCAAGCCGTCTCTAGCGAAGCAGTGTGGCTACTCGTTATAAGTACTGTAGGAGCCAGATTTTATTTTCATAGCTCTTCAGTTGTTAACCTCTACTTGATCATTGCTGTCTTAACTTGATGTTTATGGAACATTTTAATGTTCTGCAACTGCTTGTCTTGACACAAATACTACATAGATCAGAGAGAGAGCGAAGGCATATGTTGTGAAACTGGCATCCCAGTCATTTGTCAGGTCACATGGGGAAACAGATGTAGCCAGAGAGGGGCACACTTTTTGTTGGCTGCATTCTGTCCCTCAGTACCTACTGAAGTTAGGTACACACTGGCATACTGATTTAGATATTGTACCTGTGAAGACAGCACTGGAACATAGTGAGCTATCTTTAAGTATGTGTCTCTGAGACACATGCTGTGTGTGCTACAGTGGGTTTTGGGCTGGATGTGAAACACAAATGTACCAAACAATTTATACAGTACATGCAAAGTTCAAAATATGCTTATGAGTGTTCCTGGTCCTTCCATATATTCTTATGAAACAATTTCTTGGTCCCGACCTACTGGTTAAAAAACACTCCACTCCCCTTTATAATCTATGTGTTAAAAGAAAAGAGAATGAATAACATTAGTTCAACTTGAAAATGAACACTTAAGGCTGTTAAGGAAATGAAGTTAGCTACCTGAAGTGTATAGCTTCTCCTCCCTTTCATCTGCTTCTGTCTTTGGATGTTTATTTTACCCTTAGTTTTTTATGTAAAACATTCTGCCATGTCTCAATGAGTTCTGTTCCTTGAAGTAACACTTTTGACAACCACATTGTTTAGATTCTCCCACACACATTGTATTCTGACAGAGTTTCATCCAAAATTCTCGTTCTACTTTTAGCTAGTTTCTTGATTATCCATATTTTGACTAGCTGTGCTCTTTTTACTTTCCTGTTTCCTTTTCTTAATTTGAATGGATGGTTGTTGCTGTTTCATCCAGACTTTCCTTCATGCTAGACATATTCAGGTAATTTAGTTTCTTTGACACAGCTATCTTAACATAATTTCTTTTAATTGTTCCCTGCAGCTTTCATGTTAAACTGCAATTACTTTTGAGATATGAACTTCAAAACTTAAAAGTATTCCTTCGCGTGTGGGGTGATTTTTAACCTGGCATGATTGCCTTTCTCTCCATCTTGATGGAAAATCTTGGCAGTTCATCCCAGGACTTTCCCATTTCTTTCATAGGTTCATACTAGGCTATCTGCCCTAGGGCATTTATAAGCCTAGCCAGAATGTGTTTGGCTTTCGCCACCCATTTTAAATTTATTTTGCTATGCCCTTTTTTGAGGTTAGTATACTGTGCCTCTGTCTAACAGTGACACAGAAGTGATACCCGGGGTAAAGCTATGATCTCCCATCCACTCATCAAGATTCCTCTTGAAGAGAGTCAATGAGGGACTCTGCCTAACCTGGACTGGGATTTTATTCCAGAGTGAAGGGAGCCTCTGGGTTATGAATCTGTCCCTCCAGCATGTCCTGTTTATTTCAGTGCTGAGGTTCAAGTCTCGATGGGATTTGGATTTTCTGAGGTGCAGCATGTCCATTAATTCCGGGTTGGACATGGCTTTATACATCAGGCACAGATCGCTTCTGAACAGGTGGTATGCCACTGAGTAGAGCTGGAGTTTCTTTAACCGGGCAGCATATGGCATCTGTTTGAGCCCTTTGATCCTCTTGGTGAGGTACTTTTGGGGTCTTTCCAGTTGCTGCAGGTGTCTGGTAAGGTTCATCCCAAAAGGGGCATTGTACTCAATTATGGGCCTGATGAGGGATGAGTAAAGAGGCACGATGACCTCCCCTGATCTAGATGTGAATCCCTTCATGATTAGGTGGGCTATATAAAATGTTTTTCTAACCACTTTGGCCACGTGGTTGTCAAATGAGAGATTGCTATCAACTTGTGTCCCCAGGTCCCTAATTACTTCTTCTGTACTTAATGGATTACCACCTATGTGGTAAATTGTGGGCACTTTGTTTTTGCCAAAGGGATGACTATACACTTTTTGGCATTTAGCTTGAGGCCATGGCTCTGGCACCAGTTGTCTGTTTCTATGAGGCCCTTTTGGAGGATGCTTGTGTCGGTTGAAGAGTCGATTATGGCGACGAGTTTGCAGTCATCTGCGAACTTGGTCAGCCACAGTCCTTCCGTGTTGGCCTGTACCTCCGAGAAATGTATACCGAACAAGAGAGGTCCCAGGACTGAGCCTTGTGGGACACCACTTGTAACTGGTTTGGAGTCTGACATGGCTCCAGCAATTCTAACCATGTGGGTTCTGTCCTTGAGCCAGTTTGAAATCCATCTAGTGACATAGGGGTTTATATTTAAGCTGGTGAGCTTATCTATAATGCCCGAGTGGGATATTGTATCGAAGGCTTTGCGTAGGTCCAGGTAGGCTGTGTGGACCACCTTCCCTCGTCAATGGCCTTGGTGACTGTTTCAAAGAAATCAACCAGGTTTAAGAGGCAGGATCTGCCCTTAACAAAGCCGAACTGGGTAGGATCCAGTGTCTGTAGGTCCCCAATATCTTTATTTATGAGGTCCATGATGATCCTTTCCATAGCTTTGCAGACCAAGCTAGTCAGGCTTATGGGGTTATAGTTTCCAGGATCCGTTGAGGCACCACCTTTGTGGAAAGGGACCACTGTTGCTGCGCCACTCTTTGGGCACATATCCTGTAGTAAGGCTGAGATTGAACAGTAGTTTTATGTTTGGGTTTAGCTCTTCTTGGAGTTCATGTAGGGCTCGGGACACCGTCTGGTCCCATTGATGCTGTGTTTTTGCTTTGGAGAGGCGGCTCTTACCTGAGCATCTGAGATGTCAGGGGCAGCACTCTGCTGGGATAGATATTTGCCCTTTGGTGGGAGGGGAGAAGTTTGCTGAACCTGTCAGCTAGGATGTTGGCAATGTCTGTGGGTTCAGTGTATTTTTGTCATTTTGGACTAATTCTGAGCATATCTGGGAATTACCACCCAGGTTCCTAACATAACTAAAGAAAGCCTTGTGATTATCCTTAGTGTCCTGTGCATTTTGCTAGCCTTAGACAATTTTATGAGTGCCCGTAGTTTTTGCTAATACTGATCAGTGATGCCTTCCCTTTTGGGATTTTGCTCTATCATTTAGTAGCTTCCTCCTTCTATTGTATAGTTTGTTTATGGCTGGGGTCCACCAGACAGGACGTCTGCCTTTGGAGGATTGGGTCTTGGTTTTATTTGGGATCATGATCCATGCATTCCTGAAGGTGTTCATAGAATGCATTTATAAAGGATTCTCGTCCATTATTTTCCACAGGCCGGGCTTTGAAGGATTCCACCTCGGTTTTGAGGAGTGTGAAATTTGCTTTAAAGAAGTTTTTCACTGTGGTTTTCTGGGCAGGTGGGGTCGGGATGTGAATATCCAGTGAGATTAGTTTATGGTCTGATCTTACCAGTGAGGGATACACTTCTGGTCTGGAGCATAGAGTCCCCATGTTGGTGATGATCAGGTCCAGTATGTTTTCCCTCTTGTGGGAGTGGTAACAAGTTGTTCCATAGCATTTGAGTTTATAAATTCTAGGAACCTTTGGGCTAGGGTGTTGGGAGCTAGAGTAATGCTCCCAGTCTATGTTTGGGTAGTTGAAGTCCCAATATAATGGTGTTTGGAGAGACCTTCATATTTTCCAGTGTTCTCAGAAAGGCTTCCTGGGTTTGGGAGGGTGGTCTGTAGCAGGCTATAAACTGGAAGGCAGTTTTACCCACTGTTAGTTGCACATGGATAGTCTCTGATGCTTGTGCTTTGCCACCAACCTGGAGGTGTGGGTATCTTTGATGAATATCGATACTCCCCTTTGTGGTTCGGTCCAAGTTTTGGGGCCGAAAAGCAGGGTATGAGGTATAACCTGGTAGTGCTGGGGTGCTCTCGGGAGCCCTGAACCAGGTTACTGTTACTGCACAGATATCGATGTTCTCCATGATAAGGAGAGTTTAGTCGCGTGCATCTTGAGGTTTAGACTTCTGGCTGAGTAGCATTACTCTTAGTTTCTTATCCCTTGTGATACCTATGGAGGTGGGTTTGTCTTTGAGCCTTGCCTAAAAAGGCACTATGGGGTAGCAAGAGCCTTTGCCAATATCTGAAAGCCCAGGGGTGACAGGTGCAAGCCGTCCCTAGCGAAGCATTGTGGCTTGTCGAGCATATCATCCCAAGCTGACAGGCATTGGATCCCTTTTGAATGACACCAGTACTTAAGCCAGTTGTTGAAATTGATCATCTTGTCTTCATATTGTGGCATCATTCTTGGTGAGGGTAAGATGCTACTCAAGGTCAGAGTCACACCAGCCTGGGCTACATGCTCAGAGAGCTCCTTTATGTCTCTTTTCATGTAGTCCAGGGAGGTACGTCTCAGGTCATTCACACCAACATGGACAATGACTGAGTCATATTTGTACTTGCCTTGGAGTGACCTGAGTGCTTGTGTTATGTGGCGGATCCTAGCACCCGACAGGCTGCTCACCATGACCCTCTCCTTGTTCAGCCTGGTGGCCGGGACGTCAGTGTGCCAGTCACCTATTACAAGTGTATCAGGTGTGTTGTTTAGTCCTAAGGGCTGTGACTATTCGGCATACTGGCTTTGTGAGATATGTGTTGCACGTGTTTTGTTTTGGGGTAGCGGTTGCTTGGGTGTCTGCTTTGGAGGTCTCTGCTGCTTAGGCAGATCTTTATTTAGAGCCTCGAGTATGTTTTTGTGTGATTATGTGTTTGGTTTGCTGTGGTAGGTCTATGTGAGACTGGAATTGTAGTGAGTGTGGTTTCCTTCTCCTCCTGACTGGTTATGCCAGTACTGAGTTGAGAGAGCTTAGCCTCCAGTTTGGCTATATGGTTGCATCTCTCACATGTGTTGGAATTTGTTGGGAGGAGGAGAGGGTTGTCTGTGTACATGAGGCAGTTGTAAGATTGCCTCAAGATTCCCAGATTCACCAGCTGGACCAGAGAGGAGATTGACAACTGACCTTTGGACATGCTAGAATAATACTGGGAATTCCTTAATAATTGAAAACAAGGGCCAGTGGGGAGTGAGGGTGTAGTGCTTTTAATTTTTAGTGCTGACTTATATAATTGCTTTAGCGAGCAAGTGCCAGGTAACTTAAGTGCAATGTGTTACAGGTAACTTAAATGCAAAAACGACAAACAGTAACTTTCTTTCAAGTGAAACAAGGAAATAAGTACAGTAAGCAATGCAGATATCACTAGTGATCCACAGAAGTGCTGAGAAGCTGCGTATTAGGTGGAATTAGCGTTCCAGGGAAATAACAACCAAGTCAGTCAGGTCCAGATACCATTTTTTCTCTTTATCTGAGATATTTAGCCATATATTTCCTGTCCACTATACGTACTCTCTTTTCAGCCTAAACTGCATCACTTTGTACTTTCTGGTTTTAAACTTCATCATCCATTTATTTGAAGCAGTCATCAGCCTTTTCATAGCATTAAGAGCATGTATCCTTCATAGCTGCTTCCTCCATGTTATCAAGAAATGTGTTCACTTTAACTAGAACTCCAGAAGTACATCTGAACTATGAAGTCTAGACTGGTCAGGGTAGAGAAAAGATCCCTCAGTTGACCAGCTTGGCACCATTCTTGATGTTGTGACCCCTAGTTACTCCCTCCCCTGGAACACACACTCTCTGTTGCTGTGTGCAGTCTGAATATCAGATGGTTTATTAATTTTCCTTTCTCTGCACACTAACCATTTTCTTGTCTTCATCTAGTAAGTTGTATTTTATTTCTTATTTATCTTAGTTTACCAAGTAAGCACTAGGTAACCTGTCTACCACATAAGGAGCGGTTCTGGCCCAGAAATTGTAGTTATTGGCCGTTTGGGCAATCTTCCATCTCTCTCAACTTTCTGACTTGAAAGCCTGCATTTGCACTTGTTTCTGTCCTGTAACTCGTCTAGTGCAGGTACAGATTCTTAGTTTTAGCACTTAAATTTTCTTATTCATGCTCAGGACTTGTTCAGAACTTGTAAGCACTAAATAAGCTACTAATTACTATAGCACTCAATCTTCCTCATTACCTAGAGGAAAACAGGTTTTGTACTTACTTTTCTCACTCGCTTAGAGAAAAACAGCTCTTGTACTCACTTTCCTCACTTATCTAAAGGAAAATAGTTGTGCTGTGGCGACCAATAACCGGGAAAAGCTGAAAGTAAACATTCAGGCATGTCCAAGGATCAGCTCCCAGTGTTCTCTCCTGTCTATCTGATGAATCTGGGCATCCTGAGGCAATGTAGAAATTGCCTCATGAACACAGACAACCCTCTCCTCCTTCCACCCAACACTACAACCTGTGAGAGATGCACTTATCTAGCCAAACTGGAGGTAAAGCTCTCTCCAACCAAGACTGAACTTGACAGTCATGAGGAGAAGGTAAACATTTGCACCACACCACACTCATCACATAGTCTCACTAAATCTACACCACCAAAACCCACACATAGTAACACAAAAACATTTGCAGAGGCTCTCAGTAATAATCTGTCTAAGCAACAGAGACCTCCAAAGCAGAAACGCAAGCAACCTCCATCCCCCAACACAACCCAAATGACACATAGCCCACAGACTCAGTGTGCCACTCAACCACAGCCAATAAGGCAAAACAACGTACCCAACACACTAGTCATAGGTGACTCTATAGTCAGGCACACTGATGTCCCACTCACCAGACTAAACAAGGAGAAGGTTACTGTCCGCTGCCTGTCTGGTGCCAGGATCTGCCACATATCCCACGCTCTCAGGTCACTCCACAACAAGTACAAATATGACTCGGTCATTGTTTATGTTGGTGTGAATGACTTGAGGCGTACCTCCCTGGAATACATGAAAAGAGACATGGAAGAGCTCTCCGATCTTGTAGCCCAGGCAGGTATGACCCTAGCCCTGAGTAGCATTCTGCCATCGCCCAGAATGATACCACAGTACAAGGACAAAATGATTGACTTCAACAATTGGCTAAGCTTCTGGTGTCATTCTAAGGGGATCCAGTATCTGTCTGCTTGGGATGACATGGTCGACGGACCACAATGCTTTGCCACAGATGGCCTGCACCCGTCGCGCCTGGGATTCCGGATACTGGCTAAGGCTCTTGCTGCCCCTATAGTGCCTTTTTTAGGCAGGGTTCAAATAACAAATTCACCACCATAACAGGAGCAGGCAAGCAAAAACTGAGGGTAATGCTACTCAATGCTAGAAGTCTAAATCTCAAAATGCACTCACTCGAGGCACTCCTTAAAATGGAGAACATCGATATCTGTGCAGTGACTGAGACCTGGTTCAAGGCTCCAGAGATCACCCCTGCACTACCAAGTAATAACTCATCCCACACTTTTCGGCCTTGTAGCCTGGACTGAAATACCAGAGGTGGAGGTGTGTCCATGTTCATTAAGGATATCCATACCTCCAGGCTAGTTGCTCAGCATAATGCATCCGAGGTTATCCAAGTGCAACTAACTCTGGGCAAAACTGCATTCCAAATTGTAGCTTGCTACAGATCCCCCACCATGCCCCAGGATTCCCACTCCTCTTTTCTTGATGTACTGGAAAATATTAGGGTTCATCCAAACACCCTAATAATGGGCGACTTCAACTACCCCACCATTAACTGGGAAAACTACTTGTGTACCAACTTCTTAGCTCAATGCTTTCTGGAATTCATAAACACCAATGCCATAGATCAACTTATCCACACCCCCACCAGGGGCAACAATATTCTAGATCTAGTCATTACCAACATGAGAGACCGGTGCTCCACACCTGAAGTCAACTCCTCGTTGCTCCAATCCGACCATAAGCTTATCACCCCTGACATCCACATCCCGCCCCCACCCCCCATTAAGGAAACCACAGTAAAAAATTTCTCCAAAGCCAACTTCATGCTTCGTAAGACAGAGATGGTTGACTTCATGACACCCATGCAGATGGACAATACAGTTACAACTGCTGAATCCTACACAAATGCACTCTATAAGCACTTACACGAGTGCATGGATCGTGCTATCCCAAACAGAGCTAAGATGCTATCCTCCAAAAAAAAGGAAGCCAATCTGGTGGTCCCCTGCCATAAACAAACTGTACAACAGAAGGAAGAAACTGTTGCAAAAGAGAGTAAAATCCCATGAGTGGAGGAGCTCACTGGTCAGCCTCAGTAAGAAGCTGAGATCCCTTATAAGATCCTCCAAAGCTAGCTACAAAAACAAAATCACCACTAAATCCAAGGACAACCACAAAGCATTCTATAGCTATGTCAAGAATCTAGATGGCAACACCCAGATCTGCTCTGAGTTACAGCACAAAGGCATGAAAATTACAGAACCAACTGATATTGCCAACATCCTGGCAGATAGGTTCAGTGCTAACTTTACCCCCCTCTCACCCCCTAAAGGGCCCATATCTGTACAGGAAGAATGCAGAGTCCCTGTAATCACAACTATGCAGGTAAAAGCTGCACTCTCTAAAGCCAAAAACACAGCATCCATGGGACCAGACAACATCCCAGGCTGTGTTTTACATGAACTTCAGAACGAAGTGGCTCCCCACTTAAGCACCATGTTCAATAATAGCCTTGCATTAGGCTTTGTGCACACTGAATGGCGCACAGCAACAGTTATCCCACTCCACGAAGGAGAGCCACCACTGATCCCGGGAACTATCGACCTATTAGCCTGATGAGCCTGGTCTGCAAGGCCATGGAACATATCATCATGGAACTCATAAACAAAGACATTGGTAACCTCCAAACTCTGGATCCCACTTAGTTCGGGTTTGTGAAAGGCAGATCATGCCTCCTGAACCTGATCGACTTCTTTGAGGCAGTCACCAAAGCTGTGGATGAGGGTAAGATGGTTCACACAGCCTATCTTGACCTCGCATAGGCTTTCGACACCATCCCCATTCTGGAATTATTGCTAAACTCACTAAACTAGGTATAAATCCCTACGTCACAAGATGGGTCAACAACTGGCTCACTGACAGAACCCACACTGTAAAAGTTGCAGACTCCAAATCTGACCTCAAAGCAGTGACAAGTGGAGTACCACATGGTTCCGTCCTGGGACCTCTCCTGTTTGGTGTCTACTTCTCTGAAGTACAGACCAACACAGAAGACCTCTGGCTAATGAAGTTCACAGGTGACTGCAAACTAGGAGCCATAGTCAAGTTCCAAAATAATGTGGACATCCTACATAAGGGCCTCACTGAAACAGATGCCTGGTGTCAGAGCCATGGCCCCAAGCTCAATGCCAAAAAGTGCAGTGTCATCCCCTTTGGTAAAAACTCTACCCATGATCTACCACATAGGCAGCAATCTACTTGTGTGATAAGAGACCTTGGACCCAGGTGGACAGTAGTCTCTCCTTTGATAGTCACATTGCCACAGTAGTCAGAAAGTCCTTCTATGTGGCACACCTCATCATAAAAGGGTTCTCATCCAGGAAAAAAGTGGTCATTGTTCCCCTCTTCTCGTCACTCATTAGACCCATTATAGAGTACAATGCCCCTTTTGGAATGTACCTCACAAGACATCTGCAGCAGCTGGAAAGGCCGCAGAAGTACCTCACAAAGAGGATTACTGGCCTCAAACAAATGCCCTACACTGACTGCCTCAAAAAACTCCAGCTTTACTCCATAGCATATCACCTACTCCGAGGTGATCTCTGCCTAACATATAAAGCTGTGTCAAACCCAGAGCTGTTGGACATGCTACACCTAAAGAAACCACAATCCCTCCGAGCTACACGCTCTAGGGACCTAAACCACAATAAACAGGACACGGAGGCATAGATTCCTGTCCCAGAGACTTCCTATACTCTGGAACAAGCTACCCATCTATGTCAAGCAAAGTTCATTAGCACTCATCAAGAAAAATCTTCATGAGTGGATGGGAAATAGGAAATACACCCTGGGGATCATTTCTGTGTCTCTGCTGGACAGTGGCACAGGAAAATAACTTTCTTGAGTGGCGTAAGCTATGGAACCTTGCTGGCTAGGCTTACGTAGGCCCTTGGGCCGATAGCCTAGTACTTACCTATGAACCTATAAGAAAGTCTGACTGTGTTAGTTCCTGTTTTCACTGGATGCCCAGGGAGAAAAGCAGTACATTTATTGCAGATGCAAAGCACAGAGAACATTACACATACACGTATAAACTAAGATGCTAGTGCTAGGACTATTACATTGTACGTGGAGAAAAGCTGTGCGATTTTTACACATAAAATACAGAACATTTTCATTTTCATGCATTAAAAAAATGCAGCATTTTATATTGTGAATCGGATATGTATGTACATTAAAACTGTATGCCCAGTCTAGAATATCCTTATGAAATGTCAGACATTGTATGTGCAGAAATCAAATATGTACAGCTGCTGAGAAGAAAGAGATATTTGTGTAGAGACATGTTAGAAATTGTTAGGATGATATGTCATATAGTGATTGTAAAATAAGAGTTTTTAGTAATCAAATAAGTAGGTTAGAGTTGTTAGAGGAGGTTATAGTGCTGGATGTTAGCATGTTTGTTTTATAAAGAATATTAAGTTCCAAAAAAGAAAGAGCCTATACTATTATAAAGAATATTAGATTACAGTGGAACATTTGACAGAGGTACAGAGATAGAGATGTTAGGTGAGATAAGATTGGGGGAAATGGATGGTTGTTTATGAGAAGAAGAGGTTAGCTGTATATGAGAGAGTTCAAGTCTTTGAGTAGTATTTATTAACCATCCTGGAGTAGTCCAGGGTCACAGCCAGTTGTCTAATAAGTGTTTCTTCAGTAATGCTGTATATAAATTTAGTTTGTCTTCATTCTAAGGGGATGGAGTTCCAGATTTTTGTAATATAATAATAATAAGCATAAATTAAGTCTTTGGCAGAATTATTTGATTTTGTTACCGAGAGTGGTGTTTTTTTTTTTGTTCTGGATCTAAGAGTTCTACCTTAAGGCTGCATTGTAATTTGTAAAGATGGACATTACTCAGGGCAGTATTGCATGTAGTTAAGGTAATGTGGAAGTACAAGTCACTTGAGATCTTTTAATGGTATGCAGTTGTGAGTTTTTTGAGGGCTATTTGCAGAAAATGTTGATAATCCTATTGTAGAACAAAAATCAAAAGGCCAGCACACTGTGGTGTAAGAATCCTTATGCAATTTAATAAACCATGTTATTCAGGCAAAAACAGACCAGTTTCAGCAAAAGTATTATTAACCTTCTTCAGTGTGAAAATAATCAAATCAATGATGCCCTTGTATACAACATGAAAAAAACAATACTCATGCAGGTTGGTTGGCTATAATTGTTCATTAAGACCTAATGAATTATAAGTGAAACTATGAAACTAAGCAGTGGTATCAGCCAAGGATGTTGAGCCAGCAGCATCCTATTTGCATTAATTATGAATGCAGTGGTCACTGAAATTAACTTGATATTGGAAAAAGCTAAATACCAGACACCAAAAGGAGTTATGATTCCAGTTATGTTTACAAATGCAGATGATTAGCAGTTAAGAATACAGAATGAATGAAAACATCCATAGAAATGCTCAATAAAGAACTGAAGATGTTGGGATTTACTCCTAATAAAGAAAAAAGTAAAGGGCTAGTTTTTTTGGGAGAAATACAGAACATTAAATTTAATGAAGAAGAGATAGAAATCTTAGGAATAAAGTTTGGGCATGAACAATTAAGAGAACAACAAAGGAGAGACATGATAATTAGAATATGAGGTCTTACATTTAGGCTGTCATACAGGAATAAGACATATTTGAATAACTCCATAATATTAGGTAAAATTGAACATTTAGCTAATATATGTACATTTCTGTTAACATTAGAAAAGGATTCAATGAATGTAATTTTTACATTTATTTGGAGGTTAAGATTAAACCTGGTGAAAAGAGGCATTTTTATATAAATAAAGGAGGACAGTTGAGTTTGTTACACCCAGTTGTACATTTTTTTGTGTAAAATATGTATAAAATCTTAGTAAATAGGAAAGATAAAGAAAAGTTATTAACAAAAATCTTAGAAGAGAAACTTAAAGCAATCTGGGAAAAGTTAGAATATTTAAAAGGTAGCAAAAAAAATCTAATTCATTGTATGGACATGAAATTATATCAAGAGAAAATACTGCTATTGAAAATTGATGCAGGAAAGATTATAAAAAAGTAGGATGTGGTATGAAAATATAATGGAAAATGTTATGTTTATCTTTGGAAAAATATAAGGGAAGAGAAGATCAAACAGGATAAATGAGAACTAATAGATATAAAAACATGTAGAATGTACAGATTTTTTGTGGAAATCATACATGCCCTATAAGACAATAAAACATAGAATTTGTTTACACTGTGGTGAATTAGAGACAACCGAACATCGTTTTATAAAGTGTAAAAGGACATTTAAACTGTTGAATGAAATATATGACAAAGGATACTTAAATGAATTGGAAAACATTGCATTAATATGGACATGATTGTATATGGACATTATAAAAATGCAAATCAAAAGGACATTAACAAACTGGATGCAAAATTATTTTGTGTAATATGGATCATATTGAACAAAAGAATTGATGAAGTAAAATACAATGGAAAGTGGTTATTACCAGAGATTTTGAACAAAGTAAGACTTTGTGGAGAAAAAAGTAGGAGGGCTTAAAAATTTGAAAGTTTAATATAAATGTAATATTCGTATTAATATTGTAAATATTGTAAATGTGTTGAAAAGTTGTATACAAGATGTATATATTTGTAAATACATTAAAGAACCCCTACTCATCAGTGTTGAGTGGGACCTGTTTTGCAGAAGCACTTCCTGTTTCCATTCCAGGTGCCAAGGCAGCCCCTAGAAGCAAGGGGGCAGATAGAGAGAGAGAATGAAATAATGGAGTGGTAAGATAATTGGAGGAGAAAGCAAATACTTAGAACAGAGATTTGTATAGGATTTTAAGGAGATGTTTCAGAGAAATCTGTTTGATGGAGATAATCAGCAAATGATGGCTGTTTAATTACAACCCTCAAGTTGGTAGGGTTGTGGGATGATTTATTTAAAGAAATGGTGATGTAGAGTGAGCCAGAAAATGAAGGAGATGTTTCCCGGGGACATTATAGAGAAAATACAGAAAGAGGATTTAGAGGATGAAGAATAATAGTTAGATGGAAAAGAAACCATGTGCAGAGAAAATAAAAAAAGGCAATAGGGGAGTAGCAGAAAAGAAGGCAGAAGAAAATGAAAAACAGAAGTATGTAGTAATGATTTAAAGTAAAGAAGGCAAAGAACTGGACAGGTATGAAATGTACAGTTTAATAGCTCCTTTGGATGTAAAAGCACATGAGGTAACATGATTTATTCTTACTAACAGAGACATTTTGTAGCATTATGTTTGAGACTTTTTTTCAATGGAAAATTTTCTTGGGAAATATGAAAAAAATGAAGACTCATGGAATCTTTATGTGAAAAAAATAATTTAACAGGGAAACAAAAACAATTCATGTACAATTTCAAACAGAGATGGAAAGAGAGACTTTAAAGGACATTTGAAAACTTTATGTAAGAAGGACATCTGATTCATAACTATGACAAAAGAAAATTTTATATTTATGGGGAAGTGTAAATTGAAATGTTGTAAATGTAACAGAATTGGACATTTATGAATGGATTCCAAAAAATGAAAATAATGAAGAAGGGAAAAAGAGAAGAAAATGAACAGAGAGAAGAAATGTTAGTAGTTGTACAAATAGAAGAAAAATAGATGAGAAAAAACAATAAATAGGATGAAGAAGACATAAACTGGGAGGTAGTAAAAGAAAAAGAATTGTATTAGTAAATGGGTAAAAGAAATAGAACATTTAAAGGGATTAGTACAAAACAAAAAAGAAAGGAAATAGATGAAAAATAATATGGAACGAAATGCAGCAGATGATTGGGGATTGGTATAATGGTTAAGGTGTTTGACTCACAGACACAAGGTACAGAGTTTATCACCTTTGGGTGTGAAATTGGCTAGGCTTAGAATGGCCTACTTAGAAAGGTAGCCTAGTAATTAGCAATGCACTTGTGAAACCATAAACTTAACAAAAAGGGAAAATGAAAACTTTAGACTGCTTTCTGTAAATGTGAATAGTATTACGATTATAGTAAGGAAAAATAAGGATTTTGTAGTGGTGTAATACCTTTGATGTCGATGTAATTATATTAGAAGATGCAGTATTTTTAACAAATGAAGGAAGATTACAGACAGAGAAACTTTGGGGATGAAAGATGATTTGGAATTTGGGAAATGAAACATGTTCTGTAACAGCCATATGCTATAGAATACAATTAAGATATTAGATGTAACTTTAGCAAAAATGGGAAGATTAACCATTGTAGATTTAAAATGGAAATAACCGGTATATAGAATTTATGACATTATATGCTTATATTAATTGTAAAGAAAGGTGAAACTTATTTCATCAGATTTTAGACTATGTAGTGATAAATATGAATAACAGTCAACTTTAATTGTGATTTAAGAGGCAAGAGTAAAAAGAAAGGAAGTGATAGAAAAATGTTAGAAGTTATAAGATGTGTTAAGTTAAAACTTGAGACAGAAAATTCATGGACAAAAGGGATACATGTAGAGCTGAAATAGATTATTGTATAGTATCAGAAGGTTTAATTATAGGAGAAGGGTTGGTAGTTAAAACAGGATTTTCTGGTCATCTTGCAATATGGCTAGAGATAAAGGAAAAGAAGGAAAAGTAACTCGATACTTCTCTTTTTCTTTGTAAAAAATATCTTTGCTTATATAACAATTATTGTATTTTTCTTGATTTTTTTTTTCCAAATAATATTTTTTCTTTGTCAAAGTACTTTCTATCATTATGTTCTAGATCTTCCAATGCATCATTATATGTTTTTTATATTTTTCTTTCTCTATATTTCTGCATCATATTGTCTCTGTAAAAAAAACATTTTTTATATATTTTTTCTTGCATGTCATCTACCATTCAGACCAGTGTTTATAAAATGGTCTCACAGTAATATGATCTTTCCATAACTGTATTACTAATCTCTTTCCTTTTTCATTCCATGCTTTCTAACATATCCTTTTCATTCCTTTGCCTACTTTTGGGTCTACTTTCATTCATTGAAAGTACACCTCTTTGAATGCTAAGTAAGTGAACTCAAATCAGCGAAATTGCAGTTTAACAAAAACGCACATTCGCGAAAAATAAATGAAATAAAAAACTAAAATAACATTAAAAACATAGTTTTGCAGGGGGGCAAAGAAAAATAATTATTTGAAGTAAATCAAGAAAAACATACAAGAATGGTTATATAAGTAAAGATATTTTTAAAAAGAAAAAGAGAAGTATTGAGTTACTTAGATTAGTAACGGAACATAGTGTAATGAGAGAAATAAAAATGTAAAAGGTGAAATAGAAAGAACTTGGAAAATATTATGAATAGTGTAGTACAGTGTGTATAAGAAATGTTTAAAGGAAAACAAGGTAGTAAAAAAGCATGGAAAGTGAAAAAGTTGACAGGAAAAAGATAATAACTAGTTAGAAAAGGAGATTTATTTTAAAGAGTTAGGCAAAGAATTAGGAAAAAGCAACTATAGATTTGGCTGCAGGACCAGATGGAATAGGGCACGTAATGTATAAAAATTTAAGGAATTTGCAAAAAAAAATTATTGTAAAGATTTTGAATGAATGGTTAAGTGAAGGTTTTATGTATAATTAATTATGTAGTGGAATACTTGGAGGACGGAAGATAGAAGACAAAAAACTGGAAATCAGTAATATTGAATAATGATTATAAGATCTTTATGAAATGAAATAATACAAAAGAGATTTGAAACTAAACTGGAAATATCATGAAAGTATATATAGTGTAAAGGGAAAGGGTTGTCAAGAATTATTAATGGTACAGATATTATGGATATTGATATGAATAGAAAATAGCAAAAATCATGATAGGAGACCTTAATAAGGCATTTGATATAATTGGACATGAAATCTTATGGTCATAATGAAAAAATTTAATGTAAAGGAAAAGTTAGGAATTATGTATGTCAGTGTATAGTAATAGTAACATAAAAACACTTGTAAATAGCTGGTTAAGCCAAGAGATGTAGATGAAGAGTGATGTAAGACAGGGATGTCCAATGAATTAAATACTCTTTGCATTAGTTATGAATGTTATAGTATGTGAAATAAGTTACAAAATGAAGGAGGTGGGGCATATAACACCTGAATGGTTAAGAATTCCAGTTTTTTAACATATGCAGATGACACAATAATCTTCTTCTTCTTTCAGCTTTTTCCCAGTTAGGGATCGCCACAGCAGATCACCTGTCCGCTCATGAGTGGCAGTGGAGTTTTACAATGTCGAGTTGCCAGCCCGGCGCCCAACCTTCCACAGAAGGCACACACACGCACACACTCACACCTTGGGCCAATTTAGAGAGTCCAATCCACCTACAGCATGTCTTTGGGATGACATAATAATAATTGCAAAAATCAAAATTTGGATAAAAGAAGTAAGAATTTGCACAAATTAGTGTCTAGAGGTGACAGGGATGTATTTAAATAAAGAGAAAAGTAAATGTTTAGGTGATGTGGTAAAGATAGGAGGTATATTTTTACAATGAAATTTCTGTGATGGGTAGAAAATCTGGCATTAAAGATGTAAGTAGAATTCAATGGAAAAAAAACAGAAGAAATAAACAAACCTGTCTTTTCTGGAGAGCATATAAATTATCATTCAGGAAAAGGGCTTATTTGATAAGCTCAGTACTGATGGGAAAATAGCAAACTTGTTAAGTGTATTTATGTTGCCAACATTATTTGAAAAGGAATTATTTCATTTAATTTTTTTTCATTTATATGGGGTTCTACATTAAACCCAGCAAAAATATGAGTTTGATACATAAGTAAAGAGGAAGGAAGTTTAAGGTTAATTAACCCAGTCGTATATGCTGCTTCATTAAATGTGTACAAAGTGTTGATAAATGAAAAAGATGAGAGATTAGTAGTGAAATTGTATATATATAGGTATTATACATTTTGGGGTTGGTAAAAGAGAAAAGAATGTATAAACGAACAAAAAAATGTTGCCAAGAAGAAATTTTGTGGAAATTAAAATTGATGATATAGAAAAAAGATAGAAAGGAATGGCATACGAATGTAATGATAAAACATTACAATGTAAAACCATGGGAAATCTAACAGATAAAAAATTAAAGCTATAAAAATAAGAAGCAAATTATCTGATCTGAAAGTAGAATGTCAAGAATTTTTGTGGAAACTGGTAATAAATGAATTGCCTATAAAAAGAAATATGCCATATAAAAAGAAAAGCGATCGAATATGTTTATATTGTCAAGAAGAAACAGTGGCACATGTGTTTTTGAAATGTGAAAGTACAAAAAGTTATGGGGAAAGCTGTGTTAAGATTTTCTCAAAGATGTAATAGAAGTGGATAAAATAAACATAGACATGATTTAATATGGATATTATAAGAATAGAAATAAAATATGTTAAATGAATAGATTCAAAAGTTATTTTATTTCATATGGGCTATATGGAATGAAAGAATAAATAAAATTATGTTTAATGATAAATGGATTTTAGCAACAATATTAAGTAAAATTAGATGGTGGAATATTTATAAATATGTTATAAATAAGAGTTCTTTTTTTATAAAAATAAAGGACTCCTAATCTTTTCAATAGATGGAATGGGATCTTTTACATCCACCTGAGCTGCAATTACCTTAAGCAGACGGCATACTCAGGAGTGCAGCATCCCCCTTATGCTGCACTGCAGTGTCAGTAATCAAAGTACCTGGTGTGGGAATAGAAACTACAGACTTTTGCTCCAAATGCTACCTTTTGTGCTACTGACTGCATGATTTTTATTTTTTTTTTGTTGTTAAGTATATTTTTATCTGGATATCTATAGTCTTGTAGGGATGGTGTGTTTTTGTTTCTTGCCATCTTTTCTGTGTTAAGTATTACAAAAACGTTTGAAGAACAATAATTTTACAATATTCAAAAACAATATAAAAATACTACAGTTTAAATAATTATACCAAATCAGACATAATGTGCCAACAGTGATTAAAACAGATACACCTTATATGCAATGATTTAATATTCAATTTAATAATTTTATCCAGTTTAGAGAAATTAAAGGTAAGTTAGTATAATACAAGCAGGAATTGTAATATGAAGTGATAGGAAAAAAACAGAGTTATGATATATTGAGATGGAGGGTATAAGGAGAGAAACTGATTGTCACATGTGTTAGTTGTACCAGATTCTACTGTCTTGGAGTGTATTTTTGTGTTTATTTCTTTTTTTGATGGGCTTGGGTGAGCATTAAACATTTTAAACTCACTGTTTTGGAAATGCTGGATTAGCAAATATCCTACCTTGTCAGGTTTATGTTGCCCTATAACTCACTGTTTTAGACATACTAGGTCAGTAAGTATTATGGCTTTGCAGTGTTAATGTCTGAATATTTGTAATTGTCTAAATGATGAGACAGTGACCAGCTGCATACAGCTAGCTTCATCAACATGTATTTCAGACTGTTAATGATAACCAACTTTTTGTACAAAATGGGGAAATGGAGGTTGATGCCATTGCCGAATCTTTCATGACTTCAGGCGATAAGTTATATAATCATAATCTCAACAGTGACATAAGTAGGAGGTCCCAGTTTCTTAAAACTGTGTCTTTCAAATGTAAATATTTTGACTTTACTTCATACGGTAGCTTTCTTTAAAAATATAGACATTAAATGGCAACTATAACTAGACCACCTGTGACTGCAATTCAGGACTTAGTGTTAGCAGAATTATCATTTTTCTCAAAGTACTGTGACTTACTAGCATTTCCTTTGCATGTTCAGTTATAGTGTTTGAGACGCAAAACCAAAATACTTGAGTAGTACAGTATTTAGTGGCACATTAACCGAAATGCAGTTCAGTAGCTTTTTCACTACTTGCTTCAGTGTGAGTGTTGACTTTCTCAACAGTTTTCCACATTTAAAATATTTGGAGTGACTTTTGTCTGCACTGTAATTGTATGCTTAATCAAACTGTAGTGAAGTGACAAAACATGTCTGCAAAAATTGGTACCCTATCCTAAGGTTGTCTGACCTTGAGTAGGTTGTATTTGCAAAGCCCCCTGCATTAAACACTGGAGGGATTGCTCCCTGTATTACCCAGAGTTTTATTTTAATATATTTTGTTTTTATTTAATTATTTTTGAGGGGAATGTATGTTGCTTAGCATTTTCTCAATTACCTGTGCCGTATCTGATCAGTGCTTCTGTTGGTGATGTGTTTATAGCTGCAACAGCTAAGTTCCCTTCAGACAGTCTGCTGGGATGGTTTGGAATTAGATGAGCACTACTGGTCTCAACAACTGCTGCTTCTAAAATGTTGCTGTTACCTTCTTGGATTTCTCTCTGGGTAATTCTCTATGTATGTGATGACTAAAAGCTGCTCAAACACAGTCCTTTTGTTTATCCCAATCTCTTTGATACATTCAGTCCACAGATGAGGTTCCTTTGATTTTTCCTGATTGGGCACATCTTTTTAGTATGTAAATATTGACATTTGGTTTCTTTTCTGCATGCAAAGTGTTTACCAAGGTGCAGTCTGTGTAGTTCCCTGCCTGAATGACTGTTTCCTGGTGGTCCCTGTGACGCCTGTGCCCTGGCCCAGCAATCAAGGAGCCTCAATCCTCACCACTAACACCAGAGAGGGCATCTCATATATGAGGAAAGGATAACAAATACAAACAGTAAAGTGCAATATCCCTTAAGAGCACACAGAGATCACAGTCAGTCCGGGGCTGGTCGCTCCTTTGCTCCCCAAGTCCTCAGTAAGACTCCCCACTGATACAGCTATAGGGTCCAGATCTCAGCCTAGCTGGGCAAGCTAAAATCTCCAGCACCCTCTCTGTCCAACCAGTGCTTCGTGTCCCTGCCCAAGTAGCTGACACACACACTTTGAGATACGTTTATACAGCCACACAGACACTCCTGGGGAAGGCTGGCACAGGTTCTGTAGCTATACCCCTTTTACCCAGACTATATGGTAGTAATTACTGCCACCACCCAGGTAATATTATCAGCTACCCAAAGGCCCTAAAAAAGGTGTCCAATTATTACTGTGCAATATTATTATTATCCAATTGGAAGTGTGACTAATCAGTCAAGGCATATTAGAGTGGCTTTGTACAATAAACTCTATAAATATGCAATGTACTCTATAGCTTAACGTATCTCTACACAAAACCAGCCACAGTTAAAAGGTTTTAAAATATTTAATAATAAATAATTAAAACCACAAGACAATACTTTCTACTACACAGTCAGTGCTAGTCAAAAGTTCAGAGATCACACAGAAATACTTAAAATAAATCAGTAGTACAGTTCTGACATCACAGAAAAACACTTGGTCTAATATTTCTAGCTTCTAGCTATCTAAAAGAAAACACACTTCTAAAATAACTCACTTACATAGAGCAACAGGCAGTGCTGTGAGTTGGATAGTCAGACAAAAATGCTTAATGCCTCCTGGTTCTCACTGTTTAAATTGTTATTGCAGTTCTGATAAACATTACATCATCTTTTACACTTTCCTGGTGTTTCCAGGCTGACAGAAACTGCATTTACATTCTTTTACACTTAGAGCAATAAAGGACATTCCATATGTAAATTCTAGTAATTATTCCTTAAGTTAAAGCAATAGGCAGGATGCTTACTCCAGACTCATCAACTCAAAATTCTAACTTCAAAGGAACAGACATAAAGAAATTTTAATTTCAAAGGACCAACAAGAAATGCTTGACTTAGCTTTCTTTACAGCAGAGGGCAATGTTGCCACATTGTTTTAAGTTCAACATTTCACAGTATTTGCAAATGATAGAATTATCTGCACAGTTGCATCTGGTTAGGCTGGCAGCCTTCACCCATCTCTACCAGTCTTCACAATCCCATCGAGGGGCTTTCTGATGTGGATGCTCCAGTGGCAGTAGTCACTGATTGTGACAATAACCTAGGAATCTTTTCTGATCCCCATATCAGAGTATTGCCTTTATAGATATGTAACTGGATACTCTCCATTTTCACTTTGTTCTGCCCATAGAGAAGGCCCAGGAGGTTATGACCTCATGGCCTTAGGCTGAATGAAGATGCAGGAGAAGGTCTAAGCTCAGACTGCCCTGCATGGGTGGGCCTGATGGCAAAGACACCTTCACAATGCCTTTCCTATGTCTAAGGATGTGAGTGTGCACTGCCCTGTATGATGTCAGTGTCTAGAATTACAGTCCACTCGTGAATCTTCTGTTTGTTAGACCACTGCCAGTGGGCCATGGAGTGGTGAACCCATCACCTCTCTGAAGGTGAAACTCTAGGTCCCATAGTGGAACCCGTCACAAATTGGAATGATGGACACTTAACTGGTGGAGTGGGGGAATGAATCTGAGCTCCTCCATAGTTCAGGGAAGTGGTCCACACAGGGGGATGGGCTCCACAGCATTCAGCTTATGCTACTTGTAGGTTCATAGGTAACTACTAGGTTAGCTACCCTTGTGGACCATTGTAAGCCTAACCAGTTTCCCTTTTTGTGCTTGAATTAACCTATCCCATTTGGTTAGAGATTGGTCTTAACCATCCTGTGGTCGATGGTTATATATTACCCCTAATGAGAATAACTGGGATGATGCCATAGATAATTTGAGGGGATTCGTCCATAGAATATAGCATCTAGGAGCTGCCTCTGTCCATCAGCAGTACAGGGGGCAGTCCTGGCATAAATTTTCTTTTCCACATCCATAGATCTAATTTGTGCAGTAAATCCATCAGTAATATATAGTATAGGTGTGTGTGTGTGTGTGTGTGTGTGTGTGTGTGTGTGTATATATATATATATATATATATGTGTGTGTGTGTGTGTGTGTACCACAGAGCTGGTGTGCATTTTATCACTCATTAACACACTGTAAGAAAAGAGAAAGATGGTTCTGTGTGCTCAGAGGGGTAGGTTCTGCGGATATTCTGGGTTATTTGTAACAACCCTTTAGAAATATTTACTTATACAAGATTTGTACTGTTTTGCATTCTTGCTAGTTTGTTGATTTGTGATTGTCTTACAACCTATTCAGAGATTATGATGAACATAAACATTAGTTAAAGTAGAATACATTATTACATTTGAGTGCCCTGAATTAATATTATGGTTTAATACACTCCACATATTCATAATTGAGCTGAAAGACTGAAAATGGTTGGGAAGAGATACCAGAGAGAATTAATAGGATTAGGAAACTTGGCATTTGGCTTGTGGAGAGGTCTTTGACAGCAGAACATTCTAGTGGGCAGTTATTTTACCTGACTACAAAAGATAATAAAGGCTGCAGTCCATTTGGACAGGGTTTGCTTGACAAATGTCTGTCCTTTCCTACTTAAGCAGCTCTTCCTAAACTTGCACATTCTCTTCAGATAAAAACTGAGCTCACAACACACATGAAGAGTATGGAAGACTCAGTGGGAAATGAATGGAGTGGCATAAGATCAGTTGTGACACCACTCTAGTACTTGGGAAGGATCAGTTGTGCTTTCCTCCAGAGAAGGACCTGCAGCTCTGAGACTCTCCAGCAAAATGTGACGGTCACCAAGAAATCAACTTGCTAGAGGCAATCTTCTGACAGAACCAGGATTCAGATGGAAACACATATGACTGTCAGTCATGAAACTAAAGTCCAAGAAGGAGAAGGCATCCTCAAAGAATGACAGAAGTGTAACTCCTTTAAGGAACTGCTTGAAAGGTCAATACTCGACCACAGTCCTCTCCTTCACAAGGTCATGATGAAGCACCTCGACTATATCATAGCTGAAGTGCAGGATACACAGGTGTCTGAAAACAATTCAGTATCACCATCATACTGATGCACTCAGTAAGCACAGAATACTGCTTCTCCGACTGGAAACCGTCTGACTTAATATAGTATACCTGTGAGGTGGAAGGCTTTCTGGCCGCTTCATGTCTATTTCACACACTAGCTGGAAGATCCACAAGGATCAGAGGATCAACAGCAGGCACAGTCACTACAATCACAAGACTTCCCGGATTTATACCAGAGGGTTTCCTGCAGTAAGGAACCTGACAGCCAAAAGTAACACTGTTTTCAGCCAGCAAGTTTAATGAGTATAAGATGTAATCTTCACTGTATTTTTTGGTTAAAAACAGAATAAGGGGAATGGCGAGATGTAGTGTAGAAATCCCCATCAAAGATCAGAGTAAACATCTGCCACCATCCCTTCCTTGTTCTGCTGCACCAAGCAGTAGATAGGGAGAGCCACATTCTCCTGAGTGGTAGACAGGTTGATGTCCAGGGTGTCCTACTCCAGGAAGATGAGAATCAGACAGGACTCCTGAATCTTTAGCGCCACAAAATGATTGAAGGAGCAGCTTTATGAGTCCATAACACACTCACATTAGTTGAGATGTAATCTGCAAAGACTAGGTTATTTCTGTTTAGGGCCTAGAACTAGATTATCAGTTATGTGTTATTACTGTCACATTTAACAACTTTGTTCATTAACAGTGAAGCCTCACTATATATAAATATGCTCAGTGATGTAATGTTCACGTTTGCATTTTTTTCTCTTCATATTGTAATATTGTGCCTTTTGGCCTAAGTCATGGCTACCCAGTTATTTAATAAAAATAAATATGAGTTAGTAAAGTGGGAGAACACAAACATTTTTTAACACCGTTATTAAGTTATCACTTAAGACATAGGCAAACATACATTTACCTTAAATGTAAACAAACCATAGCAACATGTTTCCAGTTACATACATTATATATCACACATTTTTCTATAACTGTAATCAATTCAACATTACATAAATTGATTAATTTCCATCCTTCCTTGAATAAAGCTCCACCCCCAGAACATTATCCTGCATGTATTACTCCCGTGATTTTCATTTATTTGTATGTAATTTGCTTCTACCGTTTTCTAAAGATCTCACTTCCAGTTCTTTTATCTTGGATACAGTATTCAGTACTTCAAATACAGTTGGTTTAGACTTTTTTTTCCATCTTCTAGCAATTGCTTTTTCTGGAAGCCACCAGAATTAAACTTAACAAGGCCTCACTGTGTCTAGTAAATACAGATCCTGTGTGCCAGCTCAAAAGGCTCATTTCCTTAGTTACACCCCTTTGTTCACCCAGTATTTCTGGCAGAGCACTCTGCAGGGAATTTTAAAGCCTGCCAAGTCATTACTGGGGAGCATGAACACGGATAGCACACATTGACTATAAATTCAGGTAGTGGTGACCTCGAAGTAATGAACACTGAAGATGGATTTAAGGAGTGGGGAAGAGTTAACCCTAACACTGGACATGTTGTGTCTTTCGGCATTTCCCGGTTAGAGGTCGCCACAGCGGAACTCCGGTCCGCTAATGATTGGCAGTAGATTTTTACGTGCCGAGTTGCCAGCTCTGACACACAACCTTCAACGAAGAAACGACCATTCATGCATGTCTCCACACAGAAGACGCTCTAGCTGAGAATCGAACAGGACAACGTCTTACTGTGAGGCGACAACGCTACCGCAGCACCACCACCGCAGTATTTAACCCTAACACTGGACATAAAGCACTGAAATCGGGATGTGATATTACTATACATGAAATCAGGAGGTAAGAAGGTTGGCAATGGACATCAAATTTGAATAAAAATTTCGGAGATGGGGGGAGTTGACATTGAACATGATTTTAGGGGACTGTGGGGGATGACCATGAAGAGCAAACCCTGAAGATGAATACAGGAGATTGGGAGAGAGGTGTAGCACTGAGCAGGAAGCACTTGAGTGTAAATTCACAAGATCTGAGGATTGATCATGAACAGTGAGCCCCAAACATCAGTTGAGGAGACTGGGAAGGTGACCCTGAACAGAAGCACTGAAGTTGAATTTAGGATATAAGAGAAGACTGGCAGTACAGGTGCTCATAATTTGGGCTGCCATAAGGTGACATTTTGTATCTCTGAGTAGCAGGTCTTAAATGCCCTCTCTAAAGCCAAAAACACAGCCTCTGTGGGACCAGACACCATCCCGGTCTGTGTTCTACATGGGTTAAAACAGGAATTAGCATCACCACTTAGCACGCTTTTCAGTCACAGCCCAAGCACTGGCTTTGTCCCGGTGGAATAAAAAACAGCTACAGTCATCCCTTTGCACAAAGGGGGGTGCATTCATGGACCCGGAGAACTATAGACCCATTAGCCTGACAAGCCTTATTTGCAAGGCCATGGAACGAATCATCATGGACTTTATTAACAAAGATATAGGAAATCTCCAAATGCTCGACCCCACCCAGTTTGTCTTGGTCAAGGGGAGATCATGCCTGTTAAATGTGGTGTACTTCTTCGAGAGTCATCAAAGCCTTTAGATGAGGGCATATCTGTCCATACAACTTACCTAGACTTAGCCAAGGGCTTTGACACGGTGTTCCACAGGCATCGGTTCTGGGAACCGTAGTATTTGGAATCTACTTCCCTGAAGTACAGGGTAAAACTTAAATGATTGTGGCTGACAACGTTTGCTGATGACTGCAAACTGGGAGCAAGCATTGAAACCTCTAACGACGTCAGCATCCTGCAAGAAGGTCTTATGCAGACTAGTTACTGATGCCAAAGTCATGGTCTTAAACTTAATGCAAAAAAATGCATTATCATCCCGTTCACCAAAGGTGATGTTCCTGCAATATACCACAACAATAGCAGTACCCTAAGCAAACAATTAGTAGTGAGAGATCTGGGCAATCAGGTTGACATCAGCCTTAACTTAGATCAGCATGTCTCCACAGTGGTAAGAAGGGCATTTTTTATTGCTCACCTCATAAGTAAGGGCATTGCCTCCAGAAAAACAAGAGGTTATAATCCTCCTGTACTCATCCTTCATCAGGCCAATAGTAAGCGTACAGTGTTCTTTTTGATGTATTCCTTTACAAACACCTGTAGCAATTGGAGAAACCACAAAGGTTCCTTACAACGAACATGTAGGGTCTTCAGGATCTGTCTTATGCAGACAGACTAAAATCATTGCCACTTTACTCATACAGACTGCTCAGAGACAACCTGTGCCTTCCATATAGAGCAATCTCTGACCCAGCTTTAAAATGGAAATGTTGCACATTCGCAAGTCAAATGGCACATGGGTCCTTAACCTGGTATGTGATATCAACAGAATTTGCTGGAGAGACAGATTTGTCTCACAGAAGTTGCCCCACCTTTGGATCAGTCTTCCTATTCATGTTAAACAAAGCCCCTCGTTGGCCCTATTTAAGTGTAATTTGAACGATTGGATGGGTAAACCAGAAATTCACTCTGGGGGTTCCACCTGTGTCCCTCTTGGACAGGGGCAGTAGGTGCTGATTTTAGTGTCTGCTTGAGCCAGACACTCTTGGGAACACTGGTTGAACATGGCTAGACTTGTAAGGGCCCTGGGGCCATTAGCCTAGTAACCTCCTATGATTCTGTAAAAACTAGACCGTTAGTGAAGTTACAAGGAAATGTTAACTTTGGCAGTTAGTAAGGATTTGATAAAAAATTTCAGGGCACTCATTTTAGTGAGCTGTGTCATCAAGCCCATGAGATCCTGTAGGTGACAGTTTCAGGGCACTCATTGTAGGAAGCTACGTCATAAAGCCTATGAGGTCCTGTGGGTGACGGTTTGCAGATTTGGTAAAAAAATATGAACTTTTGAGGAGTTGAGAGGAAATGCTTACCAGATTAAACACTAGCTCATAACTTAGTTTACAGTACTTTGGAACAAATCTTATAGAATACACTTTGTATGGGCCTACAACACAACATCTGAAGTACCATTTCATAATGCCATCTCAAAATGTGAGTTCACATCCAGTGTAAAAGATGACTTTTTTTTCACCAAACTGGCACAATGGTATGGGTAGAGGTCATGAAGTGGAGACAGATGAATGCATCAAAATGTGGGGTTTAACATGTTAAAAATGATGAAGCTGTGGCCATTTGATTGCAAACAGTTTTGTCACCACACAGCTGACTGCTGAGTGTTGGGAAGAGAGTTGTTCTGCAGGCTTGTTAAAAGGAACGCAGCTGTTGGAACACTGGGCGGTGGATCTATAATGGGGCATTTTGAGGATGTTTGGAATATAAGATGATACTGGACTATTTCCTTTATTCAGCAGTAATCATTTAAAAAGTAAGGATACCTGGACTGGGAACATTTGTCATTCAGTAATGCTAAGCATTATTCTTTTATGTTGAGTGCAGCTATGAACTGGTATGGTTGAGCAAGGAAGTGTTGTGTTTCACTACATTTTGGAAATGCAGCTGTGATTTGAAGCATGTACTGTTTGCCTCAGCATCATGTACCATTTTGATGAACTAAATAAACAGAGACAGGACACCTTGTTTATGGGTTTGATTGTGCATTTATGTATGCATGCTATTTTATGACTAGGTTAGTTCCCAACAGACTGGCAACGTCTTTTCAGGGGAACCCTTTGGTGGTATCCATTCTGACTTAGGGGAAATTGGGCATCAGGGAATTTCCCCTACTCCACCAGTCACATGGTAGAAGAGGACCCGAGAGCTGTGGTGGATACTGTACAGATAGCTAGCACTGTGATAACCATTCTGCTTGAAACTGCTATGTAAAATGGTATTCCTACTGAAGAAATTATTGTTACTAGTTTAGCAACTGGATGACTTCATGATAAAGGTACTAACAATAGTGATTTCAGAAAAACCTACTTCTGAAGGTGTTATGTCTTGGAGCACAATAATAGATGGAAATATTCCTCTCACATACCATCCAGTAGCAGCTTCTGTTTCCATACAACAGGATGATAGTTTTTGCAGTCCACCTGCTGAGGACAGAGGGTCTGAAGCAGGCCAAAGTGCTGTAGAGAAGCAAGAGAGGCACATTTATGACAATGCTGTGGAAATGTCAGCGTTGGAGAGGAGAGAGGTATATGAAAAATTCAATAATCCTGCAATTCACATCAAGACTGAAATTGATGCTGTTATTAATTGGTGTGTACTGTGGGACACAATTACATTACCATTTAGTTTTATAATTCAGTATGTTAGAGCCAGAATACATCTTGGTATTGAAAGCTTCAGTTAAATTTTGTTTTTCATCTAGTGACTTGACCTGTAAGTTGCAACTACTTTTGCAGGTTCTGAAAAAAAATTATGAGTGAGAAGGTCATTGAAAAACCACTCAGTATAAACAAAATGAAAGCTCCAGCATAGCTAGAACTTCCACTGAGTGACCTCCCAAACCTCTTGTATTAGAGGCACATGGGGTATATGCAAATGAACCTTATGAACATCAGGTGTTTCAGCTAATTGGCAGTTCTGAATGCCCATGACTTGTTTCATCATTTTAGTGGACAATTTCAGGCCAATAAAGCCAAACCCCACTAGCTGTGGGTATGCATATTTCAGCCTTGTTATGACCTCGCCAGCACTGCACAAGCAGAGTGTTTGACTAAGCATAAGAAACACAGGGCTGTTGTACCTAGCTGATGTCCATTATCTTTAGAGTCACTGCAAAAATATCCCAAACTAAAAAACTAAAACAATGAGTGAGAAGGTCACTGAAAAAACGATCGGTAAAAACAAAATGAAAACTCCAGCAAAGCTAGAACTTCCACTGAGTGACCTCCCAAACCTCTTGTATCAGAGGCACATGGGATATATGCAAATTATCCTTATGAGAGGTCCAAATCTGCTGACGACGCTTCTCCTAAGTCAGTCGCCAGTTCGCCAGTACTCAGTGAGGCGCTTTCACAGCCCGATACCCACTGCTTCTGATTCGCAAGCCTCTACTGAGACCCATTTGGAGTGCGGTATGCCGCGAGATGCTTTATGCATTATGGAACCCGAGGATGTCTCTGCTTTGGATGGGTCCGGAGCCGCTGTGCAGGCACCGACTTTTGACGGTGCTTTCAGGCCTACATATTTGTATATTAGACCAATGCCATCTTCAAAACTTAAGGCCAAAATCTCGACCTATGCCTAAAAAAACGATGCTTGGGCCACATGTTCAGGCTCCTATGCCTAAAAAACAAATGAGCAAAATGAACAAATGATCAAAATGGCTGAAGATTTAATTACTCTGATCAGGGATAGCCAACCCCCCTTTCTAAGAGGCCTAGGCAAGACACTGATTATGAATCTTCTGAACAAGATTTCTATTTCTTCTGACTCTTCTAATGAACAGGAATTGTCTGTACCTACTTATGAGGACTCTGATGCAGAAGATTCCATTCCTTCTGCTTCTCCCCCTGAGGATTTTTCTTTTGGGGAAACTTTACATACCTTAAGGGAACATTTCCACTGGGAAAATCAGGATTTTTCTGAATCTAAAAAGAAACTTAAGGATTTTCTTCTTCTTCCTCCTCACTTCCTCAGCATAGGCCTTTGGCTATACCTCCTGTTCTAGACATTGTTGATGATGTCTTTTCAGAATCTAGTATGACTCTTGATTCTCTGCCTCTGGCTCCTTGTAAGCCAGACAGATACTACAGGGTTCCTGACTCCCACAAATTACTTTTCAAAAATCCTGTTGCAGATCCTGAAACCATTTCTCAGGGTCCCAAGGGTATTAAGGCTTCTACTGCTAAAAATCCTACCCCTTCTGATAGAGATTCCAGGGCACTGGATAGATGGGGTAAGAAGGTTTACACTTCTGCAACCTTGGCAGCCAGGGCTTTAAACTACCAATGTCATATGCTAAAATATCGCCAGCATATCATGGGACTGCTAAAACAGAAAATGATGTTAATTTCTGACTGTGTGGAAAATAAAGATTTACAAGATTTATTGCATTCAGCTGGACAAGTTGGAAAAACATACTTTGCAATGTGGTTTTGATTCTTTGGAGGCCTCTTGCAGGGCTGCTGTAACTGGGTCTGTGCTAAGAAGGCATGCTTGGCTCAAAGAGCAAAATCTGCCTGATCATGTTAAAGCAAAATTGTTGGATGCTCCTTTACAACAGGACCGTCTTTCTGGTAATAAGGCTGAAGAAGTTTTTAAAAAGATGAAAGATAAAGCTAAATCTATGCAAACTGTGAAAGATTTCTTACAAGTTCAACCTCCAAGATTTAGTAGGCACTGGCCTACTAGGAACTGGTCCTTTCCAGATGTTCATCGTGTTATACTGCTGCAGTCATCACACTTGGGTTATCTGCCGTCAGGCAGTCCCGCAGTCGGCCGAATCCCAAAGTCCTGGTCCGGCGTCGGTTGTCATCGCTTCTTCCCTGACATCAATGCGACAGGGGTATAAAAGAGGCAGCCGACGCCATTTTCTTCAGTCTTTCTTGCCGCGTGGTGCCCGAAGCAGAAGCAGTTCGCAAGTGCCGGTCGGCCAGCTCCTGAGATTTTCGAATTGAATTTCAACCCGAAGTCTTCTTTAAAACTAAGTACCTCGTTGGGGAAACTTTTCTTGCCTCAGACCGATGTCAGACAAAGTTGATAATTGTATTTCTTGTGGGAAGCAAATACCTCATAAGGAATTTCATTCTTATTGTATTCCTTGCCTAGGCCCAGACCACGACGTCTCTGTTTGTCGGTTTTGTGCTAGGTTTAACAAACGTACAATCAAGTGTCGGGCAGATTTCGCCCGACATTATTTTGGCAGAAAATTTAACTATAGCATATCGTTGGATCAACCGACATCAGCAATGATTAAAAAAACACAAGGATAAGGAAAGGCAGTGAAGGCCAAGACCAGATACCGAGGCCTCAGCAAGGCCTGCCGCCAGTTATCCGGTTTTCAGCGAGGCACCTACGCAGCCCCTGACTACCGCTGATTTAGAAATTCCGACAGCCTCCCAGACCGACTCAGCTGGGCCTCAGGAACTGGTTCAGTCTCTACCCACGGACGCCAACCCTGACGGTGATCCGGAGATTTCGGACAGGCCTTCGGTTTCTGAAGGTGTCTTCAAACCGACAACTATCTCTATTAAGTCTTATGCTAAACTTAAAACCCCCTTAAAAATTAGGAAACCGGGTCCACAGACCCCCCCCCCCCCCACAGGCTCCTATGCCTAAAAAACAGATGCTTAAGATGGCTGAGGATTTAATTACCCTTATCAGGGGTTCCCAACCCCCTCCTGACAAAAGGCCTAGACTGGAGGAAGATTATCCTTCCTCTGACCAAGCATCCATTTCCTCAGCTAACTCTGAGGACCAGGATTACTCCTTCCCTCCTTATGAAGACTCAGATGCTGAAGAGTCCATTCCCTATGTCTTTCCCCCCTGAAGACTACTCTTTTGGGGAAACTTTACACACCATGAGGGAACACTTCCACTGGGAAGGCCTAGATTACTCTGACTCTAAGAAAAGACTCTGTGAGTTTCTTCTTCTTCCACAGCATAGACCCCTTGCAATTCCTCCAGTTTTAGACATTTTGGATGATGTTTACACTGAATCTAGTCTAAACCCAGATTCCTTACCTCCTGCACCAGCTAAACCAGACAGATACTACAGAGTTCCTGATACTCATAAGTTTCTATATAAAAGCCCTCTTGCAGACCCCGAAACCATTTCCCAGGGTCCCAAAGTTGTTAAGGCTTCTACTGCTAAGAATCCACTACCTTCTGAAAGAGATTCCAGAGCATTAGAAAGATGGGGGAAGAAAGTGTATATGTCTGCCACTTTGGCCATGAGGGCCTTAAACTGCCAATTCCACATGCTAAAATACCAGCAGTACTTGATTGTACAGTTAAAGCAGAAAATGATCCCTCAGACAGATCAACCTGATTTCAAAGAGATGCAGGATTTGCTGCATGCAGCAGAACAGGTGGGAAAGCATACCTTACAGTGTGGCTTTGATTCATTGGAAGCCTCATGTAGAGCAGCTGTCACAGGGTCTGTAATACGTAGACATGCTTGGCTAAAAGAGCAAGCCTTACCAGATCATGTCAAAGCAAAGTTATTGGATGCTCCATTGCAGAAAGATGTGTTATTTGGTGTCAAAGCAGAGGAAGTTTTAAAGAAAATGGAAGAAAAGGCAAAATCTATGCAGACAGTTAAAGATTTTTTACAGGTACAACCTCCTCGTTTCAGCAGAAACTGGCCATCAAAAAACTGGTCCTTTCCTGCATCAGACAGACCCCAAAGGGGTAGGTACAGGCATGAGGGGCAGAGGCCAGCCACAAGGTTCTTTCAGGCCTAGACAATGGCATACAACAACTCAAAGAGGTGGAGGCAAAAGATCTCAACCCTTCAGGAAACAAACACAATGACTTCTCCCTTCGCCTGCCAAGCAAAATTGCCCTGGCAGTTCCTTTGGGAGGAAAACTGGCTCTATTTCCACAAAATTGGCGGATCATAACAAAGGACAAATGGGTTCTGGATATTATTACCCGGGGCTACAGATTTCATTTTCACACTTTACCATGGATGGAGAGGCATGCCAAATATGCCCCCAAACCAATGGACAGAGGCACAAATGCAAATTTCAGTTCTCATGGATATGAAAGCAATTCAGAAGGTACCTACAAAGGAGCAAGGTCAAGATTTTTGCTCAATACTATTTCTAGTACCAAGAAAGGACAACGCCTGGAGACCCATTTTAGACCTCTCAATTCTAAACACATACCTGGAGGTACCCAAATTCAAAATGCTCACACTACAGCAGCTTCTTCCCATGCCGGGCAAGGAGTCTTGGCTGGTAACGTTGGACCTCAAAGAGGCATACCTGCATGTCCCTATCAGACAAGATTGCAGGAGATACCTCAGATTTTTGGCAGGTACAACGCATTATCAATTCTCTGCATTGCCCTTTGGCTTATCTACTGCGCCCAGAGTATTTACGAAATGCCTGGCATCAGTAATGCATACTGCAGACAACAAGGAATACAAATTTATTCATATCTGGATTACTGCCTGATCCAAGCGGACAGCAAGGACATTCTATTACAGCATCTGGCACTATTACAGCATCTGGCATTTGTAACAAAGCTGCTCAGTTGCCTAGGGTACACAGTAAACAAACAGAAGTCAAAGCTAATACCCTCGCAACAGATAATATTCCTGGGTGCCAGCTTAAATACAACGGCCCAGATGGCTTATCTCACACCAGACAAACAAAAACAATTGACTCAGTACTTCAAAAAGATGGCAACTTTTACCCAGCTCACTGCAAGTAAAATCCTGCAAGCATTGGGGTTCATGGCATCCTGCATTCAACTAATCCCATATGCAAAGCTGCATATGAGGAAATTACAATGGTACCTGAAAAATGTATGGACTCAACACAGGCACAGCCTCGAAACAAGTATACCTCTCATTCCCAGCCTTCAAAAAGAGTTCCTATGGTGGGCTTAAGCATGTCAAATAAACAAGGGTCTTCCTTTTGTCTTACCTCCAGCAAACCAAACTATGACAACAGATTCTTCAGACTATGCCTGGGGAGCACACATGGCAGGACAGTGCATACAGGCCAAATGGTCTGCAAAACAAATGCATCTACACATCAACCAAAAGGAGATGCTAGCTGTGCAAAATGCACTGACAGCCTTCAAGGACCTCTTGCATCCAGGACAACTACTAATAAGGACAGACAACACCACAGTTATGTGGTACATAAACAAACAGGGAGGAATACACTCCTACCCTTTATGCAGACAAGCAGTGAACGTGTGGAACACAGCATTGACTTACCAAGTGCAACAGAAAGCACAATTCCTGCCAGGAAAGGAAAACATATTGGCAAACGAATTAAGCAGAAATATGGCAGATCCTCACGAGTGGAGACTACACCCACAAGTATTTTCAATGATAACTCAAAGGTGGGGACTCCCAGACATAGATCTATTTGCCTCCCCCAACAATCGCCAACTACAGAAATTTTGCACAAGAATTTATCATTCCCTAGCCTGGAAAGTGGACGCCCTATCATTCAGCTGGACAGCATTGGCAGTCTATGCCTTCCCACCACTACCTCTATTGACCAAGGTATTACTGAAAGTCAGATCAGAGAGACCACAAATGATCCTCATTGCTCCGGACAGGCCACGTCAGCACTGGTACTCATTACTAAGGAACTTGACTCACAGCCCTCCATGGATCTTACCTCAATTCCCACTTCTGTTGACTCAGCAAAACGCTCAGATCCTTCACAGTCAGCTCAGGACTTTAAATTTAGCTGCACGGAGAATACCTTGAATTATCAATCAACACTTCTCTCAAAGGACGTCCTGAATGACATTTTGGAAGCCAGGAGGCCCAGTACCAGAAAAACTTACTCAGACAAATGGAAAAGATTTTGTGCATGGAACCAGACTAAAGGCCAAAACCCTTGGATACCAAACATTCCTCAAATACTGCAATACTTAACTGAGATGCTACACAAAGGCCTTTCTTTCTCATCCATTAAGATCCATACTTCAGCCATTTCAGCACTCCAGTGCAACTATTTTGAGTATGTACCTTTAACTCCTAGTGGATGTGGCCTGAGCCTTTAAAAATTAAATTATCACCTTACAATTCTAACAAATACTCATTGACAGAGGTCAAATATCAATACAGTTGTGTTTGCCATCATGTATGCTTCAAGATAAAATATGTTTAAACCTTGTATGTAGCATGGTTTTGGAATTATTAATGCAAATATGCATAAGTAATATTTGACGCCTAGAGGAGCAGTAGGAGTTAACTGCAGATGCACCTGGAGGCGTCACTCGGATGTAAATACGGATCCTCCCATATTCTCACACCCTTTACTAAGGCAGTTTCTCATAGGGGCAAAAAATATAAGACCCCCCAGGAAACCCCCAACACCAGCTTGGGACCTCAACTTCGTTTTAGAAAAATTAACACTGCCTCCTTTCGAACCAGCCTTCTCAGCAGAACTACAATACTTGTCATGGAAAACAGCTCTGTTGCTGGCTATCACCTCAGCATGCAGGGTCTCGGAACTACAGGCACTTATGGCAGTGGAACCTGTCATCATTTTCCATCAGGACAGAGTCTCTTTACGAGCTAACCCTACCTTTATGCCAAAGGTTGTATCCAGTGTGGCTTTAAATCAGACCATTCATTTACCCACCTTTTATCCAAACCCCCAGAATAAAGGAGAAAGACTCCTTCACTCTTTGGATATTCACAGACAGCTACGTTACTGTTTAGATAAGACAAAGACCTTCAGAAAAACTGACCAACTCTTTGTATCGTATGCTGTAGGTTCACAAGGAAAGGCTATTTCAAAACAGACCATCTCCAAATGGATATCACATTGTATCCGCTTTTGCTACTCACACCATGGGAAAGCAGTGCCTGTTAATGTTAGGCCCTATTCTACCAGGGTACAGCAACCTCAGCAGCCTTTCACAGGGGGGGTTCCAACCAAGGACATTCTGGAGGCAGCTACTTGGAGTTCAGTGCACACCTTTACCAAGCACCGCCACCTTCCATTATACTCAAAAAGCAGAGCTGGTTTTGCCACTGCAGTTCTGCAGGGCATCCTAGCTTCACCTAACCCAGTTTAGTACCAGCCACCCATCCATAGCTTTGGGATTCAACCCAAGTGTGATGACTGCAGCAGTATAACACGATGAACATAGTACAGTTTTGTACCTACCATAAATGTAGATGATCGAGTGTATATACTGCTGCAGTCCAGGTTACCCTCCCACCATCCCCTCTACATACCAGGGTGTTAGTTATCACTCCATGTTCATCAATCAATTGAATGCTTGTCTATATGGAGTATTTGCTAACAGCTAGTACTTTTGTTTATCTGCTAAGATATTTTTGCAGTTATTTGTATTGCCTTCCTAGTTGGGGGCATCTGACATCTGGGGCAAGAAAAACTGAAGAAAATGGCGTTGGCTGCCTCTTTTACACCCCAGTCTCATTGATGTCAGGGAAGAAGCGACGACAACCGACGCCGGACCAGGACTTTGGGATTCGGCCGACTGCGGGACCACCTGACGGCAGATAACCCAAGTGTGATGACTGCAGCAGTATATACACTCGAACATCTACATTTATGGTAGGTGCAAAACTGTACTTTCCTTCGAGAGCCACTCAAGTCAAACCCAGACATTCCAAAGGCTCCAGGTTTCAGTCACAAGGGACTTTCAGAATAAAACAATGGGGTGCCTCCTCTTCCAAATCTGGAAACAACAAGACACCTCCCTATGGTAAGCAGTCTCAATGACTTCCCTTTGCACTTACCAAGCACTTACCTTTTAGCTGCCCCTTTGGGGGGAAAACTGGCTTTTCATGCAAGAAACTGGCAACTTATAACCCAGGACAAATGGGTTTTAAATATAGTATCCCAGGGATACAAATTTCATTTCCACACGTTGCCAATTCCAAACGGATGGCCAGACCAGCCCCCAAATCAGTGAACAGAGGCCCAGAAACAAGAACTTTCCCTCATGAGCATGGGGGCTATTCATCCAGTACCAGGAGAGGAAAAGGGACAAGGTTTCTATTACAGACTTTTCCTGGTACCCAGAAAAGACAAATCATGGCGTCCAATTCTGGACTTATCTACTCTAAACACCTTTCTGAACATTCCAAAATTCAAGATGCTGACTCTTCACCAGTTACTTCCTGTGCTAGGCAAAGATGCCTGGTTGGCAACTCCAGATTTAAAAGAGGCTTACCAGCATATCCCAATCAGGGAATCTTGCAGAAGATACCTCCGCTTCAAAGCAGGCTACTTGCATTACCAGTTCTCTGCACTGCCCTTTGGCTTATCTACTGCGCCCAGGGTCTTTACAAAGTGCCTGGCTCCAGTAATTGCATTTTGCAAGCAAAGAAATGTTCAAATATATCTATACCTGGATGATTGTCTAATTCAGGCAGAAAACAAGGACACTCTTCTAAACCATCTGGCATTTGTAAAAAGGGTTCTAACTTGTCTAGGGTACACTATAAACGAAAAGAAATCACAACTGGTACCCACTCAAAAAATTACTTTCCTGGGTGCAAGCTTGAATACAACTGCCCAGATGGCTTTCCTTAAGCCAGAGAAGCAGATTCAATTGGTGACTTACTTCACACAGGTAGCCACAAAAACCCTGCTTTCTGCAAGGCAAATACTGCAAGCCTTGGGATTCATGGCCTCCTGCATTCTTCTAATTCCATATGCAAGACTAGATATGAGGAAACTTCGGTGGTACTTAAAAAGTCTATGGAGTCAGCATTGTCACAGCCTGTAAACAATGATTCCTATCATACCTTGCCTGCAACTAGAGTTCCTATGATGGGCAGAGACCTGCCACCAAAACAAGGGATTGCCATTCACACCACCCCCTGCCGCCCAAACTCTTAACTACAGATGCATCAGACTATGCTTGGGGGGCACATCTGGCAGGGAAGTGAATTCAGGGCAAATGGAGCCCAAATCAAATGCACCTTCATATAAATCAAAAAGAAATGCTAGCTGTACAGAATGCACTGACAGCCTTCAAGGACTACCTTCATCCAGGACAATTAATGATAAAGACAGACAACACCACGGTTATGTGGTACATAAGCAGGGGAGTACACATTCCTATCCCCTTTGCAGACTAGCCATGGCATTGTGGAACACGGCCTTGACCTATCAAGTACAACTACAAGCTCAGTTCCTGACAGGAAAACTAAATACTCTGGCAGATGAACTAAGCAGAAATCTCATGGACTCGCACAAATGGAAACTGGAACCACGGATTTTCAACATGTTGACACGCAAATGGGGGAGCCCAGACATAGATCATTTTGCCTCACCCCAAACTATCAGTTGGACAAATTTTGCACAAGAATTCATCACAAAAAAAGCCTGGAAAGTGGATGCTCTATCCTTCAGCTGGAAAAACCTATCAGTCTATGCCTTTCCCCCTCTGCCTCTGCTCTCCAAAGTTAAAGTCAAACAGGACAAACCAAAAATTATTTTGATTGCTCCAAACTGGCCTCTGCAACACTGGTACCCTCTCCTACGCAATGTGTCACACATTCCACCATGGCACCAGCCTCAGACACCTCACATACTGTCTCAACAGAATAACCAAATTCTGCACATTCAGCTCCAAACTTTGAATCTTGCAGCGTGGCTAATCACCTAAATTCACCCTTAGCATCCCTCAGCAAACCTGTGATGGATGTCATTTTGGAGGCGAGAAGGCCTAGTACTAGAAAATCTTATGCTGACAAATGGAAAAGATTCTGTGCCTGGAATCAATCTCAAGGGATAAGCACAGCAGTGCCCAACATTCCTCAGATTTTGCAATACTTAACTGAGATGCTTCACAAGGGCCTGTCCTTTCTTCCATAAAAATCCATGCCTCAGCCATTTCAGCTCATTACAACACAGAACCTCCCCTCTTCTCTCATCCTCTGCTAAAGCAGTATCTCAGAGGAGCCAAAAACTTAAGACCACCCAGGAGAGCTCTAACCCCAGCCTGGGACCTCAATTTTATATTGGAGAAGCTCACTCTCCCTCCTTTCAAGCCAACTGCTGCTGCAGACTTAAAATTTCTCTCCTGGAAAACAGCTTTCCTTTTAACAGTCACTTCAGCTAGAAGGATTTCCAAATTACAGGCTCTTATGGCAGTGGAGCCTTTCATCATTTTTCATGCGGACAGGGTATTTCTCAGGACCAATCCATCCTTCATGCCTAAGGTGGTATCCAGTGTGGCTCTTAATCAAACCATTCATTTGCCAGCTTTCTTTCCCAATCCACAGAACAAGGGGGGGAGTGAATTCTGCATTCATTGGATGCACATAGACAACTTTTACTTAAACAGGACAAAATCTCCTAAGAAAATCTGAACAACTGTTGGTGGCATTTGCTGCAGAGGCAGAGGGAAAGCATATTTCAAAGCAAACCATTTCCAAATGGATAAGCCATTGTATTCATTTCTGCTATATGCACCATGGAAAAACTATCCCCCAGGGGATCAAATCCCATTCCACTAGAGCTGCATCTACTTCAACAGCCTTTCTCAGAGGTGTTCCTACCAGGGACATTCTAGAAGCTGCTACCTGGAGCTCAGTTCATACATTCACCAAACATTACCATTTACCACTTTTCTCTAAATCCAGAGCTGGCTTTGCCACTGCTGTCCTGCAGGGCCTTATAGCTAGTCCTAATGCTGTATAATTCCCTCCACCCAACCATAGCTTTGGGAATCTACCCAAATGTAATGACTGCAACAGTGAAACATGAAGAACATAGTACAGTTGTGTACACTTACCATAAATGTAGATGTTCGAGTGTATTCACTGTTGCAGTCCTGGTTACCCTCCCTCCAGCCCCCTATTTTTCTCTGGCTATACCTCTACTTTCTTTCACTATGCTTAAAAGCCCTTTTGGTGTATTTGCTTTTGGGATTGGAGGTATATTTTTTGTGTTTTTAATTTTATTTGCTCCCCATTTGGGGGGCACTTGACATCTGGGGCAAGAAAAACTGATGTAATGGCATCGGCTGCATGTTTTATACCCCTGACGACCTGACGTCATGGAAGAAGGGACAGCAACCGACGCAGGACCCAAGACTTTGTTAATCAGGCCGACTGAGGGCAACCTGCCAGCAGATTACCCAAATGTAATGACTGCAGCAGTGAATACACTCAAACATCTACATTTATGGTAAGTGCACACAACTGTACTTTTTGGCACCGGTCCTGCCTCCGGCACCGATCATAGATCTTACTACGCCTATTTCAACTTCTGCACCTGTAGCTACTTTGGCTCAGGGCATACCTTCGACTATGCCATCAGTTTCCATTTTGGAAAAGACCATTTCGAGTACCACTTCGGCCCCAAGCGTTGTACCGACCTCACTGGATCTGGCCCCTTTGCTTCCGGTCTCGAAACTAAAGACTTTGGTGCTGGCAGACCTTGCACCATGGACCTGATACTCCCCCTCCATAGACCCATTTTTTTGGGCCAAGCATATAGAGCCCTTTTATCAATCATCCTGACTCTCCATGTGGAGTATCCACTAGATAAACCAGGAGCCTTTCGGAACATGATGCGGTGCCTCTTGTAGTCCAGCTGTTGGTAGCTAGGGGGATTCCCCCACTTTCTATGACCCATCCACCTATAGGACTTGAGTTGCCTTATCCACAGACTCTATCTTACACTCCTCCTTCGACCATCTCAGTTCCAAAGCCTTCGGCTCCGACATCCTTCTTGAAACCCATCTCGTCGGCACTTATGGTACATCTCACTGGCTCTGAGTTTGTCCCTTTGGTCTTCGTTTCCTGCTGAACCTGTCCTTCCTCAATCTGGGGATACGGTCCCAACTCTCTCCTCTGTTTCTCCCTCGGCGCTGATCCTGCTTGAGGCTCCATCTGTGGGGGCGGGTCCATCGGAGTGGGGTATGACCCTGTTCCCGAGGTTGTCTTTCTCAGTTATGGGCTCCCATTCCTCTTCAGGCCGGCCTGCCTTCAGTGCGATGGGGAGGGTTCTTGCTTCCAGTAGTGCTCCTTTGATGTTGGAACCCCAGTTTTCACCCCCTGAGCTACAGCTGTCACAGACCATCCCACCAGACACTGGGCAGAGAAGCCACAGGACACCCCTGCTCAGGGTACCCACTCTTCTGACTTCTCCTCAGAGACCCCCACTGAGGAGCCCCCTTGTAAGAAGACGTGTAAGAGGAAGCATGTGGACTCACCTGAGGAGTCCTTAATGGAAGACAAGGATTATAATGATGGCGAAGGGTCCCCATGGTCACCTCCTGATGATGTCTCCTTCGGAGACATCCTGGAGATGTTAAAGCAGAGAGATGACTGGAAGCCCTCCAACCCTTCATCTAAGTAGTCCGTGTTTCTGCAGGCTTTTCATGCCAGGCCATCTACCTGTTGGGTGACCTTGCCTGCCGACGAACTCATTGTGCAGCGTGCGTGGAAGAATCCTGATTCCATTGAGATGAGAAGAACCGGCTCTAGTCCAAAGGGTTACCAGTTGATGCTATGGTGGTGGTGGCTATGAAAAAGACTTGGCTGGGGAAAGTCCCGCTGTCCACCCGCCCAACAGGGAGTCTCGGGCGGTGGACAGACTTGGGAAGTGTGTTTTTGCATCAGGGGCCTATTGCTATTCAATCCCTGAATTATTTGGCACATTTTACGAGGCTCCAGAGGGACCTGATCTCCGAACTCTCTGGGATGCTCACAGGACAGTTGTCTGACAAGGTCAGGGACAAAGTGGCCTCGCAGCTCGCAACCCTGGAATCAATATCCAACTCGTCCATAAGGTTAATCTCACATGCTACCGAAGGGGCAGCTAGATCAGCAGGTTCGGGCATTGCTATGAGGAGTCATGCCTGGATGTGCATTTGGGACCTCGTGGATCCCTTCAAGTCTTCCTTTCTGAATGCTCCCATCAAAGCTTCATCTCTTTTTGGTTCCAAAGTGAAGGACACACTAGCCAGGTGTGAACAAGATGGAAAAACTCAGTCTGTCGTAGGCCTTCGGTTTTCCAACCCTCAACGTACCTTCTCCAGGAATCAGAGGAGTGGAAAAATGTGGCATAAGAAATCTCAGGGTCCCTTCCATGCTGCACGTGTTGATGATACTCCCAGAGGCAGAGAGGGTAACGATTCCGGAAGACACCCCTATAGGGGCAGAGGGGGTCCTCGCAACCAAGGCTCCAGGGACTCCTTCTCTGGACAGCCTTATCAGCACTCCTGAAGTGCAGCCCAATTGCTTATCTCTGGAAGCAGTTGAGGGTCGTTTCTCTCTGCACCAAGCTGCCTGGCAGTCTGTCACCACCGATCGTTGGGTGCAGAACATTATCACCAGAGGTTACACCATTCTCCTTTCTTGTCAGCCAAAATTTCCAAGAAAACTTCCAGACATTCCACCCAGTCAAAGGGAAGAAGTAGCTTCAGAGATTATAAAGCTGTCTCAAAAAAGAGTCATCCAACCATTCCCACCAGACCAGCGCAGATCCGGATTTTACTCGAGATTCTTTTTGGTGCCAAAAAAGACAGGGGATGGGAGACCTATTTTGGATCTCGGCAGTTTAAAAAAGTCTGTCACCCAAACCAAATTCTGGATGGTCACGGTTCAGTCCATCCTTCCCTTTTTAAGAGAAGTTGATTGGATGTGGTCTATATATCTCCGGGAAGTGTATTACCACATCAAGATGGACAAATGCTCCAGGAGTCTGCTTTGCTCCCGGCTAGGAGCCAGTCATTACCAATTCCGTGCCCTGCCATTCGGTCTCTCTACAGCCCCCAGAGTGTTCACGAAATGCATGGCAGTAGTAATGGCTCACTTGAGACTAAAAGGATTCTGGGTGTTTCCATATCTAGACGACTAGCTCCTTACCACCCACACCAAGCATCTTCTGGTAACATCGCTACACCATACTCTCTCTCTCTCTGGCAAAATTCTTGGGAATAATGATACATTGGGAGAAATCAAACCTTATCCCTGCACAACAAATAGAGTTCATTGGAGCAGTGTTCAATACTCAGTCCTGTCTGGTATCACTCCCATTTCACAGACTCCATTGATAGAGCCTTTAACTCTGGGTGATTCTTTCCCAAACAGCCTCTGCAAGGGAAGTTCTTCAGGCCCTAGGTTCTATGGCTGCGTCAATCCCAATAATGCCTCTAGTAAAAAATGCAGATTCTGCAATAGCTCCTTCTCTGTCAATGGTTCCCAAACTGTCATCCCTGGATTACAAGATTCGAATAACCAACTCCTGCAAACGGGACCTACTTTGGTGGATGAGGCCAGAAGTAGATCTGTGGAGCCACCCATTTCAACCCCCCCCCCCAGCCTACAGCCATTGTGACCACAGATGCTTCCCTGATCGGTTGGGGGGGGGGGGTGATTTCCAGGGAAAGACTGTCCAAGACACATGGTCCACCTACATATCAATGTTCTGGAATTGAGAGCCGTGCTGTTAGTGTTGCAGGCCTTCCATTTGGCTTTCCCTTCCGGGACAATTGCAATTCAGTCAGACAATATGTCAGTGGTCTGGTACATCAACAAGCAAAGGAGGAACTAAGTCCTATCCCCTATGTCGAGAAGCCATGAGAATTTGGCAGTGGGCGATAGCTTCCAACTGCTTTCTGATAGCAACGCATATCCCAGGGAGCTCCAACGTGATTGCCAACAAACTAAGCTGATGCATCCTCATGCCCCACGAGTGATCGCTCAACCCCGAGGTGGCATCTATAATCTTCAGCCACTGGGCCCAGCCTTGCAGTGATCTTTTCGCTTCCCCATCAAACACCAAGAGCAGCAGCTACTTCGCCGTACTTCCCCCAGAGGGGAAGCCACCGAGGGATGCTCTGATGCCACCGATAGATGCTCTGATCCACGATTGGCCCACAGGACTTCTCTACGCCTATCCTTCCATTCCTCCAATACCACAATTTCTAAAGAAAGCTCTTTAGTTGAGATGCAGGGTGATCCTCATAGCCCTATTCTGGCCTCTACAAGTTTGGTTCCCCTTTCTTTGGCCTCACCTAGTATACCTGTCGTGGATTCTGGATCCTCTACCAGATCTGATTACTCATCCCCAAGGGTTGAGTCACCCAAACTTGTCCAGTCTCAAGCTGACAGCTTGGTTTCTCCACTTCCACTAGTCGCCAGGCAAGCTAGTCTCTCTTCCCCTGTTTGAGACATCATTCTGGCCTCTCACAAACCATCCACCAGAAGACTATATCAGGATAAGTGGAAAAGGTTCTCCAGCTGGTCTAAGGATAACATGCTAGACCCGTATTCGGCTTCAGTTACTGCAGTGCTTCAATACTTGGCAAAGTTTTTTGATAATGGAGCCTCTGCCTCTATAGTATGAGTGCATCTAGCGGCAATTTCCCCAGTGGTATAGATGGCACCCCTCTTATCTCTCTACGCATCTGCAAGGCTTTTCTCAAGGGGACCTCTCATCTCAGGCCTCCTCTCAGACAGCCTGTGGAACCATGGAACCTCACTTTAGTCTTCCACTCTTTGACTCAATAACCCTTTGAGCCTACTGCTAAGTATGACCTAAAGTTTTGTCTTGGAAATCTTTGTTTCTGGTAGCCATTACCTCTGCCAGAAGATTCTCGGAGCTGCAGGCATTGTGTATCAAGAGGCCCTATCTGGTTTTTCATAAGGACAGAGTGTCACTTTGGACAAACCCATCCTTTCTTCCCAAAGTTGTTTCTGAATTCTCTATTAACCAGTCCATTGATCTACCAGTGTTTTTTCTGAATTTTGCCAATAGAGGAGAGTATTGCCTTCATTCCTTAGGCACACATAGACAATTGAGATTTTACCTCGACAGGACCAATCCTATCCGTACATCTGATCAGCTTTTCATTTCCTTTTCGGGACCGAAAATAGGAGAGGCGGTTCCAAAGTTACATTATCAAGATAGCTAAGGGACTGCATACGTTTCACTTATTCCCTCCATAATGAATTCATGCCAAAAGTTAAAGCCCACTCCACTAGATCTATGGTAGCTTCTATAGCATTACATTCCAGGGCATCCATGGATGGCAGCTGTGCAGCAGCTACTTGGGCTAAGCCTCATACCTTTATCAATCATTACAAATTGGACCTGGTCTCCAGAGGGAGAGCTGCCTTCAGCTCAGTTGTAGTCAGGAATGTTCTTCCATAAGGGCTGCCCATGGACCTCAAGTTAGCTTGGGATTCTGTCCCATCAGTGATGAATGGAAAGAAGATTAACAACATCAGGTAAAGAAGTTATGTCTTGCCATAATGTTCCATCTGTGTTGTTCATCTTCTTTCATTCATCACTTCCCGCCCTCCTTCCCCCTTCAAAGGCTCGTTGTGTGTGCATCTGTGCAAAATGCTCTAGTTAGAAGAGGCAGACTAATTAACTTGCTCAAACTCAAAATATGTACCTTGGCTACAGGAGACCAGAGCTTTAATTGTCTATATCAACTAACAGACCCTATGGTTACAGTTAGTGTTGGGTGAAATGTTCTAAAATGGGTACCTTTGTCATTTACTGGTTCATACATTTTGTTTTACTGCTTAATGTTAGAGAATGTTCAAAACTCCAATGCCATGGATTGTATTTCCTTTTTTAAGTGCAGCCTAGATAATTGGATGGGGGAAAGAAAATACACTCCTCTGTTTCCACCTGTGTCCCTGCTGGACAAGGGCATCGGGTGCTGACTTTTTAAAACATGAGCTAAATTCTTGGCTAGGCTTGTAAGGGCCTCAGGGCCAATAGCCTAGTAACTTCCTATGATCCTATGAGCTACAAATTTATAGTCCATTCTAATAAATACTGCTATATTTAACAAGAAACACATTGAATCAAATTAACCATGCATTTGTGCATATTCTTAAAAATGTATGAAGGGGGCTGTGCATGGCCCAGGGACCAAGGTTCACTTAATCTGCCACTGGTCAGGTACATTTTCAAAGAATGTGAGTTTTAATGCATTTTCAGTGAATGTGAGTTTCAGCGCATTTTCTAAGAATATGAGCTTCAATGGATTTTCAGTGTATGTGAGTTTCAAGGGAAGAGAAGTTTACTGTTACTCATGCTTAGTCTGTTTTCAGTTTGCAATTGTTTTGTTTAGCAAATGGCCACCAGTGTTTGTGCTATAAAATTTGAAAACAAAGTTAATAGATCAACATGTAGCATACTTGCCTTTGGTGCAGAAGGCTGTAGGTTCTATTCCCACACAGTGTAGATGGATTGCTGCACTGCATGCAATTTAAGGGGGTGCTGTACTCCTGAGTATGTTGTCTTTTAGATGCGATGTTAAATCTATGCACCATCTGGCTGCATTGATGGTAGGTGCTTTGAAACCTTTTATATCCACCTGAGCTGTTGGAAAGAGTAGGGGGAAGATCCCAGATGTCCTGGCCAAATTTCCCTAATAGTATAAATACCACAAAGGTCTCCTCTAAAAAGCCGCTACCAGCCTAGTGGGATTAAACTAGTCAAGAAAGGATAAATAAATTAAAAGTTTTAAATTAAATCCACATCTGTTTTTATTTAAAAAGTAAAGAAAATAGCAAGCTGACAGTTTTAAACAGTATTTTTGGTAATTGAGTGAAGAGAGACAAGTAATGGGACACTGTAATGGCTGTGATGTGGCCTGGTCTATTACCCTGCTTAGGCTCCATTTGACCATGAACCAGCTCTGTGCACAGTCCATTTCGATGAAATGAGCAAGGAATAGAAAGGGATCTAAAAGAGACAATGACAGATTGGTGATGAAATGAAACTGATGACTGAACATCCAAAAGTTTCAAAGGGGAGGACACTGTCCTTACAGTTCACAGAAACATCTGTGGTAGAAAGAGACACACCTGATATAGTCGAGTCTTTTGATTCTGGAGAGGAGGGAGAAGCAAGCACTGATAGTTTGTGGACGAAAAAGGGGGGAGAAGGTAATGATGAAAACATGACTGCATAAAAAAGAAATACTAGAACAAAATGTCCAGGTAAGGCAAAGTAAAGGGAAAGAGTATATGGAGCATTTTTATTAAACTGTAATGTGAACAGTATTTGAGGGATTTAAGAAGATTAGTCATCTTTATATGGGTACAAACCTTTGAATTATGATGCAGTATTGCTGGATGTGCACTGCCTTCTGCAGTTCAAAAGGGTTCATTTTGAAAAGCTATGGGCTGAACAGTGTGATTTGGTCATTAGGGAGGGACATGTGGTTGGTGAACTTAGTGTTATACAAATGACAAAAATTACAATCAAGAAAGTCTTACATGTTAAACTAGGAAGAAGTCTGGTGATAGATGTCTTTTCACACAGCGATATACAAATATGAAGTGTTAATAATGTGTGCCAGTGCACAGTGTGGGAATACGTATGAGCTGTTTAAGTAGAATGAAGCAATATGTAACTAAGGGTTTATGCCCATTATACTGTTCGAAGTCTGACCTGTGACATGTGAGGTAGACATACAAAGGTATCACAAGGTGTGAAGGCGTTAAGAAATTACATAGGTAGGAGATTTTCAAGTAAGACAAACTAGGGTGTAACAATGCAAAAGGGAGCCTTATGGTGTTTTTTTTTATTTTATATTTTCAGAATTTCTGAAGGATGTGATGGGAAAATAGTAGTAGGTTTTACAGACCATTGTACAGTATGAGGAATATATGAGTAATGTATGACTAAATGGCAGATGGGGAGTAGAGGTGAGAGACAGTGGAATATTCAGACACTGAAGAGTGGCGAAACATTATTAATGTGTTAAGAGAGACGCACTTCACCAGGAAGAGCCTTTGTAATATTAATGCATGGTGGATATTGTGTAAACATATAAATAAAATTGATTATTTGGAATGTGAAAGAGAATGCCCTAAAGAAAAATGAATATGGGATACTAGTGTTTGTCTTCAGATTATACAAATATGTTGGCTATGAATGATAAATAGGTATTTAAGACAGAGCTAGATAATTTTCATTCTTCTAAGAAATCAAAAACACTTGGTTCAGAAAAGATAAGTGGAAGTTTTGTTTTTACTTGAAAAAATATTGAAGAGAATTGAGAACTGTTTAGATTGTTTAGTGGAGAGTAGAGGAAATGAACATACATCTTAAATAGAACTTTAGGATTATTTTTAAGTATGATGATTGCATCCACTTGAGAGATGACATCATTAGAGTAAGAATGTGAACAATTTTAAAATTAGTAGGCAATTTAAAGAGACTGTGGAGGGTGAAATTGCTGTGGAAGAGTCTAATGGGGCATTGGAGTTAGTTAATATAAATAGTATGCCGAGGGTATCTGGAATAGGGTGCTACTTTTATAAACCCTTGACAGGCAGAAAAATAATACTGGTGGAAATTGAGTAATTGGTTTGAGAAGTGAATGCAGAGGCCACAACTGGAGAACATGATAAGAACATTTTTATGGAAAAAGGGGGCTAGAAAAGATTTATGGAATTGGAGACCAGTAGTTCTCTGCAATGCAGATTATAATATCACAAATGATAATGAAAAGATGGATACATGAAAGCATGCAGAAAATGGTATATGGAGTAGCAGGCGGGCAAGTGTAGGAGCTCTTGATAATTTTAAGGGAAGGAGAAATTGTTAGTAGGTATATAGAGAATGGCTTGATGCCAGTGGCAGCTGGTGACTTCAAATTAAAGGGGGCTGCAGGAGACAGATGAATGGGTGGGGCCAATGAGAAGGGGTGTGGCCAACTAGAAAGGGGTGGAACTATTCTCAAAACCACAACAACTGGAACTTTAATTAAATGCGCTGCCCTGGATGCCAAACCATCATTACAAGAGTCCAGTCAAGACAAAATGAAGTGTAGAAGAATAAAATATTTCAATGCTTTGGCTACATGACAACTTACTTAATATCTAGATGGAAACACAAAGGTTGTGAGGCATGAAAAAATAAATTACTTTTTAAATACATTACCGGAATGCCAGTCAAAATCAAAGTATAAAAAAAGCAGCACTCAACTCAAGCCACTTCTCCTTGCACTGCAGTTCTAATTATAATTTATATTCAGCTTTATAAAATGAGCAAGTAACATGCTGAAAGTAGCAATCTCTGTGATACCCCCACTTGTAAAAATGTTTATTATCCAAAAAAGACCTGCTGCCTAACAACTATATGCTTGTTTCATGGGGAAGATATGATCAAAGTAAAAAAAGAACAGCAAACAAGAAACAAGCTCAAGATAAATTGCTTAAAGGATTACTGCACAAGTTATGGACCACACATGATAGACTGGCATTCTGTTTAGTTTATGGGTAAAGCCTGCAAAGATGACTGCAAATCTCCAACAAATGTAATGAGCTTCTGAAAATACTGTAATCCTGCATCTCATCAAACTAAACAAACAACTCAGAGGTCAAATAAATTCTAACAAAGCCAGATTTGAGGTAAGTTTGGCCTCCCAGGCCAAGGACAACCACAAAGCATTATTTAGCTATTTCCTCAGCCTCAAAGACATTACACAGTTGTGTGCAGAGCTCATTGCAAATGGAGCCACATATACTCAGCCAGAAGACATAGTAAACCTCCTGGTTGATAAATTCAGCTACAACTTTACCCCTCTTTTCCCCTCAACCTTCCCTCAGGAAATGTCATCAAATATAACTCCCCCTACTATCACTAGCTAACAGGTCCTTAATGCTCTCTCTAAGACCAAGAACACTGCATCAGTGGGTCCAGACAATATCCCAGGATGCCTTCTAAATAGCATGAAAAACCAATCAGGCCTTCTGGAATTACTCTTTAACTGTAGCATCCAAGCAGGTTTCGTGCCTCATGAATTGAGATAGGCAACAGTCATCCCTCTGCACAAAGGTGGGCCATCTACAGACTCTGGAAACTACAGACCCATAAGTCTCACTGGTCTTATATGTAATGCCATGGAAAGAATTATCATGGAGATGATCGATAGAGATATAATCAACCTCCAGACACAGGACCAACCCATTTTGGTTTTTTCAAGGGCAGATCATGCCTGCTCTACCTGGTGGACTTCTTTGAGAAGTTCACCAAAGCAATGGATGAAGGAAAAATCGTTCACACTGCCTACCCTTACCTGGCCAAGGCATTTGACACAGTACTCCACTTGGGCATTGTTGACAAACTCAAGAGGTTAGGTACATACCCGTATGTCACCCGGTGGATAGCAAACTGGCTCACACTCCTTTTTGGCATTTACTTCTCTGAAGTCATGGCCAATGTCAGTGGCATCTGGCTGACTAAATTTGCAAGTGATTGCAAATTAGGAGCTGTCATTCAATCTGACACTGACACAAAGGTTCTCCAGAAGGGGCTAACACAGACAAACAACTGGTGTCAGAGCCATGAACTAAAACTAAATTCCAAGACATACATAATAGTATCCTTTGGGGAAGTCATCCATCCCTGGTAGCTATCATACCGACAACACTCCCCTTAGAGTTGACCCAGTAGTCATGGACTTGGGGACACACATAGATAGTAATCTAGTCTTTCACCATCATGTGTCTACAGTGGTGAGGAAATTATTCTGTGTTGCACACCTTATAAACAAAGGTATGGCATCTAAGTCCAAGGAAGTCATTGTTCCACTGTATTCGGCATTCAGACCTATCATCGATTACAATGCCCCCTTTGTATGTAGCTAACCAGGCATATCTAACAATTGGAATGTCCACAGAGGTTTCTCATTAAAAGAATACAGGGTGCAAGTAAAATGTCCTGTGAAGACCACCTCAAGGTCCTATCCCTGTATTCTGTCTCCTACAGGCTTTTGAAGGGAGATCTATACCTGGCATACAGGTCATTGTCAGACCCCACCCTGATGGACCTCCTGCATCTCAGCAAAGCAAACAGTACCAGAATTGCACGTTCTAAAACCTTAAACCTTGCCTGTGATATAAATAAGACCTGCTGGAGAGATAGATATGTATCCCAGAGAATACCCTGTCTATGGAACAGACTCCCCATCCATAGGAAACAGAGTTTAGCCCTAACCCACTTCAAGTGCAACTTGGACAATTGGATGGGAAACCAGAAATTCATCCCTGGTTTGGTACCTGTGTCTCTAATGGACACAGGTAATCTGTAAATATTTCATCTCCCAGGCCCATGCTTACATTTATCAAGGGTATTAGAACTTGTCAGAGATTTGGGATGTATGGCTAGGCTTAAAAAGGACTTTGTGGTCATTATGTTAGCCTAGTTAACACCTATGAACCTATAAAAACTGGACAAGGCAATGATGTGGATTTCTGCAATGAGATATGGCTACTTTTCCAGATCAGGGTGCTTCAAACTTTGATTGGGAACTCTAAGCAATGTGTATTAAGATAGCTAATGGTGCATAAATGAGGGCAATAGAAAGAAAGGGGTTTCAGGGGCATTTAGTATATCACTGTAATGGGAAGGATTGAAATCTTTCATGTTTTACGTTGTAAAAATGGTGATACATTTATCCTTTTTATCTCCAAATTGCAGATATCTGTATATGATCACTTAAAGGATCAATAAAGGATCAATAAAAAGCTTGATTGGTTCCAGCTTTTGTGAGGCTATAAAAAGATTAATTTCACTGAGTTGCTACGTATAGGCACTGTATTAATTCTAACAACTTTGCAGACAGATCAGTTTTACTAAGTGATATTTCCACCTTGAGATATGCATGAGTAACAGTGGAGCCTTCTCAATTAGTAGTCCAACCTCCTGTGATGATCTCTTTTGGTTCTGTGTTAGCCCTTAAGCCTTTGAGAATTTACAGCACTGATATCCTAGTCAGAGTATGATCACTCACATTGCTTTTTAATAGCTAAAATATGAATTGTATGTACCAGTGTTCATAAGTGTGACAAAGGAAATTTTACTAAGAGGCATATCTAGCATTGAGATGTGCAAATGTATAAAACGTGGGCAGCTGGGACTATCCCCACATATGTGTAAGGGAAGCAAACATTATGCTTGTGAGTGAATTAACAGCTGGGGATGGTCTTAACATGAGAAATTTTACCAGGAAGCAACAGAATGGCCTGAAACTAGTACTGGACTGATAGCCAAACAGGCATTTTATTCCATTTCATTAACTTTTTTTCATTTTCACCTTTTCTATCAGTTTGATGTTAATTTGTGAAGGTTGAGTAGTGGGAAGGGCATGAGACTGATAATTGCAAGTATGAATGTGACTTCCTTCCTGTTTCATTCATTGCCATCACGGGTGCTTCTAGTATGAGTTGTCCTCTTTGGACTAATGCTGGTCTTTAAATGAATATTCACTTCATAAAATATCCTGAATTGGAAGATGCACAACATCTGATTTAGTAATCAGGGAAAGCAGGAAGCTGGTCTAAAGATTTGGTCTATTTTAGCTTTACTGGATAACCATGCTGGTGAGAGAATGCCAAGTCTGAATAATATTGATTGCTGAACCTATATCAGTGTTTTTATAAGGAAATGTAGGACAGATGCAGGCTAAGAAGTTTCCATAGTACTTCTTTGTCATGATATATATGAGGACACTCCTGCTGCTGAAATATATTCCTTCATAATTAGAATTGTACACTGTATTTTAAAGTTTGCAGTTCTGGTATTAACCTAGGCTCCTGGTCTAACAAAGTAGCCGTGTCTTATTAAAGAAATGCACACCATTGCCCTGCCCATTTCTTAACTGGGCAGTTACTTATCTCCACATGGTGTTATTAATTAAGCCAAGATGAGCTTTTCTGCAACTACGAACTATAACATAGATTGCCTGTTCCATCTTGCACAATACTTGCTATTTTATCCCATCCCTATTGTAGTTTATATAATCCAAGGCCTATAGTCTTTATTTTTCTCCATAATGTTAATGCTGCTTATTCCTTTCTTTTGAGTCCTTGAGGAAGAATTGTCTTTTCCTTTCTACAGACTCATAAAATCATGTGAGTAGATGCTGAGTTTAGAACCAAGGCAGACAGATCTTCAGTCCCCCAACAACAATGCTTTGCTTTTTTGAAGGAGGTAAGCTTGCAATATTTTGTGTGTGTTTGTTTTAGTGGACTTTCTGATTCTATTTCATGCCTATGTCATCCATGGAGAGTTACTGGCCAATGAAGATGACACTGGGGATAAAATACCTTGAACAGTATTTATCTACCAGAAATACATTTATTCACTTCCAAAAAAAAAAAAAATCAGAAAGTAGAAAAGGAAACTAAAGGAATGAAATAACCCATGTTGTGTCTTCTGAAACAGAAGCCTAAATATTTCAGAAAAGGAAAATATGCAGTCATTTCACAAAAGAGAACTGTAAGAAAAAAGGAACTGGAACAATTACAAAAAAATGCGACTGGTGTTTACCATTTGGAAATTGCCAAGATATCGACAAGTTAATCACAAATGAAACATGAGCTGAGTGATTCAGTATTTTGAGAAACAAGAAGTAAAAATGATTCCAGCAAACCAGTTTTACATCAGGCTGAAAATTCCTCAGTCCATCATCAAAACCACTCAAGATTCAGACAATGAAATAAGCTCATACAAACCATGAGGTTTCAGATGGAAAATATAAAACTTCACCGTTATTTAATATATTACAGATCCTTGGTAATTCAGTTTCAACAGCTTTCTAAGGGGACAAACAGAATGAATGACTGAAAACTCCTTCCTTTAGATAGCTTTCAGTTCCTAGTCCAACTAATGAATTCTTAAAGTGGCATAT
>NC_056728.1:1966377568-1966457568 GCF_019279795.1 Protopterus annectens
TACATATTCCATGTTATAGCCCCAGTTTACAGATAAGTTTCATTGAAGGTCAGTAATGACTGGCAGTAAACCATCATACTGACCGGCATGCTGTAAATTAGTGGAATTTCTGAAAGACTTGGCACGTTTCTTAGTCATTTCAGTCTGCTCAAAGAATTAGAACTTTGACTACACAGTATGGAAAATTATCGCTACCAGTTAATGAGCTGACTTTTAGCGGCATCGCGTCATTCAGCAGAGGTGATGCCCGGACTGAAACTGTTATTGGACAGTTTCATTTTAGGGCAGGCTTAGCAGAAACCCTGCTGTTGAGTTCTGTCTGTGCATTAACCTGTTACCTGGTAGGCAGATCAATGTATTTCTTGCATATGCAGGCAGGTCAGTGCAAAAATGCTGCTTTTATGGTATTGCGCTGTGCTTCAAGGCAATTATTTTAGGAAACAAATGAGCAGCGTTTATAATTTTGATCATATCTCCTCATTCTGTGGCAGTGGAAAACATCATTTTTATTTTCTCATTAAGGAAAGGCCTCATGTTTTCCCAAAACTTTTTATAAGCAAGTCTCAGGCTGTCATAAAATCCCTGATTACTCTGTGTGTGCATAAATGTGAAACAGCAGGATTTTCCCAGCATAGTGTAGCAGAATTGTTAATCTGTGCTCCACAGGATGCAGTGTTTTAGTGGTGGGAAAACAAAAGTATGAATGACAGTATTAAGCAATAATGCTTTAAAACAAGCTGAGCGAAATTTTGAGGACATGCAGTTATTTATGGGTAGACAGATCACAGCTTTCAGATACATTCCAGATGTTTGTAGAAGCATGTATAGGGTAATTTCTTGTGGGTGTTTTTCCGCTGTAGCTTGTTAACAGTTAAAATGCAGCTTAGAAAATTTAACATTCTTAATGGCCTTCCTCAAAAAAAAAAAACTGTTCTGATCCTCGTGCTGTGTAAAACAGCATTTGTATTATTTCATTTAGTGTGTTTTTACTGCCTTAAAAACACAGTTCTCTTTTGGGTGAAAGGCTCTTTATATCCATGAAATAAGTACTCTAAAAATGTTAGCAAAAGCTATTAATTGCCAAGTTTGTGAGCTGTTGTGTAAACTGGTGATTGTTTCCTTGTAATGTTACTCAATTTGTTTCATTATTACAGTCCGTGGGATCCAACCTTATGACTGTTTCAAAATCCTTGCACAATTCCATCATGAAATATAATTTTACATAGAAAATGTGAAACCAGTATGCATTAACTACTTTATTACTGTGTGAGATAGAATAGTGCAGTTTCAGTATGGCACTTCATTGTGTGACATCTTCAAATAATTATGTTAAAAATGTCAGTAAAAATATTAAAGCTGCCAAATGTATTAGAATATATTCAGTTTAATGAACACTGGCTCATATCTGTAGCAGTTTGTGGTGTCTTCATGTCAATCTTACAAATAATACAATTTTCTGATTAATGACATATAATAATGTTTGAAATGCAGATAGAAATATGCTTTTCAGTGCCTCAGAAATAAGTGCAACCACTGGCAATTGAAATGTTTTATCAAAATACAGTTAAAAGCATATACTATTCTTACCTAAACTATTAATTTAAACTTTAATGTGCAGAAAAAATTTAGATGCTTATTTTATAGGCACACTAAGGGGGGTGTTCTTGGTACAGATATAATTCTGCTACTTTCATTTTTGTGTTGTGATGCCAGTTACATGCACTTGTAGCTGAAATTAGTCATCTTTGTTAATGATTTAACCTTTGGGAAAAATATGTTGTTGGCATCTGCTATGCCCCTGGCTGATGGTTTATTCCAGCTAGTTTTGCCATAAATTCATCTCCAGGTATACATTCCGTATGAATGCCGCTTTCAGAGTACAAGTATCAGGTTTAGAACCGGAGCCTGTGGCCTTTTGGATCCACTTCCATTATTTTATTTTTGAATATTCCTGTGTCCATCTTACTCCCTGTGTTTCTTGTGTACTTAATTGCATTTAGTATGTCTCCTCCTTCCCACTCTGTTCTGCACTGAGTAGCAAAGGGTTCTACTATAAATAAGCAACTTACAACTCATTGAGAACTCAAGTCAGTAAGAATTTAAATTTTCTAAGGTGGCAAATCTCATTTCCTGTCCATGATGGTGCTTCACCACACAACCCCCTTACTGCTAGCTATGAGGTCACAATATTATGGGCAAAGGAGGAGAAAACAGACTTAAGTTGAGTTTTTGTAGAGTTGAGCTTTCAATGAGTTGTAATTTCACAGACTATAAGGCAGCCAAATCAATGTACATTTCGTGGTCTTATTGCATTTTTGTGATCCTTAAATCCTTTCTGACAAGAGCACAAAACTGATGCTTATCATTGAATTGAGGTTGTGCCACTTTCAAGCAAGTGCCAGCAGTAACACTGTTTTTCTTGTTTTTTGAAACTTCAAGATTTTCCAATATTCACCTGCCTTTATTCTGCCTTCCTACACTGTTCTGTGAGTAAAACTTTCTTAGTTTGACCCCCAAACATTTACTTTCTTAGACTTTTAGTTTATTGTTAAAACCAAAGTGTACTAACAAAAATATTGGCTACTAAGTTTAAGTTCCCTGTATTTCTATTAGTTTTAGTTAGTCTAGTTGTTTCTATCAGCAAGCCTTTTGTTGTTCAAAGATTTGCTACTTCTGCATATATGTTATCAGCATAAAGAGTTATTTGATGCTTTGGACCTTTCACAAGAGTTATGAATATGTTCAGTATTAGACTAAAACTTGATTCTTCTGAGATGCCAGCTGTATTGCTTTCCTGTTTTGAGTATTGTCCCATCAGGAGATTCCATTGCTTTCTGTTTTCCTTTCAGGCTTGTAACTTTGCACTTTTTCATTGTCCTCATCTAATATTTTACTTTTTATCAGAATGCTGTCTTGAGATACTAAATTGTAAGCTGTTTCAAGGTGCCATGCATTCACTCTTTGTATTTCTAGTCTGCAAAGCATGCAGAAAGTAATGGCCTGTAAAATACCACCTAGTTTGTAAAGCAGCATCTTGATATTGTTGATCCATCTTGGGGGGGGGGTCTTTTTTTTTCCAAATTCTTCTTCATTAATTGTTAAGTGGTTATGTTCCCACTTATTGATAGGAGAGCAACCCATCAAACGTTGTCCTTTGTTTCCACATTGGTGTGATCTTGCTGTAGTAATATTTACGTCATATTGATGGGGAAAGGGTGCAGCGGCAGCCCCCTGCAAAATGTTTTGTTAATACCCGTTTGGGAAGGAACAGTTTTCATGAGAACTTTTTAGTGAGTGAGATGCAATGACTTCTCTCAGATCTGTTTTAATTTATCCTTTACCAAAAATTCCACCAACATTTCTACCATCAGTATTGTAGTAAATGCGTATTAACTCTTGGGGTCAAGTTTAGATCCCTTAACATGTCTAGTAACTATTAATTCTTCCATCCGTCCATGTGGACACCTTTCCTTCCCCACATGTTGAATAGTCTAGCTTATACTTGTGTGTGATTGTTGTTTTTCACTTTTTAATAATCCATGAAAGGATTTTATGTGGGCCCTTAACTTTGTTTACTTTTTCTTTGGACTCCTGTCCTTCAGTGGCCTGGAGGTAAAAACCCTTATGCTTTATTACTAGTTGTATAACTGTCATGTGAAGGTGAACTAGCAGATTTCAGCACGTACTTCTGCATTAAAGCCCCCAATTTGATGGTGCAGGTGTAACACAGCGATGTTCTTTGTGTTTCACTGTTGCAGTCATCACCTGTGGGTTATCCCTGCTGTGGTAGCCCTTGGCCGGCCCGAATACCAGAGTCAATGTTTTTCTGCGTCGGCTGCTGTCACTTGCTGCCTGACATCAGGTTGTCAATACTATAAAGGAAGGCAGCCAATACCATTACATCAGTCTTTCTTACCGTGGAGCCTGTAGCAGAAGCAGTTCACAAGTGTGCCGGTCGCTCGCTACCAAAGTTTGAATTACAGCTGAAAATGTCTAAAGCTAAGCACCCTGTTGGGGATCCTTTTTCTTGCACTAACTTATATCCAAAAAAGTTAACAACTGTCTCACCTGTAGGAAGCAAATACCACACCGAGACTTCTATTCATACTGCGTCACTTGTTTAGGCCCAGACCATGATGTCCCCCGTTGTCGATTCTGTACCCTCTTTAACGCAAGAAACATTCATAGTAGAGCTCTTTTTGTACCCAGGTATTTTCGTTCCAAAATTGCATCGGTCAGCCAACAATCCGTAGACTTTCTAAAAAAACATAAGGATTAAGATAGAGACAGACCACACAAGGCTACACCTTCCGACTACTCTACTGCTAAGCAGGTCATCAGTTCTCCAGAATTCAGTGAGGTGCCTTCACAAACCCTGATGCCTGATTCAATACCTTTGCAGGCCTCTACTGAGATCCTTTCAGAGTCTGGTATGCCGCAGAAATCTTTGTCTTCTGAGCCTTTGGTTGTCTCTGCCTTGGTTGGGTCCAGAGCCGCAACACAGGCACCAGCTTCCTAGGAGGTCTTATGCGCTACCAGATCTAGAGAAAAACCTACGTCTTTGCCTCCGAATACCATTTAATTCTCTTAGGCCTAGAGCAAGGCCACTCCTAGGAAAACTACCTTTAGCTACCATTTTACCCCTGCTCCACAACCCCAAGCTCAAATGATTAAAATGGCAGAGGATCTTATATCAGGGTTAGTCAGGCCACACCTTCTAAAAGGAAGTTCAGCTTCGTCAAGGGCAGATCATGCCTCCTGAACCTGGTGGATTTCTTTGAGACAGTTACTCAGGCTATAGATAAGGGAAAGGAGGTGCACACGGCTTACCTTGACCTTGCTAAAGCATTTGACACCATTCCCCATTCAGGTATTATTGATAAGCTCACCAGCCTGGGCATAAACCCTTACATCACAAGATGGATTGCAAACTGGCTGTCAGACAGATCCCATAAAGTAAGAGTAGCGGGATCTATGTCCGAATCCAGACCAGTAACAAGCAGTGTGCATCAGGGCTCTGTCCTGGGGTCCCTCCTGTTTGGCATATACTTCTCAGAAGTACAGGCAAGCACGGAAGGGCTGTGACTGACTAAGTTTGCAGACGACTGCAAACTGGGTGCTATAATAGTGTCTCCGGCCGACATGGAGATCCTCCAGAAGGGCCTAAATGAGACTGCTGCATGGTGTCAAAGCCATGGTCTCAAGCTAAATGCAAAAAATGCGTAGTAATCCCCTTTGGAAAAAACAGAGTACCCGCAAACTACAACATAGGAGGTAATCCCCTGAAATCTGAAGAAGAAATAAGGGATCTAGGGACCCAAGTAGATAGTCCGCTTTCCTTTGATAACCATGTTGCCAAAGTGGTTAGAAAATCCTTCTATGTGACCCATCTGATCATGAAAGGGTTAGCATAAAGATCTAAGGATGTAATGGTGCCCCTCTACTCTTCCCTCATCAGACCCATTATTGAGTACAATGCACCAATTGGAATGAACCTGGCTAGACATCTCCAGCAGCTGGAGAGACCACAAAGGTACCTAACCAAGAGGATTACTGGCCTCAAACAGTTGCCCTATGCAGCATGATTAAAAAAGCTAAAACTGTTCTCTGTTGCATACCGCCTTCTCAGAGGCGATCTTTGTCTAACGTACAGAGCCATGTCCAACCCAGAATTGTTGAACATGCTCCATCTTAGCAAAACCAAATCTACTCAAGCTACACGCTCTAGGGATATAAACCTCAACACAACAATGAATAGAACATGCTGGAGGGATAGATTCCCTTCGCAGAGACTTCCCTTACTATGGAACAGGGTCCCGATCTACATAAGACAGAGCCCCTCACTATCACTTTTCAAGAGGAACGTTGATGAGTGGATGGGTAACAGAAAGTTCACACCGGGGATCACACCAACAGCACTACTAGATAGGGGCCAAGGGTACTAGCTGCTAGTACAAGGGTCTAGGGAACTACTAAAGGGGAGGTGAATACCGCACAACGTGGCTGGGCTAATATATGCCTTCAGGCATATAGCCCAGTACCAACCTATGAACCTATAAAAGAAACCTTTCTCCAGAAGTAAGAAAAAAGAATGAACATGCCACCTCTTGCTCTCAAATATTTAGATAATTGAAACACTCTCAGTACAAACAGCAGTTTAGGTGGAAGCTTGGTAGCTCTTACAAGAACTGTTGAGCTGTTACAAACAGCAGTTTACATTGAAGCTTGCTAAAACTTTTGAGCTGTTAACAGCAGCTGAAACACTCTTGATACAAACAGCAGTTAGACTGGAAGTTTGCTGTCTCTTACAAGAACTGTTGTGCTGGTAAGAAACAGCTGAAGCACTCTTAATATAAACAGCAGTTTAAGTTGAAGTTTGCTAGCTCTTACAGGAACTGTTGAGCTGTTTAAGACAGCCGAAGCACTCTTGAGAAACAGCAGTTTAAGGTGAAGCTTACCAGCTCTTACAAGAACTGTTGAGCTGTTAAAAACAGCTAAAGCACTCTTGATACAAACAGCGATCTAAGCAGGAGCTTCCCAGTTTTAATTAGACTGTTAAAAACTCTTTTATTATATAAAACAAATAGTAAAACAAACAGTAAAATACAGGATAAGTGCTTTCGGTTATACTTAACCTTCTTCAGATCCTGTTAGAAATAAGAAAAACTTCCTTTTTATATACAAAGCAGTTGCCACTCCCATTCTGAAGACATCATTCCTTAAAGTGAAAGCTTAGATTGTATTCACTTTTTATTTCTCAGGCCTCGCTCTTTTAATATAAGTTTTAGGGGTACTACCCCATTCAGTCCTGGGGATGATCTGCTCTCAGATCCATAATCCACCTTGCTTCTTCAGATTCCGTTTTATTCATTAGGTCACCACCTCCTATACTTTCTTTTATGTTCGATAAAGCCAAAGATCTAAAAGAGTGGTTCTCAAATCTAGAGATATGTTGGTAGAGAGAATTAGTTACTACCTTGTTTCTTATATCACATATGTGGCGAAGAATATGTTCCTTGAATTTTCTGTTTGTTTTGCCTATATAATAAGCTGTGCAGATACAACAGGTTGCATCATATACTAGGTTCCTGTTATTGCAATTCACTAGCACTTGGACAGTATATATCTTATTTATTACAGGATGTATAAATGTATCTTGTGTGTTAATCCAAGCACATGCTTTACAGAAATCACATTTGTGTGTACCTCTGTTAGGCCTTGTAGGAGCAGCCTGATTGATATCATTTCTCATCTCTATTCCATCTTTTTGGCATAAAAGCCTCTTTAGATTCTTTTTGTTCTTAAATGCAAAGCTGGGTTTTTCTCCTACTAGTTCTTTAATTCTACTATCTGAAGTTAAAATCGGCCAATATTTTCTAATAGTGCCACATATATAGCTGCATTGTCTGTACTATATATGTGATCGTACACCTTACTTTGTGTTCTTTGGAGCAGCTTTCTTTATTCTGCTTCATCTCTTGTTCACTTCTCTTAGAATAATGAGGTCTACCTTTATGTTCACGTATTCCCAATATATGCTGTTTGCCTTTAGTAATCTTTTTTTCTTTATACCCTCTTTCCATGAAGTTATTCAACAGTTTCTCATGTTCCATCAAATAAACGGCTTCGTTTGTACAAAGTTTCGATACTTGTACTGCTTGATTGTCCACTATATTGTGGAAAATATGTCTGGGATGCATACTTGAGTAGTGTAGCATATGATTACGCCACATAGGTTTTCTGTATGTCATTGTTTCAATACCTTTTACAGGATCTAAACTCAATTTCACATCCAAAAATTCTATTTCATGACTGAGCTTTTAACCTGGAATTTCAGCAAGGTAGTTGTCATACTCAAAAAAATCAATGAAATTGTTCAGTGAAGTTTCACTTCCTTCCCATGCAATAAAGATATCATCCACAAATCTACTATACAATAGTAGTTTGTTGGTCCAAGTATTTCTGGTGTCATCCAACCATTCCTTTTCCCATTGGGCAAGTACCAGATTGGCATAGCTATTAGCATTCCGTAATATCTGAAGTTCTTAAATGCAAAGCTGGGTTTTTCCTCCTACCAGTTCTTTAATTCTAATATCTGAAGTTAAAATCGGCCAATATTTTCTAATAGTGCCACATATAGCTGCATTGTCTGTGCTATTTGTGATCGTACACCTTACTTTGTGTCCTTTGGAGCAGCTTTCTTTATTCTGCTTCATCTGTTGTTCACTCCTCTTAAAATAAAGAACAAAGAGAACTAGAAGAAATGGATCTGACAGAAAGAAATGTATCACAACTAATTACATTACAAGAAAAATTGGATGCATATGATACTAAACTTAAAGTGGTCAAATGTGGCAAACTAGCTAGAAACTATAAAGATTTAAAAAATGGCCATTTATTTGAATGGCCGAAAGAACAACGAGAAGGCACGAACTTGTCAACAAAGCAAGATGTAGCCCCAGAACAGTTGGTTTCAGAACCATCGAAAGAAGGGTTCAGACCCTTTAGGAAGCTCAGTAACAGAACCAACAATAATTATAATAATAAAAAAATGGGAAAATGTACGAGTACTAGCAGTGCAGGTTGATGTGCATGCTAATAAGGCATATGATACAGTGGCAAAGAAACAGAAGAATGGTTGTATAGTTCGTCAAGAAGAAGGTGAAATTGTGGTACAAACACAGAAAGAAGATCCTATGACTGAAGTAGGAGAAACAACAATGCCTTCAATTTCTGATAATATGACTGGAACAATCTCTAAAAAAGGATCAACACATGCAACAACTTCATTTTTTTTATTACAGACAAAAACATCCTGGAGCCCAAGATCGGCAAGCAGAGAGAGGAAAAAAAGAAAAGTGAATTAGATAACCACAAAGTCTGACTCATTGTCAATATTTCTGGGTTACTGCTAAGTGAGGAGCAATTAAGTGTACTTGAGAAAGTTCTAAGTTTCATACCCTCCATACAATCACCACTACATGAAATAGTAACAGATTTGAAGTGTTTTGGTCGAAATGTTACTTTGAAGCATATATTTGGTAGTAAAGATGGTGATGAAGATGTCAAGACAAGTATATATAAAACAACGAGTATCTTTGTTCCTGCTATTCATCCTTCAGTGGAAATGTTCATTCGACTTTGTGAACAAGAGATATATGAAAACAGGCAAGGGAATAACTCTAAGCAATATCGTAACTTGACCCAAAAGGAGTTCCAAGGGTTAAATGAACTGAGGCAGTGAACCGATATTGTGATAAGACCAGCAGATAAAGGTGGAGCTATTGTGGTGATGAGCTCCAATAACTACACAACTAAAATGGAAGATCTGCTCAGTAAAAAAGAAACATACTTAGTGCTATGCAAAAAAGATCTAAATGTATTGATAAATAATGTAAAAGATAGCCTATATGAGATGCTAATGAACAGGATGATAACTAAGGAGCTATATGACTTTTTTGAAGTCTCTCACCCAACTGTACCAGCAATTAGTGGACTGCCTAAAATACACAAAGACTGCCTCAAACCACCGATGCGTTCCATAGTAGCAGGAAGAGGCTGGGTCACAGAGCCACTATCTATCTATCTGGAGAATTAATTAAAGAAGCTTTTGAGCAGAGCAAACACTGTTATAAAAGTCTCAGCAGACTTCTTGCAAAATCTACATGGAAGTATGGAAAATAGATGCTCGTTTGAAGACTTGCTTTCGGTAATTTTGGATGTAAATAATTTATTTACATGGATACCAAACAAGTTTGGCATAGAATCCATTCGGAAATTTGCTAGTCCATTTCTATCTAATACCCCATTAGTTTGCAGTTTACTACAATTGATGCTGGAAAATAATGTGTTTACTTATAGCAATGCTTATTACTGGCATAGATGAGGGGTAGCAATGGGGACCCCCTGCGCTAATATCTATGCCAATCTGGTACTTGCCCAATGGGAAAAGGAATGGTTGGATGACACCAGAAATACTTGGACCAACAAACTACTATTGTATAGTAGATTTGTGGATGATATCTTTATTGCATGGGAAGGAAGTGAAACATCACTGAACAATTTCATTGATTTTTTTGTGTGCGACAACTACCTTCCTGAAATTCCAGGTTAAAAGCTCATGTCATGAAATAGAGTTTTTGGATGTGAAATTGAGTTTAGGTCCTGTAAAAGGTATCGAAACAATGATATACAGAAATCCTATGTGGCGTAATCATATGCTACACTACTCAAGTATGCATCCCAGACATATTTTCCACAATATAGTGGACAATCAAGCAGTACGAGTATCGAAACTTTGTACAAACTAAGCCGTTTATTTGATGGAACATGAGAAACTGTTGAATAACTTCATGGAAAAGAGGGTATAAAGAAAAAAAGATTACTAAAGGCAAAGATCAAATATTGGGAATACGTGAACATAAAGGTAGACCTCATTATTCTAAGAGAAGTGAACAAGAGATGAAGCAGAATAAAGAAAGCTGCTCCAAAGAACACAAAGTAAGGTGCACAATCACATATAGCACAGACAATGCAGCTATATGTGGCACTATTAGAAAATATTGGCCGATTTTAACTTCAGATATTAGAATTAAAGACTGGTAGGAGAAAAACCCAACTTTGCATTTAAGAACAAAAAGAATCTAAAGAGGCTTTTATGCCAAAAAGATGGAATAGAAATGAGAAATTATATCACTCAGGCTGCTCCTACAAGGCCTAACAGAGGTACACACAAATGTAGTTTCTGTAAAGCATGTGCATGGATTAACACACAAGATACATTTATATATCCTGTAACAAATAAGATATATACTTTCCAAGAGCTAGTGAATTGCAGTAGCAGGAACCTAGTATATGTTGCAACCTGTAGTATCTGCACAGCTTATTATATAGGCAAAACGAACAGAAAATTCAAGGAATGTATTATTCACCACATATGTGATATACGAAACAAGGTAGTAACTAATTCTCTCTACTAACATATCTCTAGATTTGAGAACCACTCTTTTTGATCTATGGCTTTATCGAACATAAAAGAAAGTATAGGAGGTGGTGACCTAATGAATAAAACGGAAGTGAAGAAGCAAGGTGGATTATGGATCTGAGAGCAGATCATCCCCCAGGACTAAATGGGTAGTAACCCTAAAACTTATATTAAAAGAGCGAGGCCTGAGAAATAAAAAGTGAATACAATCTAAGCTTTCACTTTAAGGAATGATGTCTTCAGAATGGGAATGGCAATTGCTTTGTATATAAAAAGGAAGTTTTTCTTATTTATAACAGGATCTGAAGGTTAAGCATAACCGAAAGCCCTTATCCTGTATTTTACTGGTTGTTTCACTATTTGTTTTATATAATAAAGAGTTTTTAACAGTCTAATTAGAACTGGGAAGCTCCTACTTAGATCGCTGTTTGTATCAAGAGTGCTTTAACTGTTTTTAACAGCTCAACAGTTCTTGTAAGAGCTGGTAATTTCACCTTAAACTGCTGTTTCTCAAGAGTGCTTCAGCTGCCTTAAACAGCTTCACAGTTCCTGTAAGAGCTAGCAAGCTTCAACTTAAACTGCTGTTTATATTAAGAGTGCTTCAGGTATGTCTTACCAGCCCAACAGTTTTTATAAGAGCCAGCAAACTTCCACTCTAGCTGCTGTTTGTATCAAGAGTGTTTCAGCTGCTAACAGCTCAACAGTTTTAGCAAACTTCAATTTAAACTGCTGTTTGTAACAGCTCAACAGATGTTTTTCGTGTTTCACTGTTGCAGTAATTACATTTGAGTTATCCTGCTGGCAGGTTGCCCTCAGCTGGCCTGAATTCCAAAGTCTTGGGTCCTGCGTCGGTTGCTGTTGCCTCCTCCCTGACGTCAGGTCGTCAGGGGTATAAAAGATGCAGCCGACGCCATTTTATTTAGTCTTTCTTGCCGCGCTGTGCCCGAAGCAGAAGCAGTTCGCAAGTGCCGGTCGGCCGACTCCTGAGATTTTCATGTTCGAGTTTTAGATCTGAAGTCTTCATTAAAAGCTAAGTACCCCATTGGGGAAACTTGCTCCAGACCGATGTCAGAAAAAGTTAATAATTGTATATCCTGTGGGAAGCAAATACCGCATAAGGACTTTCATTCTTACTATATTCCTTGCCTAGGCCCTGACCACGACGTTGCTAGTTGTCGGTTTTGTGCTAGATTTAACCAACGCACTATTAAGCGTCGGAACAATTTTGCATTAAGCTATTTTGGGTGAAGATTTAATTATACAATGTCGTTGGATAGCCATCCGACTACCGGAGTTCACAAAAAATGCAAAGAAAAAGGAAAGGACATGCAACCGGGGTCCAAAACTGACGATGAAGCTTCTCCTAAGCAAGTCACCGGTTCTCAGTGAGGCACTTTTGCAGCCCCTGACACCCGCTACTTTAGAGTCGCAAGCCGCTACTGACTCCCACGTGGAGTCGGCCAGGCCACTGGAAACTCAAGGTATTGGAGCCTCGGAGACTATTCCCTCAGATGAGTCCGGAGCCGCTGAGCAGGAATCGGCTTCTGAGGGTGTATTCAGACCTAAACAATTATATATTAAACCTACATCAAAGACAAAGACTAAGACACCTTTAAAGGCAAAGAAACAAGTTCACCAGTCACAAGGACAGGCCTCCATGCCCAAAAAACAGATGCTCAAAATGGCTGAAGACTTAATTACCTTGATCAGGGATTCCCATCCCCCTCCTGATAAGAGGCCTAGGCAAGAGACAGACTATGAATCTTCAGATCAGGTTTCCATTTCTTCTGATTCCTCTTCTGATCAGGAATGTTCTCTTCCCCACTATGAGGATTCTGATGCTGAAGAATCCATTCCTTCAGCTTCTCCTCCTGAGGACTACTCTTTTGGGGAAACCTTGCATACCATGAGGGAGCACTTTCACTGGGACAGCCAAGACTTTTCAGAATCTAAGAAAAGGCTCAGAGATTTCCTTTTACTACCTCAACACAGGCCTCTAGCTGTCCCACCTGTGTTGGACATTGTAGATGATGTGTTCTCGGAGTCTCGTCTGACCCCTGCCTTTTTACCTCCCGCTTCTGTTAAGCCGAACAGATACTACAGGGTCCCTGACTCTCACATTTTTTTTCAAAAACCCTTCTGCAGACCCAGAAACTATTTCTCAGGGTCCAAAGGGGGTCAAGGCTTCTACTGCAAAAAATCCTACCCCCTATGACAGGGATTCCAGGGCTCTGGATAGATGGGGAAAAAAGGTTTACACATCTACTACTTTGTCTATAAGGGCTTTAAATTGCCAGTTTCATATGCTCAGGTATCAGCAATATATCATGACACTGCTTAAACAGAAAATGATGGCAAATTCTGAATGTGCAGAAAACAAAGAAATGCAGGAATTATTGCATGCAGCTGAACAAGTTGGAAAGCATACTTTGCAGTGTGGGTTTGATTCTCTGGAGGCCTCCTGCAGGGCCACTGTTATGGGTTCTGTCATTAGGAGGCATGCTTGGCTAAAGGAACAAAATCTGCCTGACCATGTTAAAGCAAAATTATTAGATGCTCCTTTGCAACATGATACCTTGTTTGGTGTTAAGGCAGAAGAAAGAAAATGGAGGACAAAGCTAAATCTATGCAAACGGTCAAGGATTTCTTACAGGTACAGCCACCTAAATTTAGCAGACACTGACCTACAAAGAATTGGTCCTTTCCAGTCTCAGACAGACCTCAAAGGGGCAGATCCAGATGCCCTAGAGGCAGATCACAGCCGCAAGGATCCTACAGGTCTAAGCAGTGGAGTGCTTCTACCTCCAAAGGTGGAGAGGAAAAATCACAGTCATACAGGAAACAGACCCAATGACTTCCCCCTGCCTGCACCAAGCACTTATCTTTTGGCAGCACCCTTAGGGGGAAAACTAGCACTTTTTTCTCAAAATTGGCACATTATAACCCAGGACAAATTGGTTCTAGACATAGTGTCACAAGGCTACAAGTTTCATTTCCATACTCTGCCAAGGGCAAACAGTTGGCCAGACCTGCCAAAAAATCAATGGGCAGAGGCTCAAAAACAAGTCGCAGCTCTCATGGACATGAGGGCTATTCAACAAGTGCCATAGCAAGAGCAGGGACAAGGATTTTACTCAAGACTATTCTTGGTACCCAGAAAGGACAAAGCATGGAGACCAATACTGGACCTATCTATTCTAAACACTTTCCTGGATATACCAAAATTCAAGATGTTGACCTTACAGCAGCTTCTGCCCATGCTGGGCAGCAAGGCTTGGCTTGTGACTTTAGACCTAAAAGAGGCATACCTGCATGTCCCAGTCAGACAATCATGCAGAAGATACCTCAGGTTCAAGGCTGGTGCAAAGCATTACCAATTCTCTGCACTGCCCTTTGGCTTATCTACTGCACCCAGGGTCTTCACAAAGTGTCTGGCACCAGTAATTGCTTACTGCAGACAAAGAGGAATACAAATGTATCCTTACTTGGACGACTGCCTTATACAAGCAGAGAACAAGGACATTCTACTACAGCATCTGACTTTTGTGATAAAACTCTTAACAGGCCTAGGGTACACAGTCAACAAAAAGAAATCAAAACTAGTACCCTCTCAAGAGATAATATTCCTGGGTGCAAGCTTAAATACAACAGCCCAGATGGCTTATCTCACTCCAGACAAACAAAGGCAACTGACTACCTATTTTAAGGAAATGACAGCAAAGGCCCAGTTATCTGCAAGAAAATTTCTGCAGGCTTTGGGTTTCATGGCATATTGCATCTTACTAATTCCATATGCAAGACTGCATATGAGGAAAATTCAGTGGTACCTAAAAAGTGTCTGGACACAACATTGCCACAGCCTGGAAACAATGATTACTCTAATTCCCTGCCTGCAAAAGGAATTTCGATGGTGGGCCAAGGCTTGTCACCAAAACAAGGGACAGCCATTCTCACTACCCCCAGCCAGGCAGAGCCTAATGACGGATGCATCAGATTATGCCTGGGGGGGGCACACATGGCAGGAAGAGGCATTCAGGGCACCTGGTCCACAAACCAAAAGCATCTGCATATCAATCAAAAAGAGATGCTAGCTGCTCAAAATGCCCTGACAGCCTTTAAGGACCTACTTCATCCGGGACAACTAATGATAAAGACAGACAACACCATGGTCATATGGTACATAAACAAGCAGGGGGCACTCATTCTTACCCCCTGTGCAGACTAGCCATGGCTTTATGGGACGCAGCATTGACTTACCAAGTTCATCTGCAGGCACAGTTCCTGCCAGGAAAGGAAAATACTCTGGCAGACGCACTAAGCAGAAGCCTCATGGATCCCCATGAGTGGCACCTGGATCCACAAGTCTTCAACATGATAACAATGAAATGGGGACGCCCGGACATAGATCTATTTGCCTCTCCTCAAAACAATCAACTAAAAAGATTCTGCACAAGGACATCACAGACAAGCTTGGAAAGTGGATGCCTTATCTTTCAACTGGGTATACCTATCAGTATATGCCTTTCCTCCACTTTCTCTCCTCCACAAGGTACTCCTAAAGGTCCGGCAGGAGAAACCAAAAATTATTCTGATTGCCCCAGACTGGCCACGCCATTACTAGTATCCGATCTTAAGGCACTTGTCCCAATGCCCAGCCTGGACCTTACCTCAAATACCTCATCTACTATCCCAGCAAAACAATCAGATTCTGCACAGCCAACTCAGGACCCTAAACCTGGCAGCATGGCAGAAAATACAGCCATACAAACCACACCTCTCAGTAAAGCTGTGATGGATGTCATTTTAGAAGCCAGAAGGCCTAGTAGTAGAAAATCCTATGCTGGGAAATGGAAGCGATTTTGCGCTTGGAACCAAGCTCAAGGAACTGATACTGCTGTCCCAAATATTCCACAGATTTTGCAATATTTAACTGAGATGCTGGACAAAGGCCTATCTTTTTCATCAATTAAAATCCATGCCTCTGCCATTTCGGCTCATTACAATACAGAGCCACCACTCTTTTCTCATCCTTTATTAAGGCAGTACCTCAGAGGAGCCAAGAACGTAAAGCCTCCAAGGAGAATGCCAATACCTGCATGGGACCTCAATTATGTCTTGGAAAAACTCACCTTACCGCCTTTTGAGCCAGCTGCTACTGCAGACATAAAGTTCTTATCTTGGAAAACAGCTGTTCTCCTAGCAATAACTTCTGCAAGACGAGTTTCAGAGCTACAGGCTCTCATGGCTGTGGAACCCTTTATCATTTTCTATCCAGATAGGGTCTCCCTGAGAACCAACCCTACATTTATGCCTAAGGTAGTATCCAGTGTAGCCCTTAACCAAACAATTAATTTGCCAACCTTTTATCCAAATCCACAAAACAAGGGGGAGAAAATTCTGCATTCTTTGGACGTACACAGATGACTTGGATTCTATTTGGGCAAAACTAAATTTTTCAGAGAGCAATTACTAGTAGCATATGCCACAGCATCACAAGGAAAGGCTATCTCCAAGCAGATTATTTCAAAGTGGATAGGTTGCTGTATTCGTTTCTGCTACTCTCAGCATGGCAAACCAGTGCCTAAGGGCATTAGGTCACATTCAACCAGAGCTGCAGCCACTTCTTCAGCCTTTCTCAGGGGAGTACCAACCAAGGACATTTTGGAGGCTGCTACTTGGAGTTCAGTACATACCTTTACAAAACATTAAAATCTGCCTCTTTACTCTAAATCCAGGACAGGCTTTTCCACTGCAGTTCTGCAGGGCCTCATAGCTGCTCCTAATGCTGTTTAGCTCCAGCCCCCCAACCATAGCTTTAAGACGCAACCCAAATGTAATGACTATAACAGTGAAACACGAAGAACATAGTACAGTTGTTTACACTTACCATAAATATAGATGTTCGAGTGTATTCACTATTGCAGTCCAGGTTACCCACCCGCCATCCCCCTTATTTTTACTGGAACTTATCTTTACTTCTCTAGTCTATGCAACCTAGGTGGTGTATTTGCTTATAGATGAAGGTAAAGCTTATTTTGGTGCATGTATGTTTTATTTGCATATTTTTAGCCTACCTTTTTGGGGACACCTGACATCTGGGGCAAGAAAAACTAAATAAAATGGCATCGGCTGCATCTTTTATACCCCTGACAACCTGACCTCAGGGAAGAGGTGACAGCAACCGACACAGGACCCAAGACTTTGGAATTCAGGCCGGCTGAAGGCAACCTGCCAGCAGGATAACCCAAACAGCCTTTAGTGGTGTGATTTGCTTTTTTTGTGCTTAGTGCTTTCTCCAGAAATACTGACAGCACAGGATTCTGAGGAAGTCTGATTATTCACATTTTGAAGAGGAACAATAACCTCTGACTGCATATGAGGATTAAGATGCAGAGGAATCCATTCCTTCTGCCTCCCCACCAGAAGACATTTCCTTTGGGGAAACCCTTTACACCCTCAGGTAACATTTCCACTGGGAATCCCTGAACTTCCCTCAGTCTAAGAAAAGACTAAGAGAGTTTCTAGACTGGCCCCAGCACAGACCCTTGGCCATCCCTCCAATCTTAGAGATGATTAATGATGTCTACCATGAATCCAGCTTAACTCCTGATGCCCTCCCTCTTGCTCCCAGTAAACCTGACTGGTATTACAGAGTACCAGATTCTCACAAATACCTGGACAGAAATCCTGCTGTAGACCAAGAGGTCATTACACAGGGACCAAAAGGAGCTAAGGCTAGTTCTGCAAAAAATTCTATTCCTTCTGACAAGGACTCCAGAGCTCTGGGCAGATGGGATAAAAAAGTATACACATCTGCAACCTTAGCTATCAGAGTACTCAACTGTCAGTTCCATATGTTAAAATATCAACAACACACTTTGGAACTATTAAAACAAAAGATTTCAACCTTTCCTGACTGTGCCAGTTCGAAAGAGTTAGCAGAGTTTCTGCACTCTACTTATCAAGTGGCTAAACACTCATGACACTGTGGATATGACACCCTAGAAGCCTCAAGTAGGGCAGCAGTGTCAGGATCTGTCATTAGGAGACATGCATGGTTGAAGGAACAACCTCTCCCTGATCATGTCATATCTAAATTACTTGATGCACCCTTGGATAAGGACCGCTTGTTTGGAGTAAAAGCAGAAGAGATGCTTAAAAAGATGGAAGACAAAGCAAACTCTATGCAAACAGTAAAGTATTTCCTTCAGGTACAACCTCCTAGGTTCAGCAGAAATGTTCCCTCAAAACACTGGTCCTTTCCTGCACCTAGCAGACAGGGGCAAGGTAAGTCCCACAGGGACAGACCACCCAGACTCCTCTCCCAGGGACAACAGAGAACCAAACAGTGGACCACTTCCGCTCCAAAGGCAGGGAGTTCTAAGCCATCCCTCTATGGCAAAAACTCTTAATGACTCCCTCTGCCCTCTTTCCACTCACCAAAAACTAGGAGGAAGGCTCTCCCTCTGCAAAGAAAATTGGCTTTGTGTAACAAAAGACCAATGGGTCTTAAAGATAATTTTTCAAGGATACAAATTCTCCTTCAAGGAACTCCCAATTCCAAGAGGGTTCCCAGACTTGCTTCCAAATCAGTGGACAGAGGCATTGAAACAAGTCCAAACTCTCATATCCCAATGGGCAGTAGAACCTGTCCCCTCAGATCAAACAGGCAAAGACTTTTATTCCAGACTATTCCTTGTTCCCAGAAAACAGGGCACTTGGCGCTCCATCCTAGATCTATACATTCTGAACACCTTCCTGGTGGTCCCCAAATTCAGAATGCTAACTTTGCAGCAGCTGCTGCCTATGCTGACAAAAAATGCCTGGTTAGTTACCCTAGATCTAAAAGATGCCTACCTCCACGTCCCCATAAGGGAATCCTGCAGGAAATTCCTTCATTTCAGAGCAGGCTCACAACACTTTCAGTTCTCTGCGCTACCCTTTGGCTTAACTACTGCTCCCAGGGTATTCACCAGTTGCTTAGCCCTGGCCATAGCATTTTGCAGACAGAAAAATATACAAATGTACCCTTATCTGGATGACTGCCTCATTCAGGCAGATTGCAAAGAAAAGCTCCTCAAGGACCTCTTCTTTGTCAAAACCCACCTAACCTTCTTAGGGTGCACCATCAACAAGAAGAAATCAAGGCAAACACCCTCCAGGAAGATCATTTTCTTTGGAGCACTGTTGAACACAGCATCCCAAATGGCCTTCCTATCCCCAGAGAAGCAGAGCTTCATGCCTCTCTGTTTTACACAGCTGGCTTCCAGAAGTCACCTCACTGCGAGGAAGTTCCTGCAAGCCTTGGGGTACATGGCATCTTACATCCTTCTAATTCCTCTGGCCAGGCTTCAAATGAGAAAACTTCAGTGGTACCTAAAGAACCTTTAGTGTCAACATTCTCAACTTTGAGAGACCTCTCTCCTTTTGATCCCCTGTATAAGGGCCACGTTTCTCTGTTGGGCAGGGGCCCGTGCCCAGAACAAGGGTCTTTCCTTCACCCACCACCCAACTGACAGACCATTACCACCAACACCTCAGACATAGCTTGGGCCGCTCACCTAGCAGGCAGGTGCACCCAAGGTCTTTAGGATGGCCAGCACCTTCCCTTACACATCAACCAGAAGGAAATGATGGCAGTACAAAAGGCTCTAACATCCTTCAAACCCCATCTCAGGTCAGGGGATCTCCTTATCAAAACAGACACCACCACAGTAATGTGGTACATCATCGAACAGGGAGGGACCTAATCTTACCCTCTGTGCTAGCTAGCCATGAACCTCTGGCTGACAGTCTCTTCCATGAGGCTACACCCAATATCCCAATACCTACCAAGGATCAACAACACTCTGGCAGACCACTTAAGCAGAAACTTACTGGACCACCACAGATGGCAGCTCCACAGAAAAATCTTTTTAGAAATCACTCAGCTGTGGGGGACTCCGGAGGTGGACCTTTTTGCTTCCCATCTCACCCATCAGCTGAAAAAAAATTCTGTACCAGGGAGTATCACCACCTAGCCTGGAAGGTGGATGCCTTGACCTTCCCTTGGAACACCCTCTTTGTGTACGCATTCCCTCCTGTGCCTCTTATTCCCAAGGTACTGATCAAAATACGGGAAAAAAGACCAAAGGCCATCTTCACTGCTCTAGATTGGCCCAGACAACATTGGTACCCCTTACTGCACAGCCTGACCTTACAGCCTCCCAGGCAGCTTCCCCTGATTCCAGACCTCTTAACTCCGGTATGGGGGGGTGCTGCATTGGGACTTGAAGACTCTCTAACTATCAGCATGGCTAATACTGTAAAGGCAAACAAGGGGTCCCTGTTAAGCAAACAGGTCCTAGACATTATCACAGAGACCAGAAAGCCCAGCACCAGAAAATCTTACACAGGAAAATGGAAAGATTCTGCTCCTAGAGCCAGTCCAGAGGGGGCAATACCTCACAACCTTACATCCCTCTTATCCTGGGCTACCTAGCGGAGCTACTTAATAGTGGCCTCTCCTTCTCCTCTATTAAAATCCACACCTCAGCCATTTCAGCTCATTTTGATACAGAACAGCCCCTCTTCTCCCATCCCTTGATTAAACAGTTTATCAGAGGGGCTTCTAAAATCAGACCTCCCAGAATGCCACCCACTCCAGCCTGGGACCTGAATTATGTTTTGGAAAAACTACCTTTACCACTCTTCGAATGTGCTGCTTCAGCAGAACTAAGATTCCTCTCCTGGAATACTACTTTTCTACTAGCTGTCACCTCAGCCAGAGGGGTTTCAGAACTTCAGGCACTGATGGCCATTGAGCCCTTCATCATCTTCCATGCAGACAGGGTCTCCCTGAGGACTAATCCCTCCTTTATGCCCAAGGTGGTATATAATGTAACTCTCAACCAGGCCATACATCTACCCACCTTCTTTCCTAACCCTCATAACAAGAGGGAAAGAATTCTGCACTCACTAGATGTGTACAGACAGCTCAGATACTATCTGGACCATACTAAACCCTTAAGGAAAACAGACCAACTACTTGTCAGCTTTGCCCCAGGAGCATAGGGGAAGCCCATTTCCAAACAAACCATTTCCAAATGGATATCACACTGTATCCATTTCTGCTATAGATTGCCCCCCCCCCACCAAGTCTATTTGAACCCATTCCACCAGGACAGCCTCCACTTCCACAGCATTCCTCAGAGGAGTTCCCACCAGGGACATCCTGGAAGTTACCACCTGGACTTCTGTCCATATCTTTACCAAGCATTACCACCTACCTCTATTTTCTAAGGCTAGGGCAGGGTGTGCCTCTGCAGTTCTGCAGGGCATGCTGACCCATTCCTAGGTCTCTTACTAATCCTACCATCCCTCTCCTCAGCTTTGGGAATCCTCCCACAGGTGATGACTGCAACAGTGAAACACGAAGAACATAGTACAGTTGTGTACACTTACCATAAATGTAGATGTTCGAGTGTATTCACTGTTGCAGTCCTAATTTCCCACCCTCCTTCCCCCTTATATCTTCATTCTTTAGGAAGACATAAGTTTCTAACGGTGGCTTTTAGCCACCAGGGACGCCTTTACCATATTTACTTGGGCCTCTGACTGGTTAGGGGAAGAAAAATTGATGTAATGGTGTCGGCTGCCTTCATTTATAGACTGACGACCTGACATCAGGCAGCAAGTGACAGCACCCGACGCAGAAAAACATTGACTCTGGTATTCAGACCAGCTGAGGGCTACCACAGCAGGGATAACCCACTGGTGTTGACTGCAACAGTGAATACATTCGAACATCTACAATTATGGTAAGTGTACACAACTGTACTTTTGGTGTGTGCAGATTTGTTTCCTGGGGCTGTGTTCAGGGCAGACATTGTTTGTATATTAGCCAGTGCCAGATGCAGAGGTGTAGCACCCTGAATATGGCCCAGATAACATGGGGTTTAATAGCAGCTTGAGCACTGCAGGAACTAGTGGGGAGAAGTGAGAATATGCTGATACTGTCAGCTTGCCAAATGCAAGGGGGTGGAGGCAGATGACCCCTAGTGAAGGCTAGGGCTGGCTGCAGCAGCAAAAACAGTACAGTGCATAGCACTGTAGCTAGAGGGCTGTGCACGCCTGCTTGCACACATGCTTTACTTGGCTGGAATTGTCTTTTTGGTAGCATGCACTCCAGCTCCGCAATGGGGTGGACTCAAGCTAATTAAAATAAAAAAAAATCCCATCCCTCACCATGATACAAAGTGCCTTTGGTGTTCACCAGTCCCCAGTTTGGGCAACATGGATGGCCCTTGTCTGGAAGGGGTGATGCCTGTCCCTAAGGCTGTTGGGATCAGTGCAGTCCTGATAAGGGAGAGAATTGGTAAGGACATGGCTGAACTCCTTTCATGGCTACCTAGATTACACCTCCTCCAGATGACTTTAGAATGAGTTCAGGATGTATGAGAGTGGTTTGATGGTTGCCGTGCACAAGTAGGAAAAAGGCCAAAAATATATATATCGTGTACCTGTCATCAGATATTCAGTGAGTGCATGCCATGCTGTTTTACATTTAGTGGTATTATGATTTCTTTTTTGTGTAGGCTAACACGTGACCATATTCTTAGGATACACAGTTCTCATTTTCAAACTGTACTTGTTTGAGCTTGGTAGCATGATTGGTGTGTCACATTTTCAAAATTTTGCTTTGTGGTGGTGAAGCACATTACAAACTCTTATGAAATCTTTGCCAGTACTGCACTGTTGCCTCAGATCACATGACCTCTGATGAGAATTTTTAGCCAGTAGAGACACTTTGACTCTCTACTTTTCACTGCCTTTTGTCTGTTTGGCGAGTCATCATCATAATCTATCTCTGTTTTCCCATTTTGTAAATGTATTAAATTTGTCTTGCCAACAGTCACCACTTCTGTCATCTCAGGGTTCACTACCTTCTTCAGTAGTCATGCCTATCACAGCTTTTGTTTCATACAATCCATTCATCTCTTTACAGCATGTCCTCATTTCCTATTGTCCTCTTCTTGTCTATCCCAAATCTTCTTCACCAGACAGTCTTCTGCTTTCTTGCAAATGTGCATGGAACACTGTAATTTGTTCTCTTTGACATTATCTGCAGTTGAAACTATTTGGTTTCTGCTTTCATGTCATTATTTCTTCATTTGTCTCATAGTGTGCATCTTAGCACCTCTCTTAGGCATTTAATTTCCATTGCTTCTAGCTTCCTCAGTTACACTGTTTTCACTGCCCATGTATGTGTGTACCACACAGAGGTACTGGTCGTACCACTGTTTTGTACACCTTACTTTTTAATGTCTTTGGCTTTCTTCTGCCACTGACACTGTGTGCCACTTAGCTGCAGCCTCTCTAATGCTAGCTTTGACCTCCTCATTCAGACTTCCCTTCTCCTCAACCACCTGTCCCACATACTTGAAGCTGTTAACCTGTTCCACTGTTTTCACTTCTATTTCAGTTAGCTTCTCCTGATTTTCCCCATTTGCTGCCATGGCAACTGTCTTGTCTGCACTCAGTTTCATCCCATGTGCTTTCAGTGTTGCATTCCTTTCCCTTATCATTTGATGAAGTTCGTTCCTGTTTAAAGTCTACTTGCAATGCCATATCATCTGCCTACGGCAGCTTTGTTGATCTGTCCTCCTCCAACCTGCTGTCTAATGTAGTCCATCACCAGTATGAAAGCAGTGGACTCAGAGCAGAACCCAGGTACACCCCCCCACACAGAATCCTACTGGGAACCCCAGTCTTTTTTATCTGTGTCACTGGATCCTTGTACACAGCCTGCACTAATTAGTTCTGATAATGTTTCCAGGAATTAGAACCACTGAAGGACTGTCCAAATCAGCTTAGAACCACTGAAGGACTGTCCAAATCAGCTTTCTTCCGACCATGTCATGTGCTTTCTTCAAGAATAGGAGTGCCCAGTTGAACTCTGACCTTATCTCTAGTTTATTCTCCTCTATATGTCTCACTACAAACATCAGGTTAATTGTGCTGTATCTTGATCTGAATCCAACCTACTCAGCCCTTGTCTTAGTTTCTACTAATTTACATATTTGTTTTAACAGCCTCTCTGTCCATTACTTCCATGCAGTGACAGGGATTTAATACCCCTGTACTGTCCAGAAATGCAAATGTCCCCTTTGCTGTTGTATACCGGCACTAGAATCCTTATTCTGCAGTCATCTAGGATACACCCTCCTCTCTATAATGCTATGAGTACCCTCATGAGCCATTTCTCCCCTGTCTCACCCAACATCTTTACATATCTGCTATGAACTTATCTAAGCCTGTTGATTTTCCTGACTTCATTTTTCATAGTGTTGTTCTTACTTCTTCTTGGGTGGGCTCTTCTTTCTCTTCTTTCATCAGAGGTTGTGTCTGGGGCAGTACAGCCTTTGTGCGTTTTTTATTCATTCAGAAATTGCTGGAAGAACTCATTCTATCTGCCTTTGACATCCCGTGAACTGGTGAGCAGGTTGTTGCTGGCATACCTTATGAATGGTGTCTGATGACTGCCTTCTTTATCTTTCTGTCTTTGCTTTGCTCCATGGTACAGTTTTTTTCTTTTGGGCCTGGTGGGTATGGCGTTACATTTAGAAATTCTGTGTAGTGTTTTGGATCTCCAAAGTTGTATGTGCAGTGATTGAATGATAGGTTCATAGGTTCATAGGTTCATACTAGGCTATCTGCCCGAGGGCATTTACAAGCCTAGCCCATAGTTTTGTGGCTTACGCCACCCCTTTAGTATGGGGAACTATACCCATTATTTTGCTGTGCCTCTGTCGAGCAGTGACACTGAGGTAATCCCTGGGGTATATCTGCGATCTCCCATCCATTGGTCAAGATTTCTCTTGAACAAGGCCAGCGAGGTGCTCTGCCTCACATGTACCGGATTTTGTTCCACAGCATAGGGAGTCTTTGGGTGATGAATCTATCCCTCCAGCACGCCCTATTAATAGCCGTGTCGAGGTTTAAGTCTCCGCCCTTGTGGCTCTGATGGATCTAGATTTTTGAGGTGAAGGATATTCAACAATTCTCGGTTTGACATGGCCTTGTATGTTAGGCAAAGGTCACCTCTGAGCAAGCGGTAGCGTTTACTGAATAGAGCTGGAGTTCTTTCAGTCGGGCAGCATAGGATAGATTTTGAGACCCTTTATCCTTTTGGTGAGGAACTTTTGTGGCCTCTCCAGCTGCTGCAAGTGTCGGGTCAGATACATTCCGAATGGGGCATTGTACTCAATCATTGGTCTGATGAGTGATGAGTAAAGGGAGACTATGACCTCCTTGATCTAGATGAGAATCCCTTCATGATAAGGTGGGCAATGTAGAAGGTCTTCTTAACTACTTTAGCTACATGGGTGTCGAATGACAGACTACTATCAACCTGGGTCCCCAGGTCCCTGATAACTTCTTCTGTGCTCAGTGGATTGCCACCTATTTGGTAGCTAGGGGTAACCTTGTTTTTCCCGAAGGGTATGACTATGCATTTTTGGCATTTAACTTTAGGCGTGGCTCTGGCACCAGTTATCCGCTTCTGTGAGACCCTTCTGAAGGATATCTGTGTCAGATGTGTTTTCTACTATGGCCAGTTTACAGTCATCTGCAAACTTTGTCAGCCATAACCCTCCTGTGTTTGCTTGTACTCGGAAAAGTAGATGCCAAACAAGAGTGGGCCCAGGACTGAGCCCTGTGGGACACCACTTGTGACAGGCTTTGAGTCTGACATGGCGCCAGCAACTCTGACCCTGTGGGTTCTGTCACTCAGCCAGTTTGCAACCCATCTTGTGATGTATGGGTTAACATTTAAGCTGATGAGTTTTTCAATGATGCCCGAGTGGGGTATTGTATCAAGGCCTTAGCCAGATCGAGGTAGGCTGTATGGACTGCCTTTCCTCATCAATGGCTTTGGTGACTGTTTCAAAAAGTCAACCAAGTTTAAAAGGCATGATCTGCCTTTGACAAAGCCAAACTGGGTTGGATCCAAAGTCTGCAAATTCCTATGTCTTTATTTATGAGGTCCATTATGATCCTCTCCATGGCTTTGCAGATAAGGCTTGTCAAGCTAATGGGCCGGTAATTTCCAGGGTCGGTGGAGGCACCACCTTTGTGAAGTGGGACCACAGTTGCAGTGCGCCACTCCCTGGGTGCGTATCCAGAGGTAAGACTTTGATTAAACAGTTGTCCTAGCTGTGGGTTTAATTCCTCATTGAGTTCAGAGCACACAGCCGGGGACACCATCAGGTCCCATGGATGCTGTGTTTTTGCTTTGGAGAGAGCAGTTCTCACTTGGGCTGGAGATGTTTGGGGGCTGCAATCGCTTGGTATAGATATCTCTCCTTTTGGGGAGGGGAGAAGTTTGCACTGAACCTGTCAGCCAGTATGTTGGCAATGTCTGTAGGATCAGTAATCTTCACATCATTTTGAACTAGTTCTGAGCATATCTGGGAGTTTCCTCCTAGGTTTCTAACATAGCTAAAGAAGGCCTTATGATTGTCTTTTGAGTCTTTAGCTATTTTTCTCTCAAATTTGCTTTGGATGATTTTATGAGAGCTCTTAGTTTTTACTTATAGTGATCAAGGGTGTCTTACCTTTTAAGGATTTTGCTCTATCTCGTAGTAGCTTCTTCCTTTTGTTGTAGAGTTTGTTTATGGCTGGGGTCCACCAGACTGGACGCTTGCCTTTGGTACAAAGAGTCTTTGTTTTGCTTGGGATTGCCTTATCCATGCAGTCCTGCAGTTGCTGGTAGAAGGCATTTGTAAGTGATTCAGCGGCTTGAGTACTGTTTTCCGTCGCTCGGGGCCTTAAAGGAGATCACACTAGTCTTTAGAAGTGTGAAGTCGGCTTTTGAGAAGTTCTTTACTGTGGTCTTTTATTTCCGGTGGGGTGGGATGAGGACCTCCAGCGAGATTAGTTTGTGATCTGATCTCACCAGTGAGGGGTATACTTCCGGTGTTGAACATTGTGCTCCCATGTTCGTGATGATGAGATCAAGTATGTTATCTCCTCTTGTGGGAATGGTGACTAGTTGTTCCATGGCATTTGAGTTTATGAATTCCAGGAACTTTTGGGCTAGGGTGTTTGGGCTTGAGTAGTGTTCCCAGTCTATATTTGGGTAATTGAAGTCACCTAGTATGATGGTGTTTGGTGATACATTTATCCCTCTAGTGTTTTCAGGAAGGCCATGTGAGGTTCCTGAGTTTGTGAGGGTGGCCTGTAACATGCTACAATTTGCAGAGCAGTCTTGCCTACGGTTAATTGCACCTGGATGGTCTCCGATGCATCATGCGTTGCCACCAGTCTTGAGGTGTGGGTGTCCTTGATGAATATGGATACCCTCCTTTCTTGGTATTTCCTGATTTTGGGGCGGAACGCATGATATGAGGTAAAACCTGATAGCGCTGGGGTGCTCTCAGGAGCCTTGAACCAGGTTTCTGTCACAGCACAGACATCGATGTTCTCCATACTGAGAAGGGCCTCGAGTGCGTGCATTTTGAGATTTAGACTTCTGGCATTGAGCAGCATTACCCTTAGTTTTTTTCCTTTTTGTGTTCTAGGGTGGTAGGTTTAGAATTTGAGCCTTGCCTAAAAGGCACTATGGGGTGGCAAGAGCCTTTGCCAATATCCGAATCCCAGGGTGACAGGTGCAAGCCGTCCCTTGAAGCAGCGTGGCTTGTCCAGCATGTCATCCCAGGCAGACAGATACTGGATCCCCTTTGAATGACACCAGTGTTTAAGCCAATTGTTAAAGCTGATCATCTTATCTCTGTATTGTGGCATCATTCTTGGTGAAGGTAGGATACTGCTCAAGGTCAGGGTCATACCTGCCTGGGCTACATAATCAGAGAGCTCCTCAATGTCTCTTTTCATGTAGTCCAAGGAGGTACGCCTCAGGTCGTTTACACCAGCGTGGACAATGACTGAGTCATATTTGTACCTGCTGTTGAGAGACCTGAGTGCTTGCACTATGTGGCGGATTCTAGCGCCCGACAGACAGCTTACTGTGACCTTCTCCTTACTCAGTCTGGTGAGCGGGATGTCAGTGTGTCTGACTATGGAGTCACCAATGACTAGTGTGTCTGGCATTGTGTTTGGCCTTAAGGGCTGTGACTGTTTGACACTCTGACTGTGAGGTCTATGTGTTGCAGGTGTTGTGTTCTGAGGTGGTGGTTGTTTGGGTGTCTGCTTTGGTGGCCTCTGCTGTTTTGGTAGATTTTTGATCAGAGCCTCCGAGTATGTCTTTGTGTGTTTATGTGTATGATTTGAGGTTGTAATGGTACTATGTGAGACTGGGTCTATAGTGTGTGTGGTAACCTTCTCCTCCTGACTGGTCTTGCCAGTCCTATGTTGAGAGAGCTCAGCCTCCAGTTTGGCCGTATAGTTGCATCTCTCGCATGTATTTGTGTTTTGTGGGAGGAGGAGAGGGTTGTCAGTGTACATGAGGCAATTGTAACATTGCCTCAATATTCCCAGGTTCACCAGCTGAGCAGGAGAGGACACTAGCAACTGATCCCTCGACATGCTAGAAGGATAGACAAAAACTTTAAAAAGATTCCGGGGATGTGGGTGACCGAGAAATGGGGGTTGCCTTTTGGGGTGCTATCTATAAGAGTGCCGTATCAAGGTAATAAGTACTGTAGGAGCAAGTGCTAGGTTTAACAGATAGAGAATAGTCTACTTAGAGTCAAGTAGAGATGATCTTTTAGTTATAAGATACGCTGATTAGATCAGTAGTATAGGTCGAGGAAGGTAGTTTCAAGGGAAAATTTGAAGAGTGGACTTTAGGTAGCCGAATAGTTTAAACCTGCTTCACCGGGGCTGCCCTAGTGTGCAACAGTGGCAACTCCGCTAAATCGCTAATGCGCTAAAGCGTGCTTTATAGCAGGGGTCTGGAAAAGACAGGAAATGACCCAAAATGGCCAATAAACTACAAGTTACTGTCTTAAACCACTCCTCTGAGGACAAACAGGCAGCTCAGTACTCCCTACTCCCACTAGTGAGTAAAGAAACTACCCCTTGACCAAACAAGGAAAATGGAGAAAACAGGAACCAAGACAAAGCCCAGGGATCAGCAAAATCTGGTCTCTGGAACACTAGTTAGGAAAGTATGGAAAGCAAGGATATTTTTTGTTTTTTCAAGTTTTTTTACAGGAAAGCAGAAAACACAATAAATGCTATGATTTTCGATTAAATGCTATCAAAAGCTAGTACACTTGAGTGTATTAGCCTGTAGTTTAACTTTTAGGCAAAACTTAAACTAGCAAGTGCAGTAAACAGTTTTAGCTTATAAACACAGAAAAAACAGTGCAAACTTTGATAAAATAAGCAGAAACAGTAGTCGAAAGGCACAAAAAGTCGAAAAAGCCAAGAAAAATACTTAAAATCTGGAAAGGTAGTCTTTTCTGGTCTCTGCTGCTAGAGGAACACTGCTGGCCACCACGAGGAGCTGTGCTGAGTTCTCAATAGCTGGAAAAGCCCGCCAAAGCGTGCTTTATAGCAGGGGGTGGAAAAGACAGGAAATGACCCAAAATGGCCAATAAACTACAAGTTACTGTCTTAAACCACTCCTCTGAGGACAAACAGGCAGCTCAGTACTCCCTACTCCCACTAGTGAGTAAAGAAACTACCCCTTGACCAAACAAGGAAAATGGAGAAAACAGGAACCAAGACAAAGCCCAGGGATCAGCAAAATCTGGTCTCTGGAACACTAGTTAGGAAAGTATGGAAAGCAAGGATATTTTTTGTTTTTTTCAAGTTTTCTCTTACAGGAAAGCAGAAAACACAATAAATGCTATGATTTTCGATTAAATGCTATCAAAAGCTAGTACACTTGAGTGTATTAGCCTGTAGTTTAACTTTTAGGCAAAACTTAAACTAGCAAGTGCAGTAAACAGTTTTAGCTTATAAACACAGAAAAACAGTGCAAACTTTGATAAAATAAGCAGAAACAGTAGTCGAAAGGCACAAAAAGTCGAAAAAGCCAAGAAAAATACTTAAAATCTGGAAAGGTAGTCTTTTCTGGTCTCTGCTGCTAGAGGAACACTGCTGGCCACCACGAGGAGCTGTGCTGAGTTCTCAATAGCTGGAAAAGCCCGCCAAAGCGTGCTTTATAGCAGGGGGTGGAAAAGACAGGAAATGACCCAAAATGGCCAATAAACTACAAGTTACTGTCTTAAACCACTCCTCTGAGGACAAACAGGCAGCTCAGTACTCCCTACTCCCACTAGTGAGTAAAGAAACTACCCCTTGACCAAACAAGGAAAATGGAGAAAACAGGAACCAAGACAAAGCCCAGGGATCAGCAAAATCTGGTCTCTGGAACACTAGTTAGGAAAGTATGGAAAGCAAGGATATTTTTTGTTTTTTTCAAGTTTTTTACAGGAAAGCAGAAAACACAATAAATGCTATGATTTTCGATTAAATGCTATCAAAAGCTAGTACACTTGAGTGTATTAGCCTGTAGTTTAACTTTTAGGCAAAACTTAAACTAGCAAGTGCAGTAAACAGTTTTAGCTTATAAACACAGAAAAACAGTGCAAACTTTGATAAAATAAGCAGAAACAGTAATCGAAAGGCACAAAAAGTCGAAAAAGCCAAGAAAAATACTTAAAATCTGGAAAGGTAGTCTTTTCTGGTCTCTGCTGCTAGAGGAACACTGCTGGCCACCACGAGGAGCTGTGCTGAGTTCTCTATAGCTGGAAAAGCCTGACAAAGCGTGCTTTATAGCAGGGGGCTGGAAAAGACAGGAAATGACCCAAAATGGCCAATAAACTACAAGTTACTGTCTTAAACCACTCCTCTGAGGACAAACAGGCAGCTCAGTACTCCCTACTCCCACTAGTGAGTAAAGAAACTACCCCTTGACCAAACAAGGAAAATGGAGAAAACAGGAACCAAGACAAAGCCCAGGGATCAGCAAAATCTGGTCTCTGGAACACTAGTTAGGAAAGTATGGAAAGCAAGGATATTTTTTTCTTTTTTTCAAGTTTTTTTACAGGAAAGCAGAAAACACAATAAATGCTATGATTTTCGATTAAATGCTATCAAAAGCTAGTACACTTGAGTGTATTAGCCTGTAGTTTAACTTTTAGGCAAAACTTAAACTAGCAAGGTACAAGGCTGACCATCTTTTTTTTAAGTAACTTAGTGTGGGAGGTTGGAGCCTTGAGCCTTCCCCATCTCTGTACAGTGGTAATGTCACTAATGTGAGTTAAATAGCTTAAGGCGGAAGGCCCCGTTCCTTGAGGCTTACTGCATATTTCTTATGTCAAACCTCTAGTAAACAAAAATAGTTATGTGATGTTGTGTTTTATCCACAAATAAATTGATGCAGAGGATGATGAATTTTTTTTTTCTTCCAGAAAAAATAGATGTATCCAAAACCAGCAAACCCTTCAGAGTGTAGGATCACTACCACACTGCAGATATGTTTGTTTACCTGGGGAAAAACACATGACCCCATTAAAGGTTGCGCAGAATTTATTGTGAATTGCAGCACATATTGACAACATCCTTTCATGATTTCATGTTGGAGGAGTGGCAATGAGAAATTATTAAGGAATAATTATATTTAAAATGACTGATAACATTTGCTGCAACTCTAAATATACATTCATTGTATGATAGACATGGTATGGAAAGTAACAGTGGTGAAGCTTTACTGAATTGGTTTAAATCCTTTATGTCTCTGTGTATTGACTATAGGTGCCTATTCTCTGTCTATACGGGACTGGGATGATACTAAAGGAGATCATGTTAAACACTATAAAATCCGCAAATTGGACAGTGGTGGGTATTACATTACAACACGGGCCCAGTTTGACACACTTCAACAGCTAGTTCAACATTATTCAGGTAATTTATTTTCCTATCAATTGTCAGTTACATGTGATTTATAATTGTTGCATTTTGAAAATGTGTAGGGAATATGTCCACTGTCTTTTAAATTGTAAGGCAGAAGTTTCATTTTTTGATTCAGTCATCTACTCCCCTTTTTTTAGTCTGATTTTGACACATATATAATAGTCTCATAACAGTTAATGAAGTGTTTTGTCCTTTTTTCCCCCAGCAACATGACCATGTTATCGTGCTGCGGTGGTCTTTCTGTTCCACCTCCAATCCTACTTGGCATAACATTCTACACTCATTCCACAAGAGTCCTTTCCCATCTTTCCCAGTAAGATTAGCCTTTAAGTGATCACATTGATTGCCAGATTATTTAGTGTGAGGTGGGAAACAAGGTAGCAGTTATCCATAACTGAAGATGAGTTTTTCATTTCTTATTCTCCTTGACCTACACTTGCTTGTTGAATGTATAGGTGAGTGAAACCCACTAATGCCTCTGAACCCTTAATGCTATCTTACAGCATGCTGTCTTCACCTTGGTCAGCCTGCACTTGTACCCCAGACCAGTCTTCTTGTTTCCACCAGAGCATGTTGAGTTTATGGACAACCCCATTCCTTTTGTGATAGCAGAGGTGGCCACATGCTACTAATTCCTACCCCTTCTAACTCCTCAGGTGGTGGTTTCACTGCTATCACCCCTGCCAACTTTATCTTGGTCCTGGATAGAGGCTTTCTGCCAATTGTGCCATCCAAATATAAGTTGTCCTACACTCTGGTGCTTCTTTAGCAATTTAAATCCTTTAAAGAGTACTGTATGTTTCAAACCCTGTATGACCTTGGAGGATAATATTATCTTCCAGGAGCCCCCAAATTATTGTTATCCCTTGTATTCTGATACTGTGTCTTAGAAAGTGCATTGTTAAATTTTGTAGTGGCCCTTCACAAGCAGTATGATCCTGAATGGCTAATTTGTTTTGAAAATGCATCAGTATCTGCATCTATGCTTCACACTTAGTATAATTCAGCCATTGTTGAATTATGTTGCAATCAATGCCTAGAGTGTCACAGTCATTGTTTATTACAAAGTAAACATATTTTGTTATACAGAAAACTGAAAGATGCCATTTACCTTTTGTGTAATTTTTTCGCAAGATAAACTTTGATTTACAATACTTTGATGTTTTCCTTGGCCTCTTGTTTTGGTCCATGAATGTCTGAATCCTGTTACACCATGATTGAAAGTATTAGTATTTCAGTCTAATTGCATTAATCTGATGTTTAGTTTAGTGAGCCATTACTTTTTATGCAGTATCGGACTGGATTAAGTTAAGGCAGAGTGTCTTGAAGTCTTCAGACAGACCGTGGCCCCAGTAAATTTCTGCTCTCCAGTTTCACTTGTAAGTCTTCCATGTAGAACAGTTAATCTGGTCAGCCCTGGATTAAATTCTTTATCCAGCTTTCTTCCTTGAAACAATTTCTGGAGGATTATGCACCAGTGGGGTTCTTTGAAAGTCCTAGCTCTTGTGTGTCCAATTTTATTTTCCAGAGGAGGTATTTTACTTAACATGCTATAAACAAATAGCTGTTCTTTCTTTTTAGTATGGTCTCAGGCGGAATAGTTCTTGTTTAATTCTTCTGGAATGAACAGGCATCAGTGAGGTTCATTGTAGTTACCTTACTTAACAATCTGCAGTTGTGCTGTGCTACCACACAGCCTTTGCTGAACTTGGGTAAAGCACCTTCAGATCTGCAATCACATTTTGTTATTCTTAAAATTTCATAAGGTGCCAGTTCTTATACATTACAATGAAATGTTTTCATACACTGATCTAAATAATTGCTTGAGTGAATAAACTGATTTCAAGTCACCTTTAAATATGCACACAACTTTTTAATTTTCCAGCATTTCCAGAAAGTCAAAATGCTGGTGCACTGAAATCAAGCTGAAAAGTGCCAACAGAATAGTTATTAAGGTTGCAGAACAGAAAAACTTTTGTTATAATACAACAAATCCTTTTATCCAGCCAATATGGACTCATAAAGATTGTACACTGTGACAGTTGATTATCTGTGAGTGCTGTTTTGTTAAGTAAATCTTTAGAAGTACTCTTTACCCTTACATTATCTTGAAATAGCAGTCTCCCTTTGACTGCTGCATGGTACCAGTAATATTAAACTTTGGTATAATATATGAAAAGTAAAGGTAATCTTTACACCATTTAAATTTCCAGGCTGTTTCAAGTCTAGTTTCAGTAACTTTATCACTGGTTGTTTTTGTGGAATTTCAAGATTACATCATGGTGAGATACATTAAAATCTGCAGTAATCATTTGCCTCAAGCAAGTCAAGTTACTCTGGTGAAATCTGCACACATTTTCATTCAGGATCAAGTGTCTAGGTATTTTGTGCCTTGATAATATACTTTGTTATAGATATCCCCTATCTCCAATATCTTGAGAAGAGTATGTTTTGTTATGCTGTCTGTAAACCAGTGGCTAAGCGCCCTTTTAGCACAGGGTCTGGAAACATTTGTCCCGTTTCACTACACTGAACGGGCTAATCGTCTGTGGTCCCAAAAATACAGTTTCAGAGGAGTTCTGTCTACATGAATCACCTTGAAATCTGCAGTCATCATTTGCTTTCACATACAGTTGCTGAAAGTGCAAATTTTCATGCAAAACAATAAATGAGGTAATTTGTGAATGAACATTGGTAGTCAAAGGTGACATCCACAATTTTTGAATATTCATATGATGTTCTTCGTCTCCCATTGCTGCAGTCCTTACATATGGGTATTCCGCTGTCCACAATCGGCCCGAATACCAAAGGGCTAGAACCGGCGTCGGTCATCGGTGCCCGAGACTGACGTCAGTACGTGCCAGTACAAATGCACATGACCGACGCCATAACCTCAGTCTTTCTTGCCGCGTGGTCCTAAGCAGAAGCAGCATTTGCAAGTGCCGTTCGGCGTTCTGGAATTGTCGGTTTTCGAGTTTCAGACCGGAGACCAAGTTGGGCTAAGTACCCCGTTGGGGACACTTTTGTCTTTTTCTTGCCTCATTCTACTAGGGCTACGGCCACCTCTACTGCTTTTTTGAGAGGGGTAGCTACTAAAGACATTCTAGAGGCAGCTACTTGGAGTTCTGTACATACCTTTACAAAGCATTATCATTTACCTCTTTATTCTAGGTCTAGGGCTGGGTTTGCCACTGCAATCTTACAGGGCATGTTAGCAGCTCCTAATGCTATTTAGTTGGCCAGCCTCCCTTTTTTCCGTTGCTCTGGGATTCTACCCATATGTAAGGACTGCAGCAATGGGAGACGAAGAACATAGTACAGTTTTGTACCTACCATAAATGTAGATGTTCGAGGATCTCCATTGCTGCAGTCCAATTTTTCCTCCCTCCTTCCCCCTTTTCTTTTTAGGTTGGGGTTTGGGTGGTGTTTTTTGCATTCTGACGTCTGAGGCAAGAAAGACTGAGGTTATGGCGTCGGTCATGTGCATTTGTACTGGCACGTACTGACGTCAGTCTCGGGCGCCGATGACCGATGCCGGTTCTAGCCCTTTGGTATTCGGGCCGATTGTGGACAGCGGAATACCCATATGTAAGGACTGCAGCAATGGAGATCCTCGAACATCTACATTTATGGTAGGTACAAAACTGTACTTTTATTACATTGGTAGATAGCTTTAAATCAGTAAACAGTCGTGGAAAAGTTAATCTACAGTACACTGGAATCTGTCTCTGTCGCCTACTCAGTACAATCTTTGGAGGATGTTATAGGTCTTTGCATTTGGAACAGTTACATTATATAACATTATTTTAACGTGCAATAATCCTTTGTCCTGAGCTACAATCTCAAAGTTAATCCATTCACAAAATGCAGGATCCACTATTGATTGCTCTTCTAGACTGCATTTAGTGAATATTTTTTTTATTGCACCATGATATTTACAGTTGAATTTATGACAAGTCTGTAGCACAATCAGTCCTTTTACAGAACAAAGTCATTTGCAGTTACTGTTTGTAAAGAAGAGCAGCCCTTGTATTTCTTCAGGATTCATTCTTTTTTAAGTCTGGAAATATTTGCAAATAAAAATAGATAAAGTTTGGAAAATGCAAGATTGGGAGCACACAGATGGGTATTTCAGGGTGCAGGTGCAGATGCTGATGGAACTTTTAAATTTCTACTTTGAGGACCAGGAGTAAGCAAACTTTATTAGTCCTGTTTCACTTCTCTTATTCCTTTTTCCTGCAGATCCTATTATTCCCTTTGCAGTCAGTAATGCTGGTCTACTTACCATATCAGCTGCTGTGATCCTGAGATCCGTTTATTGTTCCTTACAGCCATGATGCTAGGCATGCTTCTCATGTCTCAGCCACCGTAATAGGCAGAGATTCACCTCTTTGCCCCTTCCTTTCCCTATTTTTTAACAGTACACTTCACAAATAGAAGTTTTTTTTCTCTTTCCTTTGGTATCTTACGTAGCCCTTCTGGGAATCTACACTGTGGGTGATCCCAGCATTTCTTTAGTCTATACCAGGAGGTCATAAATATCTTCGACAGATATTGCTGTGATGCAGCTCTTGTTGCAGCATTCTTGTACTTCCAGTTCCAGCTCCCATTTAGCTTCACCTCATTGTAGGCAACATCTTTAGCAGCAGTAGTGGTGCTTCTGGGGTAAGTTATTAAGCCACGTGCAGAACCTCCAAATTGCAGTGCCGTACTTTCCAATAGAAAATAATGGGATAAAACCTTTAAAATGTGTCCCCCTTTCTTCTAAAGTGCAGCAGCCAAGCAGAGAGTGCAGAGGTTGTAGTCTCCTGCAGGAGGGGAGGGGCGGTTGCCTCCTAAAAAAACAGGTTTTTGCCATATTCCTTTCAGCCATCATTTTTATTTGATTCTTATGTTCAGCAATTTTATTTTATGACAGTTAGCCAAAACCCATCTTGTGGTTCCTGGGCATGAATGAATTTTCCCTACATCTTCACTGGCTCTGCCTAGAAGTGGATAATATCCTTTTTCAGGCCAGAAAGATGCCTACTGATGGAACAGAACTAGATTTTCCAGAGGGTCTTGGAGAATATTGCTGCAACCCAGGCGCTGTACTGCAACACTCCTGTTGTCTGTAGTTTGCTTGCTATCTGCCTATTATATTATTGTATATGTTTTCACTTTATGTTTACTGTTAGCTGTTTTATTTGTGTTGTAGTTATGTCTAATATCCTAGGAACTCAATGCTATGTCAAGATTATTGTAGTCTTTAGAAGTTGCTTCTTAACTACTGGTAGTTTGACTTTCAGGCACAAAGGTAGATTGTGTTCTTTTATGCTTTCATGGTAAGGCTGCTAAACAAGAATTTCCCTTAGTCAGTTAAAACCTTTAAGTTTATCATATTTCTTTTTGAAGAGGTAATACCCAATGTTTTTTTTTCACTAACTAAGGAAGGACTTGTACTTCTGCATCATCTTGGTTTCCAAGATGGTTAATGATGCAGGAACCATTTTATCTCTAAAAAGTCAATCTCACTTTGTTCACTATTATGTTTTTGAGTAATTAAAATGTACTTTACCTGTCCTTGGGAAATCCTGGAGGCTGGTACAGTTTGTGAGACATGTATAATGCATCCTTGAATATTCCTGGTTGACACACTTAATTGGAACTGTTCTCGTTTGAGTTTCTGTGGAAACCTTATTCTTTTTTTGGCTTGTCATACCTCCCACTGTGCCTTTATAAAGTGCTTGGTTACTGTGATAATAGTTTTGAATAAGGAAAGAAAGTTATGTCTTTCGGCATTTGATGTCTGGCTTTTCCTGTTATTCCCAGGACAGGACTCACTTAAGCCAGAATCTGCACTTTTGGCTATTTTATGTTTGAGATTTACTGGTAATTTTTCTTGTATGAAATACTAGTATTACTGGAGTTGGCAGACAGCTGTTTTCTTGTTTTAGACATAAACTGACTTTTTCAGAAATTAGCCTTACTGTGGTGTCGCTAGCTTCACTGTGCAGTATGTGAAAATGCTACAGCAGTCTCTGTGGGAATTACTCTGAATGTTTGGATTAATTGTGCTGCAGTCCTTGCTGGTTGTCACCATGGAATTCAGCTTCCAAAGGTCTCTCTCTCTTTTTTTTTTTTTTACTTTTCCCTTTCAGTTGACATGCAGAGATGATGAACAGCATGGGATAGTGTGCTACGTGTGTTATGTCAGACAAGTCTGTCATGTTTACTTTCCAGACAGAGAATTCAGAAGCACCAATGATAGCCATTTTAGGCAACCTTCTTGTGAACCATCTGTCGACAAACCGCAAAATGTATGCTTCTAATTCATGTACTTGATAAGTAGTAAAATCTATGACTTCTGTTTATTACTCGAGATCTTCCCTTATCCACATGGCCTAAACCCCTTTTGACAACAGTTTGCTGCTTTGCTGTTCCATATGTATTATACTTGTGCAGGGGTTTCTTTCAGATGTTGCCAGCAACCATTACAGTGGGCAAAGCTGAACTTTTGAGTCTGTCTGGCCAATGCAGAATTAGAAACTGTAGAGCTGAAGTAGTTAACTTCATTTGATCAGCAATCTGTGAGTATCGGATCCGTCCTGGATCCGAGCCGGCAGCTTTCCAAGCTAGAGATCCAAGCTCCAAGCTCCTCCCACTTACCCATAATACCTTGCTACCTCCCTCCAGTCCCCAGATCTCATTTGCCACAGCTTCTATAAGCACGAGTGACGAGCTCTTGGCTATTAGGTAAGCGAAAGTGTAGGAAATTACTCTAAATTTTTTCGCCTTTAATTGTGTGTGTGTGTGTGTGCGTTTAGATCCCTTGAGTAGTTTATTTAGTTTAGTTCAATTTTAGTATATTCCCCTTCCCCTTATCTGTGTGTTAGGGAGTGTACTTGTGTTTGTCATGGCCGAAGGCCCTAAGGCCATTTTTTCCAAATGCTCTGAGTGTGGTCATAAGCTGTCCCCAGCCGATGGCCACACTCAGTGCGTTCTTTGCCTGGGGGTTGCACATTTAACATCACGCTGCCAGATTTGTGCTGCCTTTAACCCCCGGTCTCTGAGAGACAAGAGGAACAAGTTAATCCTAGCGGGTCTCTTACCCGCGGATTATACTTCTTCCTCCTCTCCCTCAGTGGCGCCAGTCGCGGCTGCGGCTGTTCAGCCATCAGTTCCCCCTCCCCTGGCTGGGACTCAACCTCCCACTGTATCCCAGGGAGAGAGGGACTCTGCTAAAAAAGAGAAGAGGCATAGAAAGAGGGAGAAAGACAGAGACAGAAAAAGGCACAAGCAGCGGGCCAACTCAGCCACTTCGGCTCCGCCGGCTAAGCAGCTCTATTCCCCCTCGAAGGTCCCCGGGTCCTCCCCCTCTCGGCTCCGTTCCCCACGTTTCTCTCTGGAGCCGGAGGAGGAGTCCTGGTCACGTTTGAGGTTGTCCAAGTGGCCTTCCCGTCTAGTCTAGGTCTACGAGGAGTCTTTCCGACACAGATATGGACTGGATGATGCATCGCTTCCTTCAGGCCCAGATGCAGATGGGAGTGCTCTTGCCTCCCCCCGCTCCAGGGGGGAGCTCGGTCCCCTTCTTTGCCCCCATTGCTCCTTCTCTGATCCATTATCGAGTTTCAGAGCCGTCGGATCCGAGTAGCCTCAGAGCTGTGGAGTCAGTGCTGATAGCAATCGCTACTTTGATGTCGGCTTTACCCTTGAGTTTGTCAGGTCCTTTTTCGGATCCGAGCTCTCGGGGCCGGGAGCTGAGCGTCGGATCCGCAGGGGTAAGTGTTTCTTCGGCTCTGATGCGGTCGGAGCACACTTCCCTTTCGGGTCCGATCGCTTCGGCTCCGGCGCAGGTACACATGTTGGATCAGAGGGGGCTGCTCTTGGATCCCAGGGAGAGTGGTTCACCTTTGGCTTTCGACGTGGTGGAGAGGGTGCTCTCGAAGGGTTCGAGGTCCCTGGTTCGGGCTACAGATCTACCTGACATTCCCTCGCAGATGGGCCTGTCTTCCATCATCCGGCCCCAGGGACAGCCTGCGTCTACGCCCCAGCTAGTTCCTGTAGAGGAGCATGACCCCGTTGGTGAGCCCTCCTCGGACAGTCCCACCGAGGAGGTCCCTCACAAACGAAAGTGTAAAAGGAGGCACTTGGACTCCCCCGAGTCCCTCATGGAAGACACTGACTTGGAGGAAGAGGAAGGTTCCCCCAGGTCACCCCCCGAGGACGTCTCCTTTGGAGACATTATGGAGATGCTGCGCATTAGAGGGAGGTGGTCAGCCTAGAAGCCTTCCTTGGATGAGTCAGTGTTTCTGGAGGCGGTTGATGCAGGCCCGTCTACCTCTTGGGTATCCCCTCCAGCTAACCCCCTGGTAGACCTAATTACTACCAGGGCATGGAAGGAGCCAGACAATGTGGAGCCAATCCCTAGGAGACCAGATAAAATCCTTAGCCCCCTGACAGACAAGCCAGCGTGGAATAAAGGTTCCCCGGTAGATGCCATGGTGGTGGCAGCTGCCACCAAGAAGGAACTGGCGCAGGAATGTTCCTCGGTCCATCCTCCCAACAAGGAGTCTCGGACGATGGATGGCATCGGAAAGCAGATGTTTGCTTCAGCCACCTTTTCTATAAGGATGCTGAATTACCTGGCACACGTGATTAGGCTTCAGCAGGATCTTATAAAAGAGTACGCTGGGTCTCCCCCGGAGTCCATGGCGGCCGAAGACAAACGAACTTTCTCTGCTCGCATGGCCACTCTAAAATCGATATCCAACACTTCTATGCGACTTCTCTCCCATGCCACGGAGGGGGCGGCTAGAGCCAGCGGAGCAGGTATCACCTTACGGCGTCACGCCTTGCTCCGACTTTGCGGAATCCTTCAAGGCATCCTTCATGAATACTCCCTTTGACGGTTCTATGCTGTATGGCAAGAACGTCTGCGATACGCTACCCCAGAGTGAGAAAGACGGGAAGACGCTGTCTGCTGTCGGAATCCGCGTCTCGGCTCCTCAAAGGTTCTTTTCCAGGAACCAGAGAGGACAAAAGAAGAAGTGGTTCCGGAAGTCTCAGCAGTCCTGTCCTGCTCCGGACCCTTCGTCCTTCAGAGGCAGCGGAGGACAAGGTGGACGCCGGCCCAGAGGCGGGGGGGGCAAAGAATTTTGGGTCGAGGGAACCTTTCTCCAAATGACCCACGCAGCAGCCCTGAGGGGTTGCCTGACTACTCCTCTCTGGAGGCAGTCGGGGGGGCATTTCTCGGGACACCTAGCACATTGGGAGTCCATCACTACAGATCGCTGTGTGCTCCGAATAATATCCAGAGGTTACTCTATCCCCTTCATAAATCTTCCCCCTCGATTGAGGTGCTTCCCCGATGTCCCACCCAGTCAGAGGGAGGCGGCAGCTTCAGAAATAAAGAAGCTGCTAAGAAAAAAGGCCCAAGATTGCCCCCGATATGTAAGTGGGAAATGACCACCATCAGAACCTTCACAGTAGAAGAACTGTCCCCTTGATGGCAAATGTGAGATAGAAATTCAAGTACTGCTGGAATGGGAGCCGTAAAAGGTCTAAATCCCTATGTCATGCCCAGATGGAAAAACGTTTCCATTTACTGTTGTAGACCTTCCTGGTAGAAGGCTTATGCCGCCACCAGCATAGATTTAACAGGAGATGAGATACTGGGAGTCCTAGCCACTAACAGAACTGGATCAACCAAGCCATAAGCTTGAGGTCATCCAGATTCAGAGTTTTCAATCCTGAAGGATGAGAAATCAGATCCAGAATGGGATCCAAGATCCAAGGAGGAGCTATGAGAAGAGACCGTAGGTATGGGAACCAGGTTTGACGAGGCCAGAATGGGGCTATGAGGATCAGCTTGCTCCCCAACTGACGAGCTTTCTGCAGGAATTTTGTCATTAACGGTAGAGGAGGATAAGCATAAAGAAGACCGGATGGCCAAGCATGAACTAGAGCGTCTCTGGGGCTCTTCCACAGTGGGGGAATTAGAGCAAAAAACTCGCTGCACTTTACATTCGAAGGCGATGCGAAGAGATCGCAGCAAGGTTGACCCCATCTGAGGAAAATCGGGCCCTTGGCTTCCACTAAGATCTGTAAGACATTCTTAAAGGGCACCCTTCTTTTAAGACCTCCTGTCAAGAATGCGGTTCCTGCATGGGACCTAACCTTAGTTCTTCAGGCTCTAACTGGTCCACCTTTTGAGCCTGCAGCTTCTGTTGACTTAAAGTTCTTATCTTGGAAAACTGCCTTCTTAATTGCTATTACTTCAGCTAGAAGGGTATCTTAACTTCAGGCCCTTTGTACTAAACCCCCGTATCTGGTCTTCCATAAGGACAGAGTATCTCTCAGGACTATTCCCTCCTTTTTACCTAAATTGGCTTCCGAGGCTAATATCAACCAATCCATTAATTTGCCTGTTTTCTTCCCTAACTATCAGAACAAAGGGGGGTACAGACTGCATTTGTTAGATGTGCATAGACAATTGCGCTTTTACTTGCACAGGACGGCTGCCTCTCGCAAGTCGGAGCAGCTTTTTGTTTAGTTTGCTAAGCCATCCTTGGGTAAACCAGTTACAAAGGTGACTCTAGCTAGATGGATATCCCACTGCATCTTGCTTACGTACAAAAGTTCTGGTCGGCCGGAGCCCTTGGGGATTCATGCTCACTCTACCCGTTCTATGGCTACTTCTGCTGCATTTTGGTCAAGAGTTCCCTTGGATGACATCTGTTCTGCAGCTACTTGGGCTTCTTCTCATACCTTCATTTCGCACTATAAACTAGAGCTGATATCCAGAGGGAGGGCAGCCTTTGGCTCTGCAGTGCTCCGGAATATTCTTCCTTGAGGACCTCCCCAAGTTTTTTGGTAGCTGGGGACTCTGTTCCACAGGTTGCTGATCAAATGAAGTTAACTACTTCAGATAAAGAAGTTATATACTCACCATAACGTTCCATCTGAGTAGGTAACTTCATTTGTCAGAAACCGACCCCCCCTCCTTCCCCCAACCTGTTTTTTTCGTTACCTGAATGATAGAATGATTTGGTTCTGTTATGCGTCAGGATAGGATATTCAGGTATTGTTTGTCTGGATTTTGTCTGATAATTGGGCAAACTCGATCTGAGGACTGGAGGGAGGTAGCAGGGTATTATGGGTAAGAGGGAGGAGCTTGGAGCTCGGATCTCTAGCTCGGAAAGCTGCCGGCTCGGATCCAGGACAGATCCGATACCCACCCTTATATTATGTAACCACTAGTAAAAAAAAAAAAAAAAAAAAAAAAATTAGCATATGGCCGACTGAGGCAAATGCCCTATGTGTTGTGTGTCCCTGTCACAGTACAGCAGAACACTGCAGCTGTCTTTTAAAATCTAATATTTTTTATGGCATTTTTGTATATAGGAAGATGACAACATGATACCTGCTTTTCTCCCTACGTTTGTTTGCATTGTTTCACATAGGTTTCCAGGAATAGTCACAGTCAGTGAGAAACAAGGAACAGTGGCAAGTTCAGAGTTGAGATTTCCATTTACAAACACTCTTATCTTAATGACAACTTGATTTAAACTGTGATTGCAGCAGCACAGACATTCTTTTGATTCAGATTTGGTGCATTATGGAGTAGCTGTATACCTGACTTTATGGAAACCAGACTGTAGCTTGAGGTTGCCTTACGAGCAGGGACTTCTTGGACCCTGTCATGATTATATTTGAGAGTCAAGCCTCACTCTAAATTTAGACGTATCTGAAGCAATGTCATTTTATTTTTTCTTCTTATATAATCACTTTCCTTTACAGTTCCCTTGATTGAACTATTGATGTGGGGCCCTAACTGTGAACATACCAATTCCAAACTTGTCATGAACTGCTAGGAATGGAATTAGTTCATCAACAGTTACTAAAATAGACCCAGACTGATAGCCTAGCTAATCAGGAAGAAGACAGTAGTAGATATAGTGTCCATTACCACTGTTGGTTGGTAAGCCGGGATAGTACTTTTTAAAAGAAAGTGGCCCTGTTTGTAATGCATATATGTTTTCAGCAATGGAAAACGCAGCATATTTGCAACAGGGGGAAGTCAACACTCTCAATCATTTAGTACTAGATTAGGTTCATAGGTAGTTACTAGGCATGCGGCCCAGGAGACCATTGAGTTGACTACCCCAGTTTCCCAGTTGCTCAAGATCGTGATGACTTTTCAAAGAGTCGTACTATAGGCAAATGGAGGGAAATTGACCCTGGACTACAGGAAGAAGCATGTTCACAGCACATAGCCCTTATCCTCTGCATTAACTGCTACAATTACAGACAAAGCAAAGCTAAAGATATACAGGGACAAAGACCCCAAGTCAGGGATACTTTAAATATCCATACCACTGATTCAGAAAGATGATAAAATAAGAGTACATTAATTTATCAATATTTGTATTTACTTTAACTGGGTTGGAGGGGTGATCCATAGATCATTGTAATCCATGAACCTGGCCAAATTTGGCAGTAACAGAACAGAACTTAATAATGAATTACATTTGTTGGGAAATTTACAGTACCTTTCTAGATCATATTAGTAAAATGTACATAAGGAATATAATAGATGTAGGTTAGAAGTACATGAGAAATACAACAGTGGCCTATTCTGTAACTGTAATGAATGTCATGATTGCATGATTATACTCCACCACCATTTTATCAAAGTATCATTGATTTTAAGAGGAACAGAAAAACTATTTGACAAAATCAGGGATGTTACTTAAAATTAGGGGCAGCTGAGAAGTATGAGAACAGTCTCAGGGAACATAAAAGACCCAAGCATTGATCAGGTGGTGTGAGACACGAGGGACTTTGGTGCGGCGTCATCCTTGGTGGTTAGCTGGGGGAGGTCTGCTGCTAGCCCTCCATCTGTTGACTTAAGAGGAAGTTAAACACTTCCCATTCTGTTAGGCATCACATGGACATACTTTATTGACCTTTTTCCCAGCAAGTGTGTATACAGCCCTGGTAGGCTGGCTTTGTCCACTTGTCTTGTGCTTGAATATGACCGCTGGCAAGTCTACAGCAGGTAGGCAACACCTGACCCCTTAACTTTTGTCTGGCAGTTAGTGCAAAGGACTAAGGCTGTGAGCTGTTAATGAACTGCTTTCTGTACTCCAGGTACAGAGTTTGATTCATTCCACCTCCATTTGCCTACTGTGCGACTCTGAACAAATCATGTAACCAGATAGTCCACATAGGCCACTCCTGAAAAGGGACACATGTCCATTGGGTTACCTAGTCAATAAATGTCTAAAAAATACAAAAATCACAATATTCAACTCATTCCATCAGAAGATATTATCCATTCCTCCTTCCCTGTTAGCTTTAGAGTGTCCAGGCCTACTGCTTAAGACTGTCTAATTACAGACAATGGCTCTATCTTCTTGTGAAGTGGAGTCATCCATAAAAAATACTATATTGTTCATCTCCAGCATTTGTTTCTGCCATAATAAAACAGGCTGTTTCAATGAGTGAAAGATTAACTTTTGTTGTTAAAATCCCATTTTCCATGAAGTCACAGCAGTTGTAGAGGTTTCATTTCCATACACCTTCTGCTATCAGTATCTGCATGACAAACCTAAACAACACAAAGTGCCTGAATTTCTGTGGCACCACGTGTTTCATATTTGAAATATTGGTCATAAAAATGTATTCTTTTTTCATATGGTGTGCTACAGTTTACAGTTTAAACAGCTTAATTTGTTTAGGTAATGTAATGCATGATGATTCTGACTGGACTGGCAAATACAAACTGTTTCACTGCTTCGAGATGCTATGTTCTCAAGGCTTGTGGAGTAAAGTGCATGCAACTGCTTAAAACAGTCTTGCGTATGTGTTTTCTGCTTTTGATTTATGCTAGCTATTGTATGTAATGAGACCCTTCCTTGTGATGCTGTGTCATACAGGACATGACAAAAGTGACAAAACATTGATTTTTAGCATCTGAAATGTGGGTGTTACCTTATGCAGAGAAATGCCAGTATTGCTAAGGTAAATGACAGTGTACTGTACATAAGGGAAAATGATACAGCACGTATGAGGAAAAAACAATATCCAGTGCCAAACAAAAATTCTTTTGACTTCCCTTTTCTTTCTGTCTAAGGCACTTGTGGTGATTATTTTTGTTGTTACAAAGAAACAGTACTCTAAGGCCCAAGCGCAGACCTTGGGCCAGAAGATGAAATTTCACGTGCTGTAGCAAAGGGGGTGTATGTTATGCTGCTTAAGCTACAGCAAGAAATGTTGCAGAAAACTGTAGTCCATATTTGCTTTATTTGAACTGCCATTTCACTATGCTAATAGTTAAGCTTTCTTTTATTGATTGTTTTGCACTTCTGTGTAGTTAAAACTCTCTTCCAGTTATAGATGCACCTTTAATACCCCTGATGTTGTAGTGCAAAGGCCAACTGTTTTTATCTGCTGTCTTGGTCCCTTTCCTGTGGGTGTACTTTGTGTGGGGAGAGCAAAGCCCTTCCTCTTGTAGTCTCCTGAGGCTAGGACTTTACACGTCATCTTTGGCGACCAACAGCCGCAGATTGCCATGTCCTAGTATGTAGAATCTAATGTAGACGAGTCTCTTGTGATTGATGTACAGAGGAGGCCTACTGAACAATGTTCACCTTGAGATGCCCTCACTGTCCCTGACTCCATCGTGACTGGATTTCTGCCTGCTGTTTTTTGTGGTAGTGTATTATGGACTGTTCACTTGCAGTCATTGCTTGTACTTCTTCCCCCCCCCCATTGCAAGGGTTAAGCTCTGTCCATCCCAGAATGTTCACACTTTCCAAAGATCCACATACTCTTTAGCATCATTAAGAGTGTTGTCAGTATATTGCCTCTTTCTGATAGTGTTAGCTCTGACACACACACACACACACACACACACACACACACACACACACACACACACACACACACACACACACACACACACACACACACTCCTATGTTTCCTTCTTTCCAATACTGCTTCTTGTTGTTGCTGTGACAGTGGCAATATAAGTGGTTTGCTGGTGGTAGTGTATTTATGGTAATTCCTGGAGCAGCACTACAATTCCTGTGGACATCAGTTGTGTGGCATTCCTTTCTGTGATGTAGCACTTATATATGTCACCCACAGGATTCTGTGGATTGAGTATTCAGAACAGTGTATACAAAAGTGCCAAAACACATCTAACAGACTGGAGTTTAGGAGACTTGCCTGAACCTAAGAGCCTTCATGTTGTAGCTAGAGTGGTACATATAGTAGCACTAAGGTTGGTTTTTGAGTTGCAAGGTGGATAGGTACCTTAGTAGGCACTAATTTCTTCAGCGTTTTTTTTTTTTTTTTTTGCATTGAGATTTGTTGATGCTGTATGCTGCTTGAAAAGTCCCTCTTGCTTTCAGGTTCTTATTAAAAACTTTAGTTCTTAAAAAGGAAGGATCTTTGCTTTAATGCTGTATTCTCACTGTATTCTAGAAGTAGAGTGGTACTGCAGCCCACAAGCTCTGTCTTTTCTCCATACCCAGCAGTAATGGACTGTGAGATTTATCACTTTATCATAAACTTATATAATGTGGCTGTCTCTCCAGGGATTTACTTTATTAGCCATTACCCCTTAGGCATCACTTCCTGTCATAGGCTCCCCACCCCAGCTACCCAGATGCTCAGCACCACTTTCCTCTGTTTCATTTCAACACTGGGACTTAGGGTTCAGCAGGTATTTCTCACATGTTGGGCTACAGTTGCATACTGATGTTCTTCGTGTTTCACTGTTGCAGTCATTACATTTGGGTTATCTGCCTGCAGGTAGCCCTCAGCCGGCCTGAATATCAAAGTCTTGGATTCCTGCGTCGGATGCTGTCTCTTCTTCCATGACGTCAGGTCATCAGGGGTATAAAACATGCAGCCGACACCATTACATCAATCTTTCTTGCCTCGCGGTGCCCAAAGCATAAGCGGTTCGCAAGTGCCAGTCGGCCGACACCTGAAATTTTTGTTTTCGAGTTTCAGAACCGAAGTCTTCAAAAAAGCTAAGTACCCTGTTGGGATCCTTTTTCTTGCTCTTAACCAATGTCAGTAAAAGTTAACAATTGTATTACCTGTGGAAAGCAAATACCTCCTAAAGATTTTCATTCGTACTGCATTCCTTGTTTAGGCCCACACCACAAAGTCCCTCGCTGTTGGTTTTGTGCCTTATTCAAGCCCCGGACTATTCGTCATTGGTTTCTTTTTGCAGCAAATTATTTTGGTACTCAGTTTAACTATCCAGAAATGGCTTCGGTAAGCCATCCGACTACCGACATTCCAAAAAAACGTAAAGATAAAGGCAGAGACAGGCCGCATAGGTCCAAAGCTGCTGACGACACTTCCGTTAAGCTAGTCACCAGTTCGCCAATACTCAGTGAGGTGCTTTCGCAGCCCCTAATACCTGCTACTTCAGATTCACAGGCCTCTACTGAGACCCACGGAGTCCGGTATGCCATGAGATGCTTCTTCGACTATGGAACCTGCGGATGTCTCTACCTTGGATGGGTCCGGAGCCGCTGTGCAGGCACCGGCTTCTGAGGGTGTATTCAGGCTTACTGACTTGCATTTCAAACTGACACCATCTTCTTCTTCAAGGCCTAAAACTTGGCCCATGCCTAGAAAACTGACATCCAAATCGCATGGTCAGGCCCTTATGCCTAAAAAACAAACGATAAGAATAGCTGAAGACGTTATTACTTTAATTAGGGGAAGCCAGCCTTCACTCTCTGAGACCTAGAACTGATTTTCCTTCTTATTCTTCTGATCAGGATTATGAAATTTCTGTTTCTTCTGATTACCAGGATTTGCCCTCATCTACCTATGAGGATTCTGATGCAGAGGATTCCATTCCCTCTGCTTCCCCTCCAGAAGATTTTTCTTTTGGTGAAACCATGCACACTCTTAGGGAGCATTTCTGTTGGGGAAGCCAGGATTACTCTAACTCCAAAAAGAGGCTTAAGGAATTCTTGCTCCTTTCTCAACACAGGCCTTCAGCTATCCCTTCTGTCCTGGACATTGTAGATGATGCCTTCTTGGAATCTGGCCTGGCCCGAGACACTTTACCTCCAGCTCCCAGGAAGCCTGACAGGTATTATAGAGTACCTGACTCTCACAAGTTCCTCTTCAAGAATCCTACTGCGGACCCAGAGACCATTTCCCAAGGACCTAAAGGCATTAAGGCTACTGCTGCCAAAGACCCTACCCCCTCTGATAGATATTCCAGGGCCTTGGACAGATTGGGTAAGAAAGTATACACTTCTACTTTGGCCATTAGGGCCTTAAACTGCCAGTTTCATATGTTAAAATATCAGCAGCATATTATGGGACTACTTAAACAGAAAATGATTTTGATTCCTGACTGTGGTGAAAATAAAGAATTACAGGATTTAATGCATTCTGCTGAACAAGTTGGTAAACATACTTTGCAATGTGGTTTTGACTCTTTAGAAGCATCTTGCAGGGCTGCCTTCACTGGGTCTGTACTTAGAAGGCATGCTTGGCTTAAGGAGCAGAATTTGCCAGATCATGTTAAAGCTAAATTACTGGATGCTCCCTTAAACCAAGACCGCCTGTTTGGCAACAAAGCAGATGTTGTCCTTAAAAAGATGGAGGAAAAAGCCAAATATATGCAAATTGTTAAAGATTTCCTTCAAGTACAGCCTCCCAGATTTAGCAGACATTGGTTTTCTAAGAATTGGTCCTTTCCTGTCTCTTCCAGGCCTTCTCAGTCCAAACCCAGGAACAGCAGACCACCTAGGCTACAGTCTCAAGGTACTCACAGGCCTAAGCAGTGTGGGGCTCCCACTTCCAAAGCTGGAAGTAGTAAGGCACCCCCTATGGAAAAATGTCACAATGACTTAACCTTAAACTTTCCAAGCCTTGCTCAACTGCCTACTCCCTTAGGGAGAAAGATCGCCCTGCATGCAAAAAACTGGGAACTCATTACCCAGGACAAATGGGTTTTAAATATAGTTTTCCAAGGATACAGATTCCACTTCCACACCTTACCAACCCCAAATGGTTGGCCAGACCTGTCCCCAAATCATTGGGCAGAGGCTCAACAGCAGGTTCTCTCTCTTCTAAGTATCAGTGCTATTCAGCTTGTCCCAGCAGAAGAAAGTGGACAAGGTTTTTACTCAAGACTTTTCCTGGTACCCAGAAAAGATAGCTCCTGGCGTCCTATCCTGGACCTCTCTATTCTAAACACTTTTTTGGTAATCCCAAAATTCAAAAATGCTAACACTTCAACAGCTGCTTCATATGCTAGGCAAAGATGCCTGGTTGGCAACCTTAGACTTTAAGGAAGCTTACCTGCACATTCAATAAGGGAATCTTGCAAGAAATACCTATGCTTCAGGGCAGGCTCCATGCACTGTCAGTTCTCTGCACTTCCCTTTGGCTTATCTACTGCGCCCAGGGTATTCACAAAGTGTCTAGCTCCAACCATTGCATTTTGCAAGCAGAGAAATATTCAAATATACCCATACTTGGATGACTGTCTGATTCAGGCAGAAAACCAGGACTTGCTATTAAAACATCTGGAATTCATAAAGAAACTTCTAACCTCTCTGGGGTACACCATAAATGAAAATAAATCTCACCTAGTACACTGCCAACAGATTGTATTCCTGGGAGCAAGCTTGAGCACAACTTCCCAGATGGCTTACCTCACTCCAGAGAAACAAGTTTATTTTACAGCCTACTTCAAACTACTGGCCACAAAGACCCAGCTATCTGCAAGAAAAAATCCTGCAAGCCCTGGGGTTCATGGACTCTTTACTAATTCCATATGCAAGACTGCATATGAGGAAACTACAGTGGTATCTAAAAAGCCTATGGTGTCAACATTCTCAGGACCTGGAATCAATGATTCCTATCATTTCTTGCATAAAGACAGAGTTTCTTTGGTGGGCAGATGTCTGCTACCACAGCAAGGGGCTCCATTTCACTCTACCCCCTGCCGCCCAAACCCTAACAACAGATGCATCAGACTATGCATGGGGGGCTCACTTGGCAAGGCAGTGCATTCAGGGCAAATGGAACCAGAGTGAGATACACCTGCATATCAGTCAAAAGGAAATGTTAGCTGTACAGAATTCCCTGACAGCCTTCAAGGACCACATTCTTCCAGGACAATTATTGGTAAAGACAGACAAACACCACTGTTATGTGGTACATAAACAAGCAGGGGGGAAACCCACTCGTACCCTCTCTGCAGATTAGCCATGGCTCTGTGGAACACCCTTGAGCTACCAAGTGCACCTACAGGCTCAATTCCTGCCAAGCAAGCTAAATTCACTGGCAGATGACATAAGCAGAAATCTCATGGACTCACACGAGTGGAAACTGGAACCAAAGATATTTAACCTTTTGAGAAACAAATGGGGGAATCCAGAGATCGACCTGTTTGCCTCTCCTCAGAACTACCAGTTGGACAAATTCTGCACAAGGACTTCCCACAGTCAAGTTTGGAAAGTGGATGCCCTGTCCTTCACCTGAGAAAGCCTCTCAGTTTATGCCTTTCCCCCTCTGCCTCTCCTCTCGAAAGTTCTGCTAAAGGTCAAACAGGACAAACCAAGGATAATACTGATTGCCCCAGACTGGCCACGCCAATACTGGTACCCCCTCTTGTGCAGTATGTCACTGCTGGAACCATGGCACCTGCCTCAGACCCCTTCCCTGCTGTCCCAGCAGGAGGGCCAGATTCAACACCCTCAACTTCAAACCCTGAACCTTGCGGCCTGGCTAATTCCTTGAGCTCTCCAATAACATCCCTCAGTAAGCAGGTGCTAGATGTCATTCTGGAAGCAAGGAGGCCTAATACTAGAAATTCCTGTGTTGAAAAGTGGAAAAGATACTGTTCCTGGAGTCCGACTCCAGAGATGGGCACAACAATGCCCAGTTTTCCACATATTCTTCAGTGCTTAACAGAGATGATCCACAAGGGCCTTTCCTTCTCATCAGTTTTATGCCTCTGCCATTTCAGCTCATTATAGTACTGAACACACCCCTCTTCTCTCACCCCCTGCTAAAGCAATTCCTTAGAGGGGCCAAAACTTTAAGACCACCCAGGAGAGCCCCTACACCAGCCTGGGACCTTAACTTTGCATTGGAAAAGCTCACTGTGCCTCCTTTTGAGCCAGCTGCAACTGCATAGTTGAAATTCCTTTCTTGGAAAACGGCTTTCCTTCTGGCCATCACTTCAGCAAGACGAGTGCCTGAATTACAGGCCCTCATGGCAGTGGAGCCAGTCATCATCTTCCATGCAGACAGGGTGTCCCTCAGGACCAATCCTTCCTTTATGCCCAAGGTGGTGTCTAGTGTGGCCCTTAATCAGTCCATTCATTTGCCCACTTTTTTCCCAAATCCACAAAAAAAGGGAGAATGAATACTGCACTATTTGGACGTGCACAGGCAACTTAGATTTTATTTGGACAGGACTAAGTCTCTCAGAAAATCTGACCAGCTGCTAGTTGGCTTTGCTGCAGGGGCAGAGAGAAAGGCCATGTCAAAGCAAACCATTTCTAAGTGGATAGCCCATTGCATTCATTTCTGCTAGAAGCACCTAGGAAAACCTACTCCACAGGGGATACAATCACATTCCACCAGGGCTGCCTCTACCTCTACAGCCTTTCTCAGAGGTGTCCTTACCAGGGACATCCTAGAATCTGCTACCTGGAGCTCTGTTCTAGGGTTGGGAGGGTGGCCTAATGGTTAAGGTGTTTGCCTTACAAACACAAAGTACAGGGTTTGAATCTCACAGGGGATAACTGGCTAGGCTTAAAATGGCTCACAAGGACAGTTAGCCTAGTACTAACCTATGAACCTTCATCAAGCATTACCACATGCCTATTTTTTCTAAATCTAGAGCTGGTTTTGCCACTGCAGTTTTGCAGGGCTTAATAGCTGATCATAATGCTCTCTAACTTCCTCCTCCCTTCCTTAGCTTTGGGAATCAACTCAAATGTAATGACTGCAACAGTGAAACATGAAGAACATAGTACAGTTGTGTACACTTACCATAAATGTAGATGTTCGAGTGTATTCACTGTTGCTGTCCTGGTTACCCTCCCTCCAGCCCCCTGACTTCTCTTGGCTGTACTTTTCTTTTTGTTTAGTGTATTTATGCTTTCTGGTGTATTTGCTTTTTGTTGGAGGTGTAATCCAACATATAATTGCTTTTCATTATAGGGGCACCTGACATTTGGGGAAAGAAAAACTGATGTAATGGCGTCGGCTGCATGTTTTATACCCCTGACGACCTGACATCATGGAAGAAGAGATGGCATCCGACGCAGGAATCCAAGACTTTGATATTCAGGCCGGCTGAGGGCTACCTGCAGGCAGATAACCCAAATGTAATTACTGCAACAGTGAATACACTCGAACATCTACATTTATGGTAACTGTACACAACTGTACTTTCTCCATCTTGCTAACAATATCTTTTACATGTGCGTGTATGTATAGAGAGATATTGTATCATCTTTTTTTCTTTGCAGAATAAGATAATTTCCACCGATAATCTTTTGAAACTAACTTATGTTGCTGTTAATATGCTTGTGGGACTGTGTTAAATTCCCATTTTTCTTTGATACCTGTTTCCTTTCCACCATTAATTTATTTATTAAGATGCATCCTTGAAGACTGGTCTTTGTACCCAGACCTTCAGGAGTGCATCTTATTGCTTGTCAGGCACCATGCCAGCAAACAAACTTTTGTTCACTTGAGTTCCAGTAAGGCATTGGTCCTACGTAGCCTGTACAGGCAATGTTTCTCACTTCCATCCTACTCTCTAATATTTCCTGAGTTGTCTTTGGGACCCTTGAAACTGTTATGAAATTCCCAACTTGTTGATGATTCAGATAAGTTTAGTTCTTAGGACATAAGTTTTTGCTTCCCCACATGTCTTTTCGGTGACTTCTGCTTATCTGATTTTCTTGGTTTCTTGCCTAAGTTCCCCTTCGCTTGTGAAGTTCAGAATATTATTTTGAAGGGCCCTCTGTATTGGGTGTAATACTTGCAAGTCTTCCACTGTTTGCACATTCTATACTTCTGAAAATCTGAAGCCCCCAATCTTAAGGGTTATACACATTTGGCCCATGCATGGCATGCTTGTATGGGTTTAAGGGAGGGCACACCCCAGTAACTACTAGTTCTTTCCAGACACTTCAGCATTTTAGATATTCAGTAAGCATTCATCTTGTGGAAAGTTCCCATATTCCTGATCAAGAAGCATAGGGTCTCCAAGTGTTACACCGGTCATCATATTTCATATCATAACACCATAAATGCATGAGAATGGATCATGGTATCATCTTAGTTTAATAGTAGTAATAATAATAATACCTGTTTGTTAATTAGTTAGGGCCACTGGACATACATAGTCCCTTTTCCGGGGCAACACAGGAGTAATGTCTGATTAAGCGACTTTTGCAAGATCACACAGTAGGCAAATGTGGGGTGAGGGAGTCAAACCATACAGCATCTATTATCAAGCCTTTCTCCTTTTGGAAAGGTTTGTGAAGAAAGGAAATTAACTACCTGGAAGTCCATACATTGGCTAGTCCATGTCTAGACCCTGAGGCATCTACTGAAACTCGCCACATTAACATATTTTATTGCCCCTTTACTCAGTTCCATGTTATGGTGGATATCACCATTCATACAATGAAGCATTTGTTTTCCCTTTTCTCTACCTTTTGTGAAGCATCAGATTGTCATGGACAAATCACTTGAAGAGTAGTGGAAGACTAGTGGTGCTTATCTGGATTAAACCATGGTTCATAATGTTTGGAGTCCTGTTAATCCACATCAGAATTTTAGAGTCGAGGATGTTGCTGCTGACAGTACACGCATCTGTTTGGAGTTTTGGAGTCCTGCAGGAAAGTTAACTTCACCTCACTATTTTCAAGATGTTTGCTGCTGTTGGCAGTCCAAACTTTTGAGTCTGTCTTGAAAACAAAAACTTCTGTTATTAAGTTTAGACAATCAGGCAGAGTTCTGATTTTGAGATGCACAGATGAGGAACTTCATTCTACCTCCAATACAGAGAAGTGACCCACAACCTGTAGTGGGCAATACATTTTTACATTTTCCTGATTGCAGTTCACATTTGGATTCTATGGCTTAATGAGCACAGTGAGCATGGATTCACACCACTGTAGAATTCTGTCTGGTGTCAAAACTTGTACAAGAGATCTAAAGATGGTGGGCTGTGGAAGCCAACCTGCCCACTATATTAAGTAAAATACATTCCTGTCTACATTTTGCTGTCCTTACCAAGGCATGGGGAAAATCTGTGTACAAGCTTCCCCACATTGCACTGATCCCTCACCTTCTGGCAAAGTTCCAGTCAAAAAAGTCAAAGTATCATCCCTATTGCTCTTTGATGGCCCAACTAGGCCAGGTTGCTGATGTTTTGGGGCCTTAGACTTCCAGAAAACATTTTAATGTGGTCACTAGAATGTCTGATGCCCTCGAAGGATGGTTTCCTTCACCTGAAGTCTATCTATTAATGGAAGTCACCACCCAGCCAGCAGACCTCCCAAAAGAAGTGTCACTGACTCTTAAATCTTCTAAAACATCTTCCATTAGTTTTTTTTCTCTAGACCAAATGAGAGAGAGTCCTCATCTGTGCTGTAGTTTACCTACTTCCCCATTCAGACAGTCTGAGGACTTGTTTGTCTCAAGTCAGACATCTTATTTTGTAGTCTTGGTTATTCTGCCATTAGAATTGACAAATGGCAGAATTTTATTTTTTATATTGCCTGGTGAAGCAGTTATTAAAAGGATGTTCAAGTTAGGTGTCGTATGAAGACTTCAGTTCGGCCTTGTGACCTCAGTATATTTTTCTTGCAAGCTTGTACATTGAGTAGCATCTGGTTCTCTTTGATGGCAGACCTCTTAACACAATTCTTCAAAAGTTTGTTGAACGAATATTGGAGGGGTGTGATTCCCCCATACCAGTAAATGCAGTAGCATCAATGTTCAGGAGGGTGCAACCAACCCCATGCAAGTTCCCTTTTACCATACCTCATAGGAAAGAGATGTTATAGTTGCCTCCCATGCTGGATATTCACAGGATTTCCCCTCTGGCTGCTTTCACTAGGGTGTTGTTTCCTTCCACCTCTGAGACTTCCTTGGTAGAAAGAGTAGAGGAGATTAAGGTACCTGACTTTGAGACAGAGGTAGTGGTTCCTCTTATGTCAGTAATACTCCGTGTCCATTGTTTTGGAGAAAACCACTAGCTGATGAAGTTCTTTGTGTACTAGTTGTCAATCCCTCATCCTTTTACCCCAGCAAATGTTGAAGGATGTGGAACCTCAGCTCATCTCACTCTTAGAACCTCTCCTAATTGGTGCCATTTTTGTAATCTGGAAAGACCTGTGCAGTGTCCCTTCAGCTCTCTGAAAAGCTGTTTTCCTTTACACACCCCTCAGTGAGTGAAATCCCATGCTGTTTAAACATCTCAAAATGGAACTCGGTGATTACTTCAGCTTAACAGTGGGACCATAGACTTCAACATTTTGACAAATTCCAGACTAGTTAAGTCTCAATACACTCTTTTCCTTACTTTCACAGCCCTGCTGTGGGGTATAAGCTGAGGTTATGAATAATGCCCTATCCTTACACTGGTGACTGATTGCTATGAGTTTGTCACTAAATGTCCTTCAAGGATGCATCTGCAGTCATAACAAATGGGTTGTCCTGTCGTCAGGCAGCCCTTCGGTCGGCCGGATTCCAAAGTCTGGGTCCGGCTTCGGCTGATGTCGCACTTCACCCGACGTCATCTCTGCTGGTCTTCGGGTATAAAGGCATCAGCCAACGCCATTTTCCTCAGTCTTTCTTGCCGCGTGGCGCCTGAAGCAGAAGCTGTTCGCAAGTGCCGGTCGGTCAGATCCAGAGATTACTACTACCGAATACTACTTCGAAGACTTCTAAAGCTAAGTACCCCGTTGGGGACTCTTTCTTGCCTCAGCCGATGTCAGAAAAAGTAAATAACTGTTTAACTTGTGGGAAACAAATACCTCATAAAGTTTCCACTCTTACTGCCTACCTTGTTTAGGCCCAGACCATGACGTAGCAGCCTGTTTAGCCTGTGCTTCCTTCAACCGACGAACGCTTAGGCGTCGGTCGGAGTTTGCTGAACAGTTTTTCGGCTCAGATTTTGCGTACATTATGCCGTCGGATCCTCCGACTACCCAAATTGTTAAAAAACGCAAAGAAAAAGACCGACACTCGCGGTCCGCGGTTTCGGCCGAAACCACGGTTAAGCAAGCCGTGAGTGTCCGGTTTTGGCCGAAACCGAGAAAACGGGCCAATCTTCAGCCGAATCCATGACTACTACTGAGGCTCCTGCTACCTTAGTTGAATCGGCCTCTGAAGTTTTGCCTACTACTGTGGTTCCTCCTGAATTATCAGACACTATCCCTTTGGATGTCTCTACCCCAGCACGTGGTGCTGCTAGGCCTCCTGCAGCCATGTCTATAAAGGCCTTTGCCAGGGCTAAAGCAGCCAAAACTGTTAAATCAGTGCCTGTTAAGACCCCCTCACATAGGCCCTCTTCTAGTTCACAAATGCTTACTCTGGCAGAGGATTTAATCTCCTTAATTAGGGGATCCCAATCTCACCCAGACAGGGCCTCTCAGCCTCCAGAAAAGAGACCTAGAGCAGAGCCCCCCGAGCCAGTGTCCTCTGATGATTCTTCGGATGATTCAGACATTACTGATCAGCCAGAGGCTCCTTTTTCTACTTATGAAGATTCCGATGCTGAAGAATCCATTCCATCTGCCACTCCACCAGAGGAATTTTCCTTCGGGGAAACCTTACATGCCATGAGAGAACAATTCCAATGGCAGGGACAAGATTTCTCAGATTCAAGAAAAAGGCTTAGGACCTTTCTGCACTTAAACATAGGCCTTTAGCTATACCTCCAGTTCTGCCTGTTGTGGATGATGCTTTTAATGATGTTTGCACTGCTCCTGATACTTTACCTCCAGCCCCTGCCAAACCAGATAGATTTTACAGGGTGCCAGACACTCATCACCACCTATACAAGGCCCCACTTGCAGATCCTGAGACTATATCCCAGGGGCCTAAGGCAGTAGCTTCGACCTCAGCAAGAAACCCTCTCCCTTCTGAAAGGGAATCCAGGTCCTTAGAGAGATGGGGGAAAAAAGTTTACACCTCTGCTACTCTCTCAGCTAGAGCTTTAAACTGTCAGTTTCACATGATCCAATACCAAGAGTTTATGCTTGATCAGTTAACTAAGAAGCTGTCCTCTGATGATTCCTTAGATAAGAAATATGTTTTAGAAATGGTGAATAACATTCAGCAGGTTAGTAACCATTCTTTAAAATGTGGCTATGATGCACTGGAGGCTTCATTTAGATCAGCCATGACTGGCACAGTGATAAGAAGGCATGCATGGTTGAAGGAACAGGTTTTGCGGATCATGTTAAAACAAAGCTGTTAGATGCTCCTATGGATAAGGCCAGTCTATTTGGCACACCTGCTCAGCAAGTAATGAAGAAAATGGAAGAGAAGGCAAAATCTGTACAAACAGTTAAGGATTTCTTACAGGTTCAGCCCCCAAGGTTCAGCAGGAACTGGCCTGCCAAAATTGGTCCTTTCCAGACTCCTCAAAATCTCAAAGAGGCAGGAATAGACGCTCCAGAGGCAGAAATCAATCCAGAGGAGGTGCCTATAGAGGACGCCAGTGGCAAGGCAATAACCAGAGAGGCACAGACACAACCACTGCCACTGCAACTGGACAATCACAGTGACTTGACTCTGACACCGCCTACCAGGGAGCAAATAGCAGCACCTTTAGGCGGAAAGTTAGCCTTATTTTCGAAAAATTGGCACTATATCACAAAAGACAAGTGGATTTTGCAAACCATAGACCAAGGCTACAGGTTCCACTTCCACACCTTACCAGTAAAAAGAGGAATGCCAAACCTACCTCCAAATCAAAAAACAGAAGCTCTAAAGCAGATAGCTCAATTAACAAAAATGAGAGCTGTGGAAAGAGTACCAATAAAACAACAGGGCAAAGGATTCTACTCCAGACTCTTCCTAGTACCAAGAAAAGAGAAAAGTTGGAGACCTATTCTCGACCTGTCCGTCTTAAACACATACATCACTGTACCAAAATTCAAAATGCTGACCCTACAGCAACTTCTTCCCATGCTGGGCAAGGAGTGTTGGCTGGTAACTCTAGATCTCAAGGAGGCATACCTACACGTCCCCATACGACCAAATTGCAGAAGATACCTCAGATTTCTTGCAGGATCAGAGCATTATCAATTCTCAGCATTGCCCTTTGGCTTATCTACTGTGCCCAGAGTATTCACAAAATGCCTGGCATCAGTAATCGCTCATTGCAGGCTACAGGGAATCCAAATTTATCCATACCTGGACGACTGCCTGTTACAAGCGGACAACAAAAGCAAGCTGACAACAGATTTACAAAGAGTCATTTGCTTACTACAAGCCCTGGGATACACAGTCATTTTAAAAAAGTCAAGACTGATACCATCCCAGACAAGAACATTGTTGGGTGCGGAATTGGACACAGTAAAACAAATGGCATTCCTAACTGCAGAAAAACAAGCACAACTCCCTCTTTACTTCTTGGCATTAACAAAGCAGCACAAACTAACAGCAAGAAAAGTACTGCAGGCCTTGGGCTTCATGGCATCATGCATAATCCTGGTCCCCCATGCCAGACTGCATATGAGAAAACTACAGTGGTACCTGAAGAATTTATGGTCTCAACACAGGCACAGCTTAGAAACCGAAATCCCACTAATTCCATGCCTGAAGCAAGAGTTTCTATGGTGGGCCCAAGCATGCCAGTCAAACCCCGGCTTGCCCTTCCACAACTTTCAAGCAAACCAAACCATCACAACGGACGCCTCAGACCTAGGCTGGGGGGTGCACATGTTGGACAAGTGCATACAAGGATTGTGGACTCCAGACCAGCTGCACCTGCACATAAACCAAAAAGAAATGCTGGCAGTAAAACTAGCAATCCAGACATTCAAACCATTCCTCAAAGAAGGCCATTTAATGATAAGGACAGACAACACCACAGTCATGTGGTACATCAACAAACAGGGAGGGACTCATTCATACCCCTATGCAGAATGACTCTAGACCTTTGGAATATGGCTCTGAGCTACAACATCCAGTTACAGGCAATATTTGTGCCGGGAAAAGAAAACACCCTAGCAGACATGTTAAGCAGAACCACCTCGGATGCTCACGAATGGATGCTACACCCGGCATCTTCAAGGCCATCACAAAGAAATGGGGAATTCCACAAATAGACCTATTCGCATCCCCACTCAATCACCAGCTCAAAAATTCTGCACAAGGACATGCCACCCACTAGCATGGAAGGTGGACTCACTATCCTTCAGCTGGAAAGGCCTGACAGCATATGCATTTCCACCTCTTCCTTTGATGCACAAGGTACTGCTGAAAATCAAAGAGGAACGCCCAAGGATAATTCTGATAGCTCCAATTGGCCAAGACAACACTGGTATCCTTTGCTGAGGAGCATGTCTCAGGGGAGAATGTGGCCAATACCCTGATGCCTTTGATGTTAACTCAGAACAACTACAACATCATGCACCCAAACCTAAAAACCTTGCAACTGACTGCCTGGAACATCACATAACAGCTACTAACCCAGACTTATCCCAAAGGGTTAAAGACATTATCCTTGAAGCCCGCAGACCTTCAACAAGAAGGAACTATGCAGGAAAATGGAAAAGGTTTGTCATTTGGAGTACTGAAAGAGGAAAAGATGTCTCGAACATAGATATTGCTAACATCCTGGAGTATTTGGCAGAGCTTCTACATACAGGCCTGTCCTATTCCGCAGAATACAGCTTCGATCCACCTGTCTTTTCTCATCCTCTACTCAGGCAATTCCTCAGAGGGATCAAGAATGTAAAACCTCCTAGGAAACCACCATTACCAGCATGGGACTTGAACTTTGTGCTAGAAAAATTGACACTACCTCCATTTGAACCAGCAGCAACAGCAGATCTTCAACACCTATCATGGAAAACTGCTTTCCTACTGGCAATTACTTCAGCAAGGAGGGTTTCGGAACTACAGGCCTTAATGGCAGTACAACCATTCCTAATCTTCCATCAAGATAGAGTGTCCATGAGAACTAATCCTACATTTATGCCTAAGGTGGTATCCAGAGTGTCTTTAAACCAGGCAATCCACCTACCTACCTTCTTTCCCAATCCACAGAACAGGGGAAAGGCTGCTGCATACCTTGGATGTACATAGACAGTTACGCTACTACCTGGACAGAACCAAAAGTAACAGAAAAACTGACCAGCTTTTAGTAGCCTATGCAACAGGAAGGGAAGGAAAAGCAATTTCCAAACAGACAATCTCCAAATGGATAGGAAATTGCATAAGATTCTGTTACTCCTACCATGGAAAACCAGTTCCACAGAACATAAGACCTCATTCTACAAGGGCTACAGCCACTACCACAGCTTTCTTACGAGGAGTGGCAACCAAGGACATTATTGAGGCGGCTACTTGGACCTCCGTGCATACATTTGCCAAGCATTATAATTTACCTCTATACTCTAGATCCCGAGCAGGGTTTGCCACTGCTGTATTGCAAGGGATCCTAACTACACCATAATTCTTCTTCCTCCTCCCCTAGTTTGGCTATGGTATTCTACCCATTTGTTATGACTGCAGATGCATCCTTGAAGGACATAGTACAGTTTTGTACCTACCATAAATGTAGATGTCCGAACAGGATAGCATCTGCAGTCAGGATTACCCACCCTCCTTCCCTCTGTGGTACTCCTAGGGTATTTACCCTCCTAATAGCTAGCTGGGGAGTCTCTTATGGTGTATTTGTTTGTATATATGTACATACATGCTTATTTTTGTGTTTGCCTTCTACTATTTTGGAAACATTGGCATTTATCCAAAATTTAGCTTTCCTAGAGGGCAACTGGCATCTGGGGCAAGAAACACTGAGGAAAATGGCGTCGGCTGATGCCTTTATACCCGAAGACCAGCAGAGATGACGCCTGGTGAAGTGGGACATCAGCAGCCGACCCAGACTTTGGAATCCGGCCGATCAAGGGCTGCCTGACAACAGGACAACCCATTTGTTATGACTGCAGATGCTATCCTGTTCGGACATCTACATTTATGGTAGGTACAAAACTGTACTTTCTAATGACAACCCCCCACTGTCTTCTGACGCTTCTCCCTCATCACAATTCACACACCATGTCTAGCCTGTCCTCCTCCTGAGTAGTGGACTCTGAATCCCAAGCCAAGTGGCTTTGCTGCACTGCCCTTCCATGTTGTCTGCTGCATACATAGGATGTCCAGAGGTCAGGACAACATGAGCTTACATTAATAATGGGACCTGAATCCTCATATCGGGACAGATAGAAAAAAAGGATATGAGGACCTCCTGGATCCACATGGGTGAGTCAGAAGGAATAATGAAGGAGAGGCCATTTTAGATGTCTCTCTGACAAATGTCTTGATGATGGCCAACACATGGTTCAGCAAGAGAGACGGTCACAAGCTCACATATAAGAGTGCCAACAAGAAATTCACATAGATTTCATCCTAGTAAGGAAAGGGCAGTGAGGTAATCATAGATTGCAAGGTCATCCCAATTGAAACAGTTATTCCACAGCTTAAACAACTGGTGGCCACAGTCATCTGCAAGCAGTGGTCAGAGAAGGCTCTAAGGTTAACAGAGACTAGGCTGAAGACCTCAAAGATGACTAATGCGAAACTACAAGAGTTTGAGGAAACTCTTAGGGCTATAGCACCTCATGATGAAGAGGGAATAGGTAGAGTTGAAGAAGAATGGCAGCACCTCAAATCAGCATGTGTGAGGCCTGAAGAACAGATGTGCAGCTGAGCCCACAGCATAAACCACTGGCTATCATCTGCAAGCGTTGGTCAGGAAAGCCTCTTAAGTCAACAGAGACTAGGCTGAAGACCTTGACGTTGACTGGAGAGCAAGCACAACAGTTCAAGGAATTACTCAGGGCTCCAGCACCTCAGGAAGAGGAACAAATAGGTGGAGCTGAAGAAGAATGTCAGCACCTCAAAACAGCATGTGTAAGGACTATAGGACTGTGTCTGAGGCAGGTATAGAAAAAAGGTACATACGGAAAGCCTGTGGTGGATTGCAGAAGTCCAGGAAGTCATCAAAAGAAAGCAGTGCAGGAAAAAGTGAGAGATAGAAAAGATGGACCAGGCTGGGAAGGAATATTGGTTGGCTAATAAAGATGCCAAGGAAGGTGTTGCAATAGCAAAGAACAAGGCATCAGAGGTAGTCTACCCATTTCTGGAAAGTGACTTAGTAGATGGTAGAAAGAAACTGTATCAGGTTGCTAGGCAAGGACAGAAAGATAAAGAAGATAGTCATACACACTTCATAAGGGATACCAGCAACATTTTCACCAGTCCTCAGGACATCAACGGTAGATGGAAGGAGTACTTCTAGCAGCTTCGGAATGAAGACAACCCCACAGAAGCTGTATTGTCCCAGAAACAGCCTACAATGAAAGAAGAGGAGGAGCCCACCATAAAAGAAGTAATAACTGCACTAAGGAAAATGAGGTCAGTGAAGGTAGCAGACTCAGAAGAGGTCAAAACAGATATGATAAAAATGTTGGGTGAGATAGGGGAGAAGTGGCTCCTAAGGATACTCTTAGCAGTATGGAGAGAAAAGCATATTCCAGATGACTGGGGAATAAACATACATATGACAGTGTTCAAGAGCAAAGGAGACATTCACAACTGCGGGCGGTACAGAGGTATTATCATATTGCATGAAAGCTGTGAACAGGGTGATTGATAAATGAATATTTAGAGTAGTAGAAAGTAAGATGGGAGATGAGCAGTTCAGATTCAGATCAGGATGCATCCAAACTGATCCAATATTTGCAGTGAGACAGATACTTGAAAATAAGCTAGAAATGAGGAAACAGTCCAACTGGGCATTGCTAGACTTGGATAAAGCATATGACAAGGTGCCAAGAAAGCTGATTTGGGCAGTCTTGGGGTGTTTGGAAGACCCAGAAACATTGGCAGAATTAGTGCAAGCTATATAAAGGACCCAGTGATTCAAGTAAAAACAATATTTAGGTTCACAGAGGGGTTACCAGTGGGTGTGGGTGTACATTAGGGTTCATCTCTGAGCCCACTGCTTTTCATACCGGTGATGGACTACATTAGCAAACAGGTTGGAGCGGGCAGATCAAAAAAGTTGCTGTATCACTTGCTAGCCCATAAAATGGTGATTCTTAAATGCAAAAGACGGTCTTTTCTTGAGCATTGGGAAACACTATTTAACCTTGTACTAATATTAGTTGATTAATCCTTTTTTGCTTCTCCCTGTAAGATGACTTAACATGTAATAGTTTACCACCCTACTTTAATCTTTTTCACTAAAATAACATAGAGAAACTTCCTCTCCCTCTCATCTATGTTGAACCTGACTCCACATCTACCCTCCTTTCCTCACTCTTTGGCCAGGTTCTTATATGCATATTAGATTGAATGACACTGTTGTAAATAGGTGTAAAATAGTTACTTTCTCAATATATTGATGTTTTTTTGCTGTTTTTCTCACCTGTGCATTTTATGATACGTGCTTTATCGGTATTATTGGATTTTAATTTAAAATTAAATAAAGATTTTTGGGGGAAAAAAGTTGCTGTATGCAGACGATTTGGCATTACAGGCAGACTCTGAGCAAGAACTTCAGCAAAGGATAGGTAAATGGAATGCAAAACTGAAGGCACTTGGGATGAAACTGAGTACAGAAAAAACAGTTGTAGTGGCAGCAAATGGGTGAAATCAGAAGAAGTTGAGAACTGTGAAATAAGGGAAGGTTAACAGCTTCAAGTATTTGTGAGGGGTGGTTGAGGAGAAGGGAAGTCTGATTGAGGAGATCAGAGCTAGAATCAGAGGGGCTGCAGCCAACTGACACAGAGTGTCAGGGGTAGTGTATGACAGAAAAATGCCAACAAAGCTGAAAAGTAAGTTGTACAAGACAGTGGTGCAAACAGTACTACTGTATGGTACAGAAACCTGGACAGTATTAGTATTCATTATATCCTGGATGTGAGTTGGCAGCTGTGGTTTTACTGCGGCAGTGTATATTAATACAGCAAGATGGAACAGTCATTTATCTTCTTTGCTGTAGCAGGAACAGTGTTGCCTTGAAAAAAACACACGGCAGCATGCTGCATAGTCCTCTGCCATTAGAAGGTGGCTCATTCTCTGTACACTGCAGTCAGAGGTTCACTAGGAATTAGGGATGCAGCTTGTAGTCCTTGTATTAATAGACAAAGCTGAAGTCTTCACCACAGCTGCATTGTTTTTGGTGCACATCTTCACTAAGCATCTAGATATCCACTGCAGGAGGAGACCATCCTTTGAAGGTTTACTACTTTACAGCATTTTTGTCTCATTGTCCTGAAAACCTTTCCATTTTCAGGCACCTTCTACTTTTTTGTCTTGGGGATCCTGCTTGGCCTTCTGTCTGAGAAGACCCCACAAATAAAGTACAACAGATGGTTGTGCAGTCATTGTTTCGTTTGATCAGTAGTGGGACACTTACTCTAATTACCTTAGCTGATTTGATTTTGGCTGTTACTACAAGGTTACCTTGGAATATCTTGGTAAGTAAACCAAAAAGGTTTAAAAGTTTAAATTTGCAGGGCAGTTTTCCTACTTGCATGATATATAGTCTGTTTTTGTACATTGGTGGCATCTTACATAGATCTCCTCCAACCTCAGAGCAAAGCCCGTTCTCATCACAAACGTGACTTCCTTTCCAGTTTCCTTCTAACCTCCCATTTTCATCTTTATTCCTGTCTGGTGTAGCAGAACAACTGAATAGAAGGCTCTTTAACGGGTGATAACAAATCTTACGTCATGCCGTTTGGTGTATAGCACCATCTCAGTTATACTGACATTTTCTTTTCAGAGCTGTAACTGCTAGACTGTCAAGCTGTACTCAAGATGTGCATAAAGAATTGCAGTTGTTAGTGGATGCTTTTGCTTATTTTGTTCTATTCCTCTGCATTTCATCAGAGTTGGCAGTAATCTTTACAGTGTATTTTAAAAAGTAAATAAACAGAAATTATTGCTATTGCTTCTACATGTTTTTTTGCTACTTTATGCTTTCAGTGTGATCGATGTAGTATTTACTTTACTCGGAGTACCTCTGGGTTAATATTCTAATGAACTAGCTGTTTTAGTATCAGTAGAGTCAAAAGTTGCTGACATCTTAGTTATGTAAACTTTATGCAGTAAGTTAGTTTTGATGTTGGACTACATTGCAACATTTCATAAATGTCCTGTGTTTGTTAAAAAAAAGCTTAATCTGTTAGCCAGTCTTGCTGCTCTTTTATAAACTGCATTAATTTCTGTATCTTGTTTTTCTTTGTCTCTTGCTTCCATGTGCTTTAAAGATCGAGCTGCAGGTCTTTGTTGTCGCTTGATTGTACCCTGCCATAAAGGGATGCCAAGGCTTGCTGATCTGTCTGTCAAAACCAAAGATGTTTGGGAAATTCCCCGACATTCCCTGCAGTTGATCAAAAGGCTGGGAAATGGGCAGTTTGGGGAAGTCTGGATGGGTATGGAACTATAACATTACACTGTTCTGTTAAAACCGTCTCCCACAATATGGGAGGGATCTTAAAGAAGGTGAAAGGTGACAGGTAAATGAAAAACAGCAGGATCATTTTAAAAAAAAACCTAAGACATGCATGCATTGTGCTAAAGTGGTTATTAATTTCTGGTACTCCGAAAAGGTCATTTGATTTATGTATGTAAATTCAGACTGATTGAAAGAATGATCTGTATAAGCAAGACAACTCCAGAAGTGAAAACATTTCAAGCAAAAGGTGCACTTTAAAGGAATATCTGGGCATATCATTTTAACAAAGCATGAGTAGCCTAGCATTTTAGAACGAGAATGTAGATTAGAAAGGAATATTTCCCTTCAAATGCGGACTTACTGGCATCACTTGTGCAACAGTTTAGATGCAGTGAGCCTAGCAATGTGTTTGATTTTACAATAGTATATAGGCGTCATGTGCTTGCTTACAGAAGAATATGTTCATACGGCACATGTCTGCACCATTCTGTTTGCCTTCATACCCCAACCCCCAGAAAAGATTATAGAGGCATTTCATTGTGGAAGGAGCTTGCTGCAAGAGTGACAACAGCAGAGTCGCGGACTGTCCAATTAGATTTACAGTAGCTAAAAATTCATCAGTATCATGTATGTCCATTAGCAGAGGTCAGCTGAGGATCTGAAACCTTAACCGACTAAAGATGAATGAAGAAATGACAGAGAGAGAGAGATACAGAAGACTGAGTAGCTTGTAGAGAAGTAACACACTGCTTTTTTTCTTGGTATGTAGTAGTGACATCTTCTGGTTAGTTTGATAGTAACAACATATGTGTTTCTACTTTTTCATTTTGAATGTACTTTACAGAAAAGGAATATTGCCATTGATTTTTCATGAAAGTGTTGTTCAAAAAGTAACATTCAAGTAGTAGATGGCCATGACCCTCTGAGAGAGGTTACACTGCCTATATTTTGATACTGGCATGATGGTAGGTTTACATTTTAGATCACTGTTCACTTTATCTTTGTGCCACCAAAAATTAAAATGTCCTTCCTTATCACTGATGCAGTATTCTTCACTCTTGGAATAATCTTCCGAGGATAGCTAAATGTCCAGCGAGCATACAAGGCCTTTATACCTTCCGGGTGCCATACATCAGACATTTGACCTACATGCAAGGTGTAAGGTAGATGTGTGACATTTTAGCTTTTAATCTTCAGAACGTCTTTGCCACCAGTCCAAATGCTACCTTTGAACTTGGTTTGCAAGCCGTCCACCAAGTTGGTTTAACTACCAAGCCCTCTAATAATAATTTTACCTTTGGGGTTTCTTCCTTCCTTTTTTCTTCATTTGACGTTAGTTGACATCATCCATAAAGAGAAAATGTAAGTGTGGGAGGCAAATTCCCCATAAAGATAGACACAAGAAGTTATTTTTTTGTTTGAATGCTGCACACGACCATACACAGTGTAAGATGTGTCAGGTGTTTAAATGTAAGGCATTTTGCAGTCATCTGTCATCTCTTTTCTCTCTCTTTTTTTTTTTTTTTTTTTTATAAAACTGGTGATTGAAGATTTTGGCTCAGGGTACCTTAGCCAAACTAAGCGAACGCCAGAAAGGCACATACTGATGTTGATGATGTCCAGCCTCCACTGGACAATTCCATCAGGTTGGATGAAGAACCCAAGGAACATCCAGTGCCAACATCAGCCCCCTCTTCTGCGACCCAGTTGGAAGCTGAAACTGAGCTGTCTGCTCACATGTCCACTGTGCCTACATGTGTTGCAGATGTGGAGGGGAAATTGCAGTTGTTTGTATTGAAGGGGCCTAGGGAGATTCCCCATATACTTATTAGGTAAGAGATGCCTGGTACTCTCATTGAATCTAGGTAGTGGTTAGAACCTCGTACAGTTGTTAAAGCTGATGTTCCTTTAAAAAAGGAGCAGAAGACTAAGCATGCAGCCCCTGTGTCTAAGGATCCCCACAAAGAATGGCTGGATTTTACTCAGAGGTATTTCAATGCTTTTACGGCGCTAAAGCCCCCCTCAAGGATTATATGTTCCTGCTTTTGTTGTCCGGTCGTTAACTCCTTCCAGACATCCTAGGGACTCTGATTCACGTGATGAAGAGTTAAAGTCTGGTGAGAATCCATTGTTTCACTCTTCATATATCCACTCTCCTCTTACCCTGTGCTCTGAAGAAGAGGATTCACTTTCTCCTAATTCCCCTATGGAAGAATTGTCCTGTGGGGATACATTGGTTTGTAAGTGGAATTGTTCCCAGATTTCTGACATTCATAAAAAGATACTTTGTACTCTTGCAAATAGATTCTCCTTGGCCTCCTGCAGTACCTCCAGTGCTGGATGCCCTTTTGGATGCTTTCACTGCAATTTCTCCTGCCCCAGACTTTCAACCTCTTGCCCTTAAGAAGCTAGATAGATTCTGTAAAGTTCCTGAAGATCAAAAGTTTTTGTATAAAAACCCTTCCTCTGAGCCTGCTGTTATTTCTATGGCCACTGATAAACCATCCAAGTTGCTGTCCTCTTCTAAGCTTTTACCATCTGATTAGGACAGCTGTGCCATCGACAGGCAAATCTGCTACCTTAGCTTTCAGGGCTCTTAATTACTAGACCCATATAACATGATATATCCTGGCGTTTCTATCTAAACTTGGGGGAATTCTGGCTGATATGCCTAATTAGGAGGGCAAGTCTTCTACCATTTCCTTTTTGAGCCCTGCTTATGCCTCCTGTAGGGCAGTTGCATGTGTATCTGTAACAAGGAGGTATTCTTGGTTCTGCCTCCAGGCTGTGCCAGAAGACATCAAGGCCAGATTGTTAGACTCCCCCTTAGACATCCAGAATGTTTTTGCCATTGCTGCTGCTGAATTGTGTAAGACCATTCAGGTTAAGGTAAAGTTGTGCAGGATCTGAAACAAATCGTTGTCTCTCCCTGTTAAGTTTTGGAGAAATTATCCATCTACGCCTTCTGTTGTCCATAGGCAGCCTAGACAATCTTCTAGGGGCAAGAGGGCTTCTAGAAGAGTTTTTCTGGACAGTTCTTCTCAGGGTTCTAAGGATCAAAAGCCTCCTTTCCCTTACAAATCTGCTTCTACTTGACATTCAGCCACTACTACCTGTTGGCCAGATTCCTCTGTCCCTCAGATTGACTCTTTAATTTCCTGTTTGGCAGTGGATAACCATAGAATGCTTGGTTGAGTTCCATTGTCTATAATGGTCATTTTATGGCCTGGAAGTCCTGTTCTCCATTCTCAGGCCTTCCTCAGCCTCCTTTTTGTTAGTTCCAACATTTTCCTTTAGTTCTTCAGGATGTAGTGGCACAGGGAACCATCCAGCCTGCCCCTTTTTCCTCAGCAGGGAAAAGGGTTTTATCCAAGGATGTTTCTCAGAAAGGAGGGGTCATGGAGACATATTCTAGACCTGTACTTTCTCAAGTTTTCCTCTTTCAGGATGTTGTCTCTTCAGACACTTTTTCCTCTGTTGCTTCCTCAAGCTTGTCTGATATCTTTGGATCTGAAGGAAAATTACTTCCACATTCCTATTCACCCTCTCTTTAGGAAATTTTTACATTTCTCTGTTTCTTCCTCTCATTATCAGTCCTCTGCTTTGCCTTTCGGTCTTTCTACAGCTCCTAGGGTCTTTACTACATGGCTGGCCCATGTGGTAGCCTTCTGCAAACATCAGGGGATTCAGATATTCCCTTACCTGGAGGAACTTGATTCAGACACCGTCTCAGCAGCTTCTGCCTCATGATCTTCACTTAATTATGTTTGTATGCAGTGTGTGTTTCACCCTAAATCTTAAAATGTCTGGGATGGCTCCTTCTCAGGACCACGTGTTCCTGGATTGCAGGATTTAGACCATTCCGAAGATGGCTTGCCTTCTGCCTCCCAATGTCATCTCTTTTGTCTGCTTATATGCAGTTCCTTCTACCTGTTCCATTCCTTGCTGCAAGGGAATTTCTTAGAGCCCTGGGGTACATGGCATCCACCTTTCCCATGGTTCCCATAGCCAAACTCCATATGAGGAAATTTCAGTGGTAACTCTGGACTGTTTGGCTCCAGCACTGCCATCCAGTAGAGTATCTGGTTACTCTCTTACCTTATCTCAAGTTCAAGCTTTGCTGGTGAATTCACCAGATTTCCCTGAATCCAGGTCTGCTTTTTCAGGTTTGTCTCCTTACTCAGGAGATGTTTATGGATGCTTCTGATCAAGGTTGGGGAGCCTTCCCCAAGAACCTCAAAGTCCAGGATCTTTTGGTCCAGTCATTAACTGGTAGACTGTATAAACTGCAAGGAAATGTGGGCTCTAATTCTAGCTCTTCAGGCCTTTCTCTCCCTTTGGATTTCAGGTCCTCTACAGGATTTTACAGACAGTACCACAGTCATGTGGTACATCAGCAAACAAGAGGACACAAAATCTTGCCTTCTTTGCAGGCTGGCTGTTCAGGCTGAGAATTTTGCAGTCTGCCATCACTTGATTCTTGTGGCAGACTGTCTGAGCAGGTCCAGGACAAATCCTCATCAATGGATGTTTCACAGGGAGGTTTCTCGATAATGTCTATTGGTACGCTACTCCTAAAAATCTTTTTGCTCTCCACTGTGAACAGACAACATCCCCAGTTTTGTTCAAGAGTGTCAAGTCCTCTTGCTTGGAAAGTGTACAGTATGCCTTTTTTTTGGAATGAGATGTTTCTGTATACCTGTCTTCCTCTTCCTCTACTACCAAAGGTTCTGCACAAGATCATGTTGGACAGGCCCAGAATCTTGCTGGTGACTCCCTTTTGGCCCAACAACACTGGTTCCCCCTTCTATTTCATCACAGGTTACTTCACCAGATAGATATTCTTCACACAGGGCAAGGGACCTCTTAATCCATCCTCACTTGCCCACCTTTCATTTGACATTTTTGGTGATAGGGTTTTCATTCCTTTTAGACATCAGTTTTCTGAGGACGTGCTTCAGATTTTGCAGGAGGCCAGAAAACTTACTACTAGAAAATCCTGTGTCTAAATTAAAAATATTTTCTATTTGGTGTCACAAGCATGACCTGGACCCTTTATCTGTGGGCATTCCTCTGGTCCTTTCTTTTTTTGTGTGAGTTGCTCAGTTCTGTCTTGGCATATTCATCTATTAAGGTTCATTACCCATTTCTGCATGTGTACCTCTGAATCCACCGCTGACTTCTATTTTTGAAGTCAAACAGTTTCTGAAAGGTATCCTTCATATTCAGCTTCCAAGAAGGCCTGTTCCTCCTTCTCGGGACCTTAATTTTATTCTTGAGTAATTGACTCAGTCCCCATTGAACCTGCAGTTTTTTCTTCCCAACAACATTGTACTTGCAAGATTGTATTGTTTGTGGCTCTTACTTCTGCCAAGAGGGTCTGTGAACTTCGGACACTCATGGCATTTCCACCTTTTTGTTTTTTCACAAGAACTGGGTGTCTGTACCAATCATTCTTTTATGCCCAAAGTGGTTAATGATTTGTCTTTGAATCAGTCCATTCATCTTCTATCTTCTTCCCTTCTCCACAGAATACAACTGAGAGAGTTCTCCACTCCTAGGATTTATATAGCTCAGATATTTTCAGATGTTATCTAGAGAAGATAAAACTTATCAGGAAATCTGAGCAGCCTTTTGTTTCTTTTCATACCAGGCAGTTGGAGTTGGTGGTGTCTAATCAAACTATCTCCTCTTGGATTTCTAAAGGCATTTCTTCTTTGCTATTCTTTTCATGGCAAGCTGCTTTCTTCTTCTTCTGTTCGTGCCCATTCTACCAGGGCAGTTGTCTCTTCTGGTAATTTTTTTTCAAGGGTCTGGATACCAGATCCATTTTGTAAACTTCTACTGTCTTCTGTTCTCAGTTTAACCAAGCATTACAAGTTGAGTGTCATTTCTAAAGTCAGGGTGGGTTTTGCCAGGGCCCTCCTCCATGAGGTTTCATGGGGTTCTTCTCTGCCTTCCTCCCCCCTTGCTTTACAGTAGCTTTTATACTCTCCCTTCTTCTCTTCATGGATGCACATTTTTTTGCATTCCTTTAGGATTGCCATGGTTCTTGTTGGGCACTTCAGTTCTGGGGATTAGGCACTTGTATATCACATATGTACCTTACGCCTTGCACATCTGACGTACAGCAACTGGAAGTTGTAAAGGCTTTAGTATGCTGACCTGGACGTTTGGCTATCCTTGGAAGGATATCTCAAGAGTGAAAAACACTGCAACAGTGAGAAGTAGGACATCTACTGTTGTGGTAAGATCTTGCACAGCTGTACATTACTTGTAAAAGAACTGTTTTGTGTCCTAGTCTTTTGTTTTTTCACTCACAGCTTTAACAGAGAGATATTTTTCTTCCCCCATATTCACTGGTACAAGTTCCAGCATTTACTGCTGTTTCAGCAGTGCAGACCTATAAATGTAACACTGCAACATATCTTATAGGTTCCCAGATGACTACTAGGCTAACTACCCCAGGGGACTTTTCATGCCTACTCATGCTTCCCAAAGGAGACAAACCCTGTACCTTATGTTTGTAAAGTAAGCACCTTAACCATTGAGCCAACCCCAACCCACTGGAAGTGATGACTTTGTCTTTCGCAGGTGAGATAGTAACAACAGTAATTTAGAAAGTAAAAGATCATCATGCAATCAGTATGAGCAAGCTAAATTGACCAAATATTTAAAATATGGAAAACTGTGCATTTCTGAAAAAGCAACACTGCAAAGTAACTGGAATATATAAAATAATTCGTTAACCGGGTTCGTTTGTTCCTTAAAGAGTTAGGTAGACTTTTGCAAGGCCCTTTTCAGGCTTGACCCAGGTCAGGTCAGGAACACAGCTCAAAGCAGAGTATAATACATTCATTACATAATGCATGGAGAAAGTACAAAGTTTAATGGAGATGTAATGGTAATTATATATGAGATTAGGCTGCCACTGTGTAGTATGCTGCTAAAACAATTTCATTAGGTTCATAGGTACATAGGTGGCTTCAAGGCTATCGCCCAAGAGATATTTTAAGGCCAGCCAGGCTTTTACCTCATGTTCATAGGTTCATAGGTTCATACTAGGCTATCTGCCCGAGGGCATTTACAAGCCTAGCCCATAGTTTTTTAGTATGGGGAACTATACCCATTACTTTGCTGTGCCTCTGTCGAGCAATGACACTGAGGTAATCCCTGGGGTATATCTGCGATCTCCCATCCATTGGTCAAGATTTCTCTTGAACAAGGCCAGTGCTCTGCCTCACATATACATTTTATTCCACAGCATAGGGAGTCTTTGGGTGATGAATCTATCCCTCCAGCATGTCCTATTAATAGCCGTGTCGAGGTTTAAGTCTCCCGCCCTTGTGGCTCTAACGGATCTAGATTTTTGAGGTGAAGCATATTAATCAAATCTGGGTTTGACATGGCCTTGTATGTTAGGCAAAGGTCACCTCTGAGCAGGTGGCGAGCGTAGCGACTGAATAGAGCTGGAGTTCTTTCAGTCGGGCAGCATAGGACAGATGTTTGAGACCCTTTATCCTTTTGGTGAGGAACTTTGTGGCCTCTCCAGCTGCTGCAAGTGTCGGGTCAGATACATTCAATGGGGCATTGTACTCAATCATTGGTCTGATGAGTGATGAGTATAGGGAGACTATGACCTCCCTTGATCTAGATGAGAATCCCTTCATGATAAGGTGGGCAATGTAGAAGGTCTTCCTAACTACTTTAGCTACATGGGTGTCGAATGACAGACTACTATCAACCTGGGTCCCCAGGTCCCTGATAACTTCTTCTGTGCTCAGTGGATTGCCACCTATTTGGTAGCTAGGGTAACCTTGTTTTTCGAAGGGTATGACTATGCATTTTTTGGCATTTAACTTTAGGCCATGGCTCTGGCACCAGTTATCCGTTTCTGTGAGACCCTTCTGAAGGATATCTGTGTCAGATGTGTTTTCTACTATGGCGCCCAGTTTGCAGTCATCTGCAAACTTTGTCAGCCATAACCCTCCTGTGTTTGCTTGTACTTCGGAAAAGTAGATCCCAAACAAGAGTGGGCCCAGGACTGAGCCCTGTGGTACACCACTTGTGACAGGCTTTGAGTCTGACATGGCGCCAGCAACTCTGACCCTGTGGGTTCTGTCACTCAGCCAGTTTGCAACCCATCTTGTGATGTATGGGTTAACATTTAAGCTGATGAGTTTTTCAATGATACCCGAGTGGGGTATTGTATCGAAGGCCTTCGCCAGATGTTTATCAAAATATTGCTGATGTGTCATGTGTCAATATCCCAGTGAATTTTACTGTGACAATATAGGCTTGTACACACCAAGCGTTCACACGCTGCTCCTGTCCATTAGGGACATAGGTACCAAACCAGGGGTAAATTTGTGATTTCCCTACCATTAGTCCAGGTTATGTTTGAATACAGTTTGAGATGAGGTTTGCCTCAAATGGATAGAAAGCATGATTAAGAGAAGGGGTAATCTTTCAGACAGATAGATGTTCCTCCAACATGTCCTGTTTATGTCGCAAGAGTGGTTTAGGTCCCTAGAATGGGTATTTCTGATGCTGTTTGTTTTGCAGATGTGCAACAAATCCATTGGTGTAGGATCAGAGCATTCCTTGTAGGCTAGGCTTCGATTACCTGTCTGTAGGAGACTGAGTACAGGGATAGGACTTTGAGGCGGTCCACATAGGACGTGTTCTGTTTCCAAGGTGTGCAGTTAAATTAATCTTTATAATTGACACTGATTTTGAGATAAATTGACTGCCACATTCTGCATCAGACTGGCAAAACTGCAACTTTGGCTTTCATGTAAGAGTGTAAAAAAGCAAAAGAATCATCAGTTGAACACTACCACAGTAACAAAAAAAAAAAAGTAACATAACTGTAGGTAACAGGTAGCTGGTGCTTTAATACATGTCAAAGACTGCACCGCTGGGTTTAGTCTGTATACTTTTTTGGATTGACTAATGTGGCTGGAGAACCATTTTTTTAACCCTTTATCTCTTAAATTATTGCACTTATTGGTTTTAATGACATGCTGTACAGGTTTTGAGTAAAAGCAGAGTTAAAGGTCCTTATGTTTTATGTTCTGATGTAGTACATTCCTGTTTGCAGGTGTTATATCTATATCTATCTATATCTAATATATATATATATATATATATATATATATATATATATATATATATGGGATCCGCATTTATTATTTAACATCCGACCGCCGCTTGAATGTGAACGCGGCGACACTTTCGAGAAAGTGCTTTTCACCAAAAAAACACTTTTGTAAAAGTATGCCAAAGAAAAGATAAAAGTGTGGGGAAATTGCTGTTGCTGAGACTGTAGCACAGTGGGGATAAGGGAATATTCCCTTTTTCCCACTGTAGTGCGATCCCGGAGTGAGAATATAAAAGTAGGGGGACGCAGGGGGGCTTGCCCCCTGAGTAAACATGAGTACTGTGGGGTGTTTTTGTTTGTTTTTTTTTTAATTTTCTTGTTTTAGAATTTTTTTTGCACACTTTAGTGAAAGTGCTTTTTCAGTGAAAAGCACTTTCGCTAAAGTGTGTTCGGTAGTTTACATTTCATGGAAACATCATATCTGAAGTAGGAACTTCATTTGTCAGCAACCTGTGGGATACGGAGCCGGCAACTTCTAACATAGCATAGATCCGAGCTCCTAGCTCCTAGCTCCTTCCCCTTACCCATAATCCCCTGCCTGCCCTAACTGACCTCAGATCTAGTTTGCCGCTCTTCAAGCAACAGCTAGGTTCAGAGCTCTTGGCGTTTTGTGAGGAAAAAAGTTTTTGTATTTTTTCTTCTGAGTGACTGGTTGTCTGTGTGGTAGGTTTACCCTTTCTCCTTTTTATATATTACATACTTTGTTTTAATTTAAGAATATTTCTCCCTCCCCCACTGGTCGTAGCGTGTGTGTGTGACTGAATTAGGGGCCTAGTGAGTGTGCTTTCCTACAGTATGTCGGAGGCCCCTAAAGCAATTTTTTCGAAATGCACCGAGTGTGATCACAAGCTTTCACCGGCTAATGGCCACACTCGGTGCGTTAGGTGCCTTGGGATTGAACACCTCTCTTCGGGTTGCGGGATTTGCACGGCGTTCAACCCCAGGGCACTCAAGGATCAAAGGTCGAAGCTAGTTCTGGCGGGCCTTCTACCCCCAGACTCTGCTTCGGCCTCCGTTGCTTCGGTGCCCGCTACCCCCCCCCCCGGTAGCGGTCACCCCTGCCTCCCTTCCTCCGACCGGGAATCAACCTCCCACTTCGGCTCCGGAGTATAGGGAGGCCAGGAAAGAGAAGCGGCGGGAGAAGCACTTTAAGCGGCGGGCCGAGGACTCTTCATCGGCCCCGCCCGCCAAGAGGTCTTCCCCGTCCAAGTCTTCTCGATCTCCTCCTCCTCGGATCCGATCCCCTTGTTTCTCCCCGGGACCTGAGGAGGAGGTGATCCGGTCCCCGTCAAGGTCATTGAGGCGACATTCCAGGTCTGCCTCGGTGGCCTCGTCGAGGTCCACTTTTAGCATGTCTGATGCGGATATGGACCGGATGATGAGGAGATTCATCCAGGCCCAGATGCAGATGGGAGTGCTCTTGCCCCCCCCCTCTGGGGGGGAGCTTGACCCCTTTTTTTTGCTCCTATAGCTCCTTCTCCGACCCGCATTCCGGGTTCAGAGCACTCGGAGCCGAGCCACGTTGGATCCGGGGGTAGGTCGGAGCCGACCGTGCTGGGCACGTCGGCTCCGACTATTCCCTCGAGTCTGTCGGATCCGACCTCTCGGAGCTGTGGGCCGAGCTTTGGATCCGAGGGATTCGGTGTACTTTCAGCTCCGTCCCGGTCGGAGCACACTGGTCCTTCGGATCCGACGTTCTCGGCGCCGGGTCTGATCCCCGCTTCGGATCCAAGTGGGAGTCGGATCTCAGATCCGTCTGAGAGCAGCTCCCCCTCGGCTTTCGCTGTGGTGGAGAGGGCACTGTCGAGTGTTTCCAGGCCTCCGGTCCTGGCTTTGGCTCCCTCCTGCACTCCTTCTCATCTGGTCCTGGCTCCCCTCACCCAGCCCTCCGGGCAGCCTGCCTCAGCGCCTTTAGGAGTTCCAGTGGAACAGATTACAGCCCGTGAGGACTCCTCGGACAGCCCCCCCGAGGAGATTCCCCACAAGGCAAAGTGCAAAAGGAGGCACATAGACTCCCCTGAGAGTCTCACAGAAGATACGGACTTGGATGAAGGGGAAGGCTCCCCGAGATCACCCCCTGAGGATGTCTCCTTTGGAGACATCATGGAAATGCTCAAAATCAGAGATGGGTGGTCTGCCCCCAAGGCTTCCTCTGACGAGTCCGTATTCCTTGAGGAATTTGAGGCAGGACCATCTACCTCTTGGGTGTCCCCTCCACCCGACCCCCTGGTGGATCTCATATCCTCTAGGGCTTGGAAGGAACCGGACACCATAGAGCCGATCCCCAAGCGCCCAGACAAAATTTTGAACCCCTCTGCAGAGAGATCACATTGGAACAGAGGTCCCCCTGTGGATGCCATGTTGGTGGCTGCAGCCACCAAGAAAGCGTTGGCTCAGGAGAGCCCCACGGTTCATCCTCTGAGCAAGGAGTCTCGTGCAATGGACCGTCTTGGGAAGCGGGCCTTCAGTTCAGCGACCTTCTCTATGAGAGCCTTGAACTATATGGCACACGTTGTTAGGATACAGCGGGATCTAATTAAGGAATACGCTGCTTCCCCCCCGAGGTCCATGTCGGAGTGAGACAAGGATTTGTACTCTTCCCGAATGGCTACCCTCCGCTCTCTCTCTAATACCTCTATGCGGCTATTGTCTCATGCTACAGAGGGAGCCGCTAGAGCGGGCGGAGTCGGGCTTGTCATGAGGAGACAGGCCTGGCTCCGTCACTGTGACTTCTTGGAACCCTTTAAGGCGTCATTCGCGAATGCCCCTTTTGATGGTTCTGCACTGTTCGGCAAAACCGTTCGTGACACTCTTGTCCAGAGCGAGAAAGACGGGAAGACCTTGTCTGCCATCGGAGTCTGCTTCTCTGCGCCCCAGAGGTCCTTTTCCAAGAACCAAAAGGGTCAGAAGAAGATGTGGTTCCAAAAATCGCATCAATCTCAGTCTGCTCAGGACAACCAGTCCTCTTGTGGCAGAGGAGGACAGGGAGGATGCCGCCCCAGAGGCAGAGGGGGTCCGAGGAATTTTGGGTCCAGAGAACCTTTCTCTGAGAGGCCCACGCAGAACCCCTGTGAGGTTTCCCGACTGCTCCACTCTGGAGGCAGTCGGGGGGGGGGGGCGTTTTTCGAAGCACCTGGCAAAATGGGAGTCCATAACAACAGATCGCTGGGTGCTTCGCATTATATCCAGAGGTTACCTAATTCCCTTCATAGCCAACCCCAGAATCAGAAGCCTTCCCGACGTCCCACCCAGTCAAAAGAAGGCGGTCGCTGCAGAAATTCAGCAGCTTCTACAAAAAAGAGCCATCCAGCCCATCCCCCCAGATCGTCGGATCAGGGTTTTACTCCAGGTTCTTTCTGGTGCCAAAAAAGACGGGGGACTTGAGGTCCATCCTCGACCCCTCTTTCCTAAACCTGGCGGTACCCAAACAAAAGTTCCGAATGGTCATGTTGCAATCCGTCCTCCCCTTATTGCGGGAGGACGACTGGATGTGCTCTATAGACCTCAAGTATGCGTACTATCACGTTCTAGTGGACAGGCATTCCAGGAGGTTCCTCCGCTTCCGGCTGGGAGCCAGTCACTTTCAATTCAGGGTCCTCCCCTTCGGTCTCACCTCAGCCCCCAGGGTGGTCACCAAGGTCCTAGTGGTAGTAGTGGCCCACCTGAGACTCCAGGGAATTCAGGTCTTTCCATACCTGGACGACTGGCTCCTCACAGCCCCAACAAGGCATCTACTTTGTTCAGGCAGGGACTATTTTCTCGGTCTGGCTCCACTATTAGGATTAACCATCAACATGACCAAATCCTCTCTCATCCCTTCACAGATGCTAGATTTTATAGGGGCAAGACTGGATTCCAGACAGATGCTTGCGTTCTTGACTCCAGATCGACTTCGGAACCTGATGTTACACGTGCAGGTCATTCTTCAACTGCAAACTCCTTCGGCGGAATTGATTCTGAGGGCCCTAGGATCTATGGCGGCTGCAATCCCTCTGCTGCCATTGGCCCGGTTGAACATGAGGGTTCTACAGTGGACCCTCCAGGTACAATGGTCCCTGTCTTGCAACCCTCTGTCTCACCCCGTTTCCTTAAGCAAGGTTTGCAGAAAACCATCCCTTCTTACTACCTCCACCAGTCGACACAGTGACCATGGATGCTTCTCGCCTGGGGTGGGGGGGCATTTTTCAGGCAGAACAGTCCAAGGCACTTGGAACGACGTAGAGACCTCTTTGCATATCAACGTCCTAGAGATGAG
>NC_056728.1:1966462568-1966625834 GCF_019279795.1 Protopterus annectens
GGAAAATTGTTTGTACAGGGTTAGTATATTCTTTAAAGAGCTTTCATATGTTTTATAGGATCTAAGTTGGATGTCCATGAAAGCAAATCCAGGAACCAACACACCAGAAAATCACCTCACTGAACATATACCACACACTTCCAAATGCACACAAATCACAGCACAAAATCAGGGCAAACTTGCAGGGGAAACAATCTTCATATTAACCTTTACTTTATGTATCAACTTTGAGACTGTAGCACTGTGGGATAGGATATGTGCACTTAAAAGTATGTATTTCACGTCTTTACAAATTTTCTTCCTTTTTTCCTAATTAAATCAGCACTAATTTCTGGCAAAAGAATACATTTCGTGAAGTGATTTCAGCACATTGAAATTTGGTGTGATTAGCTTTAGACATCTGAACACTTAGTGTAAACAAATGATAGAATTTAAGAATGCGCAGAATAAGAAGACACAAGGTTATTTTGGTTTGGTAGCAAGAAATCATAAGAAAACATAGTTTAGATGTGTTGGTTAGCAGTGCTGCAGACAGCGTAACTGCCATAGGAAGTGTGAGCTGTTTGTAATCTGCATTGATAAACGGAGACCATTTTCAGGCTCAGCCCCAGTGATCATAGAAACAAACCAAAAACAAGGTGACATAGCACTAAATAACATCATTACAGATCGTGTACAAATATTGGATAGATATTAAAATGTTAGTAGAGTAATATTTTGCTCTGTTAGCCGTTATTTACATTATTAGGTTGAAAAAATAAAATTTAAAAGTCAGGAGGAGATGCATAACTCTCATCCACAAAAAGAAAGCCAATCTGGTGGTCCTCTGCCATAAACAAACTTTACAACAAAAGGAAGAAACTTTTGCAGAAAAGAGGAAAATCCCAGGATGGAAAAAACTCCCTTACTAGCCTCAGTAAGAAACTGAGATGCCTCATAAAATCCTCCAAAGCTAGTTACGAAAATAAAATTGCCAAAGATTCCAAAGACAACCACAAGGCATTCTATAACTATGTTAAGAATCTAAATGGCAATGCTGAGATCTGCTCTGAGCTAAAACAGAATGGCATTAAACATACTGATCCGAAGGATATTGCCAATATCCTGGCAGATCGATTCAGTGCCAACTTCACCCCTCTCTCACCCCCTAAATGGCCCATCTCAATACCGGAAGATTGCCAAATTCCAGTAATAACGGCCACACAGGTACAAAACGCACTCTCTAAAGCCAAGAATACAGCATCCATGGGACCAGATGACATCCCGGGCTGTGTTCTACATGAACTACAATATGAACTGGCACCTCACCTAAGTGTCATGTTTAATCATAGCCTCACCTCAGGTTTCATGCCCACTGAGTGGCGCAGAGCTACAGTTATCCCAATCCACAAGGGGGGATCCACCTTGGATCCCGGAAACTACCGTCCCATCAGTCTGACAAGCCTTATCTGCAAGGCCATGGAGCGTATTATCATGGAACTTATAAACAAAGACATTGGCAACCTTCAAACACTGGACCCCACCCAGTTTGGGTTTGTGAAGGGCCGATCTTGTCTCCTGAACCTGATTGACTTCTTTGAATCAGTCTCCAGAGCCATGGACAAGGGTAAGGTGGTCCACACAGCCTATCTAGAACTTGCCAAGGCCTTTGACACCATCCCCCACTCTGGAATCATAGATAAACTTACTAAGTTGGGCATTAATCCCTATGTCACCCAATGGGTTGCTAAATGGCTTACTGATAGAATCCACACTGTAAAAGTAGCTGACTCCAAATCCAGCTCCAGACAAGTGACAAGTGGAGTACCTCAGGGTTCAGTCCTGGGGCCGCTCTTGTTTGGCATCTACTTCTCTGAAGTACAGGTCAACACTAAGGGACTCTGGCTAACAAAGTTTGCAGATGACTGCAAACTGGGAGCCATTATTGAATCCCCAAATTATGTGGATACTCTACAAAAGGGCCTTACAGAAACAGATGCTTGGTGCCAGAGCCGTGGGCTCAAGCTCAATGCCAAGAAATGTATTGTTATCCCCTTTGGGAAAAAATATGTATCCATGAATTACCATAAAAGTGGCAGTACACTAAACACAGAAAGTGTGATAAGAGACTTAGGGACACAGGTGGACAGCGGTCTCACCTTCGATAACCACATCGCCACAACAGTCAGGAAATCCTTCTATGTGGCACACCTCATCACGAAGGGCTTTTCTTCCAGAAAAAAGGAGGTCATTGTCCCACTGTACACATCCCTCATTAGACCCATTATAGAATACAATGCCCCATTTGGTATGTACCTCTCAAGACATCTGCAACAACTGGAAAGGCCTCAGAAATACCTCACTAAAAGAATCACAGGCCTAAAGCAGATGCCCTACGCTGACCGCCTTAAAAAACTCCAGCTATGTCGCATATCGTCTACTCAGAGGCGATCTCTGCTTAACATACAAGGCCATGTCAAACCCAGAGCTGTTGGACATGCTACACTTAAAGAAATCCCAATCCCACAGAGCTACATGCTCCAGGGATCTAAACCTTGTCATCACAATAAACAAAACATGCTGGAGGGATAGGTTCCTGACCCAGAGACTCCCCAGACTCTGGAATAGATTGCCCATACATGTCAAGCAGAGTGCCTCTTTGGACCTCTTCAAGAGGAACCTTGACGATTGGATGGGAGAAAGGAAATTCACCCCAGGGATCACGTCATTCGCCCTGCTAGACAGGGGTCCAGGAAAGTAAATAATGTGGGAAGAAATAGCCAGGGAATTGTTGTGGCTAGGCTTGTATAGGCCCTAGGGCTGATAGCCTAGTACCAACCTATGAACCTATGAACCTATAAAACAGGTACGAGTCAAAAATTTTCTGATTAACGCATACCTTCTTGTTGACTATGTTGTTGTCAAACGGTTTACTGTTAAAGTGGCTGCAATTCTCATGAAAGTTACATAAATAAAGGTACTATAAAAAAAAAATGACTCAGAGAACATGGGAAAAGTACATCAATTCAAGTGAAAACTAGAGTTGAAAGATATTTACAAAATTTGTGGTTGTCTCAATAAACAAAATTTGTCTGTTTGAGACAAGCTAAAGCTTTTTTAGTTTTTTTTTTCCATTACATCAGACTGTTCTGGGTACCAGAAAACCATATCAGTATAACTGAACATATTATTAGAGAACATTTTCTTATTTTTGCCTACAGCAGAATTGTTTGCATAAAATTTGGTTTGCATTTGCTGTACAAGTACAAAGTTTAGAGTCTCTCCTGTAGTGTGTGGCACCTTTCATCTTTTTTAATGCATGTCTTATTGCTGAGTGGTAAAACTGTGTTCCCTTTATCACATTTATTTTCCATAGAGAAATCTGATGGCTTGTGCTATCACTTAACCGTCATTTGTAAGAACAGCTCACCACAAACATGTGGATTATCTAAAGATGCATGGGAAGTGACTCGAGAGTCTCTCGATCTGCAAAAGAAGCTGGGGCAGGGCTTTTTTTCTGATGTCTGGTATGGTAAGAAAGAGGTTCTATTTTTATACTCTTCCAAGATGTACAGTGCAGCAAAGAGGTATTTCAAAATCAGAAAAAGTGTAGAGCAACTGTATTTTATTTTCACTTGAAAATGTTGGAAAATTGAATGATTGGTTTCAGGTTTTGATGTGCTCTCCCAGCTCCACTTATCAGCATAATTTTTTTATATGTTTTGTTGACCCCACCCTTTGACCATGTAACTACCCCCCCCCCCCAAATGGGCCCATTCTTTCTCCCATTCCCATTTAGCTGGTAGTGGGTGTTAGGGTCACGGGTCAAGCAGATGTCACTCTTGTCTTATCCAGATATCTTGCCTTAGACTGTTAGTGGTTGAACAGTACCCACATTTCCAAATAGTGCCTACAGTGCTGCTGCCCATATATGACTGTCCACACTGCTGACCTGGCTACAGCACTGTGTACTTCCTGGTAGAGACTGTTGTGCTGTCCAGTCAGTGAGCAGCTGCTCAGCTTTCTGTGTCCTGCAGCAGCTGGCATTGAAAAAGTCATGCTTAGCAACATAGCTTAATCTGTAACAGCAAGTCAGCCTCAGTCAGTGCTTGCTATTTGAACTTAATTCTTCTGTTGTACAGGTTTTATCCCCCAAGCCCCAAAGCCAACTGTTCCTCCTCCTCTTCATTCAAAAATGAGTAAAATGGATGAAATGTATCATGTGCTTCTTTTACAGTGCTGAGGCCATCAAGTAACTGCCATTGTTCAGTGTGTGTATGTGATGTTGAGTCCTGATTACCATCCTTGCATATATCACATTAGTGGCTAAACAGAATATATTGGACTAGGCGGTTTGTGTTGACATGTTCATCCTGTAGGAGCACATAAGCTGATTTTTCAGAAGATAGTAAAAAGAAAGAAAACACAGTGATGTTATTTCACTTTTTTTTTAATCAAAGCTTCCCAAAGTATATTTTGAAAGTTAGTAAGAAGTAAACAAATGTAACTGACTGTGATATATTGCTGCCGTTAAAATCTTATGATTGGATGTGCTTTGTTCTTAAGGACTGCCTTATAATCATGGAAACCACTGAAGTAGATTACAACTGGGTTATGGTATTTTCCCTAACCATTAACCTCACCTAAACCACTCATCCTAACTGTATTTTTCTTCTACATATTGCTTGCAGTTTTAAAATGTGGACCTCATTTCACCAAGTCTTAGGAACACTGTGCATCTGACCTCAGCAGTGAATATGAAAGCTCCGTGTTGATATCGTTTTCTGTGCTCTAGCTAGGCATTATGTTATGCATTATTAACATTTTCTTACACAAGCTTTAAATATCTCATCTAATGCTGTATTTTTTTGAGAAAATGGCAAATCATGTCAAAGTTTGATGCTGAGAGAAATCCATAAAATCAGAGTAATTGTATAAATTAGTGTATTATTAGAGAGCTTCAAGAAATATGCAAAGGCATTGTGCAAGATATTGACGTAAACTAGAGTAGTTAATTCACTGCCCCTGTGCAGGGCTGATATTATGGCAGACAAGTTAGTACATTGACTGGAACAGAATTCTGTGCTGTTGAGTATAACTACATGGAAAATGTAAAAACCCAGTGATTTAGGTGACTGTAGTGTACATTTTGATGAATAATAAACAGTTTCAGAAATCTGATTGCATTCATTAGTACTAGTTTCATGAATGGTATGCATCTCTAGTACATGTATTTGCACTATAGTGCAAAAATGTGCATTTGAGATGCATGTCTACCTACATTTTGGGAAAGTGGATAAACCACAAAGACACTAGCTCACATGAAGTAGTGCTTGGCAATGAGTGCTACTGTTTTCTAAATTCCCCCTCCAGTTTTATGGAAAGTATAGGTTGTGTAAAGTGCAGTTATGTTTATGCATTTCCCTGTAAAAATAAATGAAATTTCCTTTAAAGGCCACCTTATACTTTTAAAAGCAAAAGCTATAATTCTGGGGTGACATAAGTGAATGAGTCATTCTGGAAGACATTATCTATGAACTCCTGATAACTGTTAGATCTGATGTTGTCCATTTCATTCTTCACGAATAGGTCTAGGATTCGATCCTCAGATCCAACTCGGCCTCATATACAAGACTTTGGATCCAAATCTCGAGCTTCTCTCTCTACTCATAATGCTCTATCCCATCGCCAACTCCTCAGATCTCGTTTGCTGCCATTGTGACTGTCCAGAGGACTAAGATCTGGGGTTAGCCCAGACCTCCCGTCCTCAGCTCCTTCGGCTCTGAGGTGACAAGATGGCTTGATCTCGAACATTGAGATTTGTTCTTTCTGGACTAATTATTGTGAAATTTTAGATAATCTTTTGCAATTTAAATATTATAGTTAGTGTTTCTTTCTCTCCTCCTCCCCCCTCTAATTGTCTTTAAGTTATCGCGGACATTAGGGTTTGATTTTCTACTTCCCTAACGTTCCCCCTTGCCTTTTGTGCCTTCTTGGCACTTCTCTTATTTCTATCACCTTAGTAATACATCTATAGATATTAAAAAAAATGTGTGTTTACAGTGTACGGTTAGTACGGTGTTAATCATACCTTTTGTGTTTAGCTAGCTTAGTGTAAGTGTGTAGTTTAGTCAGAGTGTGTAGCTTGTGCATTATTAACCTTTCAGGTTCTTCTGTTTTTTTTTCTATAGTTTCTCTAGTTCTTACAGTTAGAGTGTACTGTTTCTCCACTTGTGGAAATGTCTGAGAAATCCACTGGTTGTAAGAAAAATGCACTTCTTGTGAGCATAAGATTCCCAGTTCTGATGCCCACAAGCTGCCGACGGCCTGAGCACCTTAAGACATCCTGCGATATTTGCTCCACCTTTAACCCCAGGGCCATCTCCGGCAGGTGCAAAAAATTGTAGGGTTTATTTCCAGCTTCTTCTACTGGGGCTCAGACCCCCTCTAAAGCTTCTCAAGTTTCTGTAGATTTCAAGAAATGAGCCTTCCAAAAGTCTCCGAGGGAGGGCTTTGTCAGAGCCATCTGAAAAACTCAGAAAGACTTTGGATCCGACCTCTGCCCCTCCCACGGATCTACAGGCCTCTTTGGATCTGACAGGCATAATTTCCATCGTAATATCTTCCTAACCATCTACTTCTTACTCAGATCCTAGACCATCGGATCCAGCAGCTAGGCCGATTGACATTGTTTGTTTTAAAGCATGTTTCTCTGGCTCTCCCTTCACAATTATTTCACACCCCAAGAAAGCATTCTAGGCCAGCATCCATAGCATTATCCAGATCTTCAAGAAGCTTGACAGAGGCAGATGTGGACAGGATGATGCAGAGATTTCTCAGAGCTCAGATCCAGATGGGGGTCCTGCCAACTCCATCCCCTCTCAGATCTGTAAGTACACCTGCCCCTCCAGTACTATCTCCTTCTTTGATCTGACCTGTGGTCTCGGAGTCCTAGGATCCAAAATCCTGAGAGATTTGATGTTGGATCAGAGAATGCTTCCTTCCTCGACTCTGACTGTGAACCCGACCAGTCCTGCTCTGATACCTTCTGACCAGGTCGGGTCTGGAATCTGAGTGGTCAGCGCCGGGTCTGAGGGGTTGGGATTGTCTCCTAGTTTGTGGGATCCACCCTCTCCCTCAGTACTTCAGCCATGGACAGCTTGGGTCTGATTCTGTCTAGGGGACTCAAATCTAGGGTTAGCCCAGACCTCCCATCCTCAGCTCCGGCTCTGAGGAGTGGGGAGAGGTTTCCCCTGGTCTGTCAGCCTTTCAGGTAGTAGAAAAGGCTTCCTCTTTACATAGAGAGCTGTCCTCTGTAATCTTGGATCCTACCCCTCGCCCCTCATTGGGTCTGAGCTCTGAGCCCATCATTTCTGCTCCTCAAGGTCATCCAGCTCCAGGAAGCTTCCACACATGTTCCACAGAGGGATTCCCCACTCTTCTGACACCTCTCCCAAACACCACATGAAAGTGGTACATTGGAAGAGAACATGTAAGAGGAGGCACATAGACTCCCCTTTGGAATCTGTCGTGGAAGACATCGATTTTGATGAGGGAGGAGGATCCCCCCAATTGCCACCTGATGATGTCTCCTTTGGGGACATCCTGGAAATCCTTAAGCAGAGGGGTGGTTGGTCTTCCCAGTCTCCTTCTCCTGAGGAATCGGCATTCCTGGAGGCTTTCGCAGCAGGCCCATCTGTGTCTTGGGTGACCCTCTGGCGGATGAAGTTATTGACCTGGTTTCCCGCCTAGCATGGAAGGAACTGGACACTGTCAAGCCTGGAGAAGTTCTTAGTTCCCCCTTCAGATAGAACTCACTGGAGGAAGGGAATCCCAGTTGATGCCGTAGTTGTGGGTACAGCCCGTAAGAAGGATCTAGCTGAACAAAGTTCCTCTGTCCATCCATCGAACAGGGGGTCCTTAGCAAAGGACAGATTTGGAAAGCTTGTGTATGCCTCAGCTAGATTCGAGCTGAGGTCGTTGAACTACCTGGCACACTTCACTGACTTGCAGAAAAGTTTGACCAAGGAGCTACAAACTCTGTCTCTGAGTCCATGTCTGCAGAAGACCTCAAGAAGGTCTCTCCTCAACTGGCCACTCTTCTGTCCATTTCCAATGCATTGATGTGGCTGATCTCCCATGCAGCAGAGGGCACTTCCAAGCAACCATTTCAGGCATATCCATTAGGAGACATGCCTAGATGAGGCTATGTGACTTCACAGAACCCTTTAAGGCATCATTTGTTAATGCCCCGTTTGATGGCTCTTCCTTGTTTGGGCCATCAGTGAAAGATATACTCACTGGCAGCGAAGAAGAGGGAAAGACTCTGCCATTAAAATCAAATGTTCTACCCCTCAACGTACATTCTTTAAAAACCAGTGAGGTAGTAAGAAAATGTGGTTCCGAAAATCTCAGGGACCTTTTCAGGACTGGCATGGGGACACTTCCTCTGGAGACAGAGGAGGAGGTTTCAGTGGAAGATGTTGCCCCAGAGGCATAGGGGGTCCACAAAATCAGGGTTTCAGAGACGTTTTCTCTGATAGGCCCTGTCATCAGTCATGAAGTGTTGTCCACCTCTGAAGGCAGCCGATGGTCATTTTTCTTCGCATGTGGTTGCCTGGACAAACATCACAAGAATTTCATGACTGCTAAGAATCATATCCAGAGGTTACTACATATCATTTTCCCTTCTTTCTCCTGTTCAAAGAGAGAAATTCCACAAAGTTCTACCCAGTCAGAGGGAATACACAGCTCGAGAACTACAAAAGCTACTACAAAAAAAGAGTCATCTCGGAGGACCCACCCATATAGGTAGGATTCAGAACTTACTCTCCTTTCTTTTTAGTGCCAAAGGAAACAGGGGACTTGAGACCAATTTGGATCTAAGCAGTTTGAACCAGTGTGTAAAGAAGTCAGAGTTTCAAATGGTTATGGTTCAATCCATCCTGCCTCTTCTGCGCAATGATGATTGGATGTGCTCTGTAGATCTCTGGGATGTGTACTATCACATCAAAATAGACAGGTGCTCTAAGAGACATCTGTACTTTTTGGCTGGGAGCCAGTCACTACCAATTCAGAACACTGCCCTTTGGGTTCACTGCAGCCCCCTCCCCAGAGATTCACCAAATGCATGTCAATCATGGCAGCTCACTTGAGACTCCCAGAGTACCAGGTGTTTCCCCAGTCTTGACAATTGGCTCCTCACCCACCCCAACCAAGCATCAACTGCTCCAAGCCAGGGATTACTTGCTTCAGATCTCGAGCCCCTTAAGCATCTCATTAAACCACACAAATGTCACTAAAATAACTGAAATACCATCCTTGTAGAAAATGCACTCAGGGAAAAAAAGAATAAAAATCCAGTAATTTATTAGTATTAAGCGCTTTCATGTCCTATAAGAGACTTCATCAGAATACAACTTCCTACTAAAAAAGTACCATTTAAATACTTTCACTTAATGACATCATAACTGAACCTCATTAAGTCCAAAACGTTTTATACATAACATTAAAGAAACCGTGTCATAAAATTTTGAATACATTCAAAAACCCCACTAAAATTCACATATTAGACATATAAATTCTACCTACTAAAAGTAATATAATATAAATGCACATACATAAATATGTCATGTTTAAAATTTTATATGTATGTGTATATATATATATATATATATATATATATATATATATATATATATATATATATATATATATATATTGCTAAAATCTATTAGCTCTTTCCAACAACATGGGAGCAGTGGAAACAGTCTCATTCAGACCAGATGGAAACATTGCAGCTAACTTTAGCTGCCACTGAGTTTCTGTTTTCTTTAATAAATTCTTCCAGTCCCCACCCCTAGGGTTCATTTTGACGATGTCCAATATTCCAAACAAATTTCACAAAACCTGTACAAATGAGGGAATGCTTATACAGAGCACAAGATAATTTATAGTAACAACAATGAGGCAACAGGATACTGGAACAACACACATCTTGATATCCAAGGGTGGTTCCATTGTCATAATGGAATATTGAGTTTTATAATGAATCTATGAGAAATATGCTTGGTGATGAGAGGTACTATATTAGTACTGATTTGACATCTATACATTCTCACGTTTGCAGGATCAATTAAGAGTCATATAATCACTGATGAACTCTGTAAATATCTTGTTGTTGAAGAACCTGTTATTCCTGTTATTCAGGGGTTGCCGAAGATTCATAAAAAGGCTTTGCTCCCACCCATGAGACCTATTGTCTCTTGGAGGGTCTGGTCTACAGAATCCTTTTCTTTGTATATTGATAAAATGTTACGACCAGTAGTCGATGTCAATCAATACATTTTAAGGGACACCAAGCAGTTTCTATTAGATTTATATGCTTCTATGAAGACAGTACCCTTGGATTCAGAATATATATTTGTTATGATGGACGTTCAGTCCCTCTTCACCATTATTCCCAACAGAGAAGAGGTTGAGAAGGTGCATAAGTATTAACCCTGACCACAGAATATAGTAGGCCCTCCATTGATTTATGTCTTTTTTTAGAGGTGGTCTTGGAGAATAGCTTTTTTATGTTTGGCACAGAATTTTATTTACAGCGAGATGGCGTAGCTATGGGCATATCATGTGCCAATAGCTATGCCAACCTTTTTATGGATGCTTGGTAAAGGGAGATTTTGTTTCAGTTAGATGGTTTTATAAATCATGTTCTTTTTTATAGGCGTTTCATGGATGATTTGTTTTTTGTTTGGAGAGGCACCCGAGATTAATTTTTTATGTTTTTTTTGAACAGATTAATAACTCATATGATTATCTGAAGTTTAGTTTTGAATGTTCCCCTCCTAGGATATCTTTTTTAGATGTCTATGTTGAGAGGTTGGATAGTGGTTTAATCAATACAGGTGTTCACAGGAACTCATGCCACTGTAATGCCCTCTTACATAGGAATAGCATGCACCCAGGGTATGTATTTGCAAATGTAGTTAAAGGTCAAGCTGTCAGGGTGTCTCGATATAACCCCACAGATGGTGGTTATTGGAAGGAATTGGATGAGTTGAGATCTAGGCTGGGTGCTAGAGCCTATGGTACTAGAGAAATTGAGGGTGGGATGGCCCAGCTTACTGATCTCAGAAAGGATGTTAGCTGCACCATATTTTTCTGATGTTGCAGGGAATGTGAAGCCAGGTCCCATGGATAAGCCTGCAGATGTTAGGGTACCTATGTTCTACACTGAGGACGTAAGATTACTTAAGGATGTAATTAAGAAGCATTTGGGAGTTCTTGTGGTAGATCCAGACATCAAAGATTTTGTTGGTGAAACCTCACAATTTGTATACAAGAATAAACCCAATTTGAGAAGACTTTTATGTTATCCTAGAGTCAATTGTGGGGCTGTTGAGCCCGGGAATGAGGGCACCTTTCCATGTAATCAGTGCAATTTCTGCAATTATATAGACACAGATCGTGCATTCACACACCCCCTGACTAACTTCTGGTTTCAATTTAGAGTTTCTGCTAGTTGTAAGACAGAACATGTGGTCTATCTTGCATATTGTGTCTCATGTCATATGTTCTATGTGGGTAAGACGAATAGATGATTAAGAGACAGAGTACATGAACACTTGTATCAAGTTAGGATGAAGTCCACGATAAATGCACTCTGTAAACACGTATTGGATACTGATGAGAACCATTTGTTTAAATTCATGGTCATGGAAGTGATCCATCCTAACTTACAAGGGGGAGACATTAGGAATGTAACTGAAACACATGAGATTAGATGGATTGTGAAACTTAGGGCGGACCAGTACCCTGGATTGAATGATCTCTCTTTTAGTCTTAACAATATAGAAACTGTCGCATAGGTCACACACTGCGACATACACCACCCCCTTTGAATAACAGGAGTATCTCTGCCTAGGTTTTACCATACTATAACCAGTGATTTTGATGGCCTCTCCTTGAAACATGGCTGGACACTGTTTACATCTCCCCCATTTGTAGCAACCACCCATTGTGGTTGCACAGGAGTCTCTTTCTAATAGGCCCTTTATACTAACTTCCATGTTGTAAACTATAGTGGGCTTGTTTCCCACTACTGAGTGAACATCATTGTTGATAGTGAACATGTCCCATAATCTACATATAATGTTTCTGATATCATAGAAGTCAACACTAAAAGGAGGAATAAAAGCTCTTGAGAAACAATCCTGTCTCCCAGTCTGGGTTGCTCCGGTAGGGCCATTCTCATTGGACAATAAGCAAAAAAAAGTCCCGATTTCCCTTTTTCTAATCACCTCATTGGCAATGTCCTGAACAAAATTCCCAGGGTAACCCCTTCCAGTCAGCATGTTTTTTAACTTAGCACACTCACTCAAAAAAATCATCCAGTCCTGACACCATTCTAGCTAACCTAACATACTGTCCCTTAACTAGGACTCCTTTTTGGTGCACTGGGTGCCAGCTATCAAAATGCAACAGTGAGTTTGAGTATGTTGGCTTCCTATACAAATGAGAAGTGAAAGCCTTGTTTACATAGTCTTTTTTGACTGTTACATCCAGAAAATTCAGTTGGTCGTTGTCTCTGGCCATGGTGAATTTAAGGAAGGAGGTGGTTTGGTTAATGTAAATGAAGAACCTACCTAGTTCCTCTTCACTACCCTTCCAGAAAATCACCAGGTCATCAAGGTATCGCCCATATAGGGCCCAAGTGTCTTTGTAAGTTGAATTTAAAATAAATAAATCCTCCCAGTGTGCCAGCACAATGTTGGCAAAACTGGGGGCACAATAGGCGCTCATCGCTACTCCTTGCTTTTGTTTAAAAAGCTGGCCCTCAAAGCAAATAAAATTGTTTTCAAGCACAAGCTCCATACATATATGTACGGTCAAGATGGTGTTATGCACTCGTGCTTATTGTCCAACTAGAATGGCTCTACTGGAGCAACCCATAGTTGGAGACAGGATTGTTTCTCAAGAGCTTTTATTCTTCCTTTTAGTGCTGACGATATCAGGAACATTATATGTAGATTATGAGACAGGTTCACTATCGACAAAACGATGTTCACTCAGTAGTGGGAAAAAGCCCACTATAATTTACAAGAGGAAAGTTAGTTTAAAGGGTCTTTTAGAAAGAGACTCTTGTGCAACCACACTGGGTGGTTGCTACAAATGCAGGAGATGTAAACAGTGTCCAGCCATGTTTCAAGATGAGGCCATCAAAATCACTAGCTATGGTATGGTAAAACCTAGGAAGAGATACTTCTGTTACTCAAAGGGGGTGGTGTATGTCGCAGTGTGTGACCTATGCGACCGTTTCTATATTGGTAAGACCAAAAGAGCACTGAGGCAAAGGGTGTATCAACACCTGTATGACATCAGGAATAAAAACATAAACAGTGCTTTGTACAAGCACATTTGTGCATGCCCCACACATAATTTTAAGTTTGGGGCCATAGACCATATTGATCTTGGAGCAAGAGGGGGACCAATGGATGAATGGCTAGAATTTAAGGAATTGACATGGTAGATCAAAGCTAATGCCTACCAAGTACCAGATCTTAATGACAGAATTTCTTTGAGTTCTGTTTTAAATTAAAATTGATGTACTTTTTATAGGTTTATCAGTTGTATTTGTTGCAAGAATGTCAAGTTTTAACAATTTTTATTAATTTTGTATAATGTGTGTTTTAGAGGTAATTATGTAATTACATTGACCAATGGCTAGGTGGGGTTGTGTATATATGTTTGCCATGATCATGTGATTTTATTCTGATAAAGTCTGAAACTTGACAAAAAACGCTTAAATAAACCTGGATTTTTGCTGGTTGTGTGTTCTGCACGCTTCTTTCATCTAGTTGCTGCTTTTGAGTGGTTTTACATTGTATATTTTTCAAAAGAAAAAACGCAAGTTGGATAGGGACCAGAAAAATTATTTGAACAAACAGGTCTCTCCTATTAAACAATTAATTAACAACAAACGTTATGTTCCTTATGGGGAAGAAGTTAGGAATTCTAATAGCTATAGTGAAGTGGTTAGAAGAGGGGAGACTTGGAACATGGATGGAGAAATGGGGGAGGGGGAACAGGATTTTCCAGTAGTCAGACGCTTGGAGAGGCTAGCACAGCATTATGCAGAGAAGGGCGAATACAGCAGGAGTTATTACCCACCGAGGAGGAATGCATACCCCAGTGAGAACAGATACAGTAATTAGCATACACAAGACAGGACATTGTGAAAACAAAGGATGGATTCACTGTATATAATTTCACAGGTAGAAATATTACTGATGATTATTTCAACATATTTTCCAAGGGAATTAAGTACATTCCCTCTTCTAAGGGTGAATTAGTTTTAAATGTTCTTGCATTGAAGATGTATACTAGGAAATTAAATTTTGAAATCATGTTGGGCAATAAGGAAAATGAAAATATAGTGAGTTCTAATAAACCCATTTCTTTACCTAAAAAAAGAAGTACCTACAATCCACCCCTATACCCCTTAGTAGAAACATATGAAAAGCTTGTCTTGGAAGATATTTATGGCATGGCTCAGGGTTACAACAGGAGACAGGGTAACTTAACAGAGGGAGAATTTAACCTCTTGTTGGATTTAAGAAAAGACAAACAGATTCATGTCATGGTTCCAGACAAAGGGGGAGAGGTAGTGCTATACAAAAGTTTAGATTATTTGAATAAGATGCTGAATTTACTTTTTGATGAGACTACTTATTTGGGTGTTTCTAGAAATCAAATTAATATTTCCTATTCTAGGATTGATTCATATCTTGAGGAATATCTGCTGGATGGAAGAACTGATGTTGAGTTATATGACTTTTTGTTTAGAAGGGAGCCTATGATATCATTTTTTTTTTCGGTATACCCAAGCTTCATAAAAATGTTTTAAAACCACCATTTAGACCCATTGTGGCAGACAGGGGTCCAAAATTCATCCTTTGGCTGTGTTAATAGATTCCTGTGTACAATATGTGGTTGACAAGACCCCCCACTTAGTAAAGGGATTCGTGGGAATTTTGGGGTTTAATAAAAAGTTATGGACAGAGAATATTATTTTTTTAACAATAGATGTTAAGGATTTGTTCGCCAGTATTCCCAAGGGGGGAGGGTCTCATGTTTGAACAGGTGTTATTTCAGGAATCCGAACTGGAGCATGGCATGGCTACACTGGTCTGTGAGATGATGAGCATTGTCTTAGACAACAATTTCCTATGGTTTGAGGGAGAGTACTATAAACAGATCAGGGGTATAGAGCCATGGGGCAGTGTGTTCACATGTGTATACTAACTTGGCCCTTCTGGGTTGGGAGAATCAGTATGTATTAAATTGTCCTTTTTGGGGTAGTGTCAAGTTTTATGTATATTATTTGGACAACATTTTTATCCTCTGGGAGGGTAGAGAGTCTAAGATTCCCAGGTTTATTCAGTACTTGAACTCTAGTACGGAATTTTTTTGATTTTACATATCAGTATGATACCAAAGGTATAAACTACTTGGATACTTATATTTCGAAAGGAATTGATGCTTTTAGGTCAAAAATATATAGAAAGGGCACTTTTTGCAATGCATATTTGCTTTTTCAAAGTAACCACCCCATGGGACAAAGGTCAGGCCATCAGAGTGGCCCTATATGACTTCACATTTGGAGGATTTGGTCCCTGAAGTAGAAAAGGTTTCCAGCATGTTCCAAGATAGGGGATACCCCAAATATTTAATAGAAGAAATTTTGAATGAAGTATATGTGATATGGGGTGATTTTTTTATAAACCACTCTTGGGGGTGGGTTTCACTACAAGTGTGAACCATTCCAGGGATGGTCTTCAGACCAGAAAATTTGAAAAAAATTGTGTATTGCAGTATATTTGGAATATCAATAGTATAAAGAAAGTGATGGGAATCTAAACGGAATATTTTTAGAACTAACGGGGAAATTTCCAGTAAAGTGTGAGAGAAACGAGTGTTCATTAATAGGATGGGTCTAAACCTGAAAAAACTTTTTGAAATGAAAATAGATAGAATTGATGTGGTGGGTTTAGACACTAGGCCGTGTGGGATGTGTGCACAATGCCCATACATTAGCAAGCAGAATTGTATGGTTTTGAACAATAACTTGAAAAGCAAAATTACATTTAAGAAGGGAAATTGTAATACCACTGGATTGGTTTACTTGGCAGTATGTGTGTCATGTACTCACTATTATGTGGGAAAAACAGAACGTATGTTAAAAAAGTGTATGAGCATAACAGTGATATAAAAAATCATAAATTATCTAGTGCTTTGTATAAGCATTCCCTCACTTGTACAGATTTTGTGAAATTTCTGTTTGGAATATTGGACATTGTCAAAATGAACCCTAGGGGTGAGGATTGGAAGAATTTATTAAAGAAAAGAGAAACTCAGTGGCAGCTTAAGTTAACTGCAATGTTTCCACCCGGTCTGAATGAGACTGTTTCCATTGCTCCCGTGTTGTTGGAAACAGCTAATAGATTTATATATATATATATATATATATATATATCTGTGTGTGTGTGTGTGTGTGTGTATATATATATATATATTTATAAAATTTTAAACATGACATATTTATATATGTGAATTTATATTATATTACTTTTAGTAGGTAGAATTTATATGTCTAGTACGTGAATTTTAGTGGGGTTTTTGAATGTATTCAAAATTTTATGACACGGTTTCTTTAATGTTATGTATAAAACTTTTTGGAATTAGTGAGGTTCAGTTATGATGTCATTAACTGAAAGTATTTAAATGGTTCTTTTTTAGTAGGAAGTTGTATTCTGATGAAGTCTCTTACAGGAGATGAAAGTGCTTAATACTAAATAAATTACTGGATTTTTATTCTTTTTTCCCTGAGTGCATTTTCTACAAGGATGGTATTTCAGTTATTTTAGTGACATTTGTGTGGTTTTTACTTGGTGTGGTGTTTGTTGGTGTTCTCAATAAACCATGCCAAATTGAACCTGACTCCTGTACAGACTAGAATTTACAGGAACTCAAGTGAATAATATGACTCAAGTGGCATTATTACCTCTTTATCGCATCACATCATTGAGAAATCAGGTATGGGAAATACTGTCTCATCCGTCCCCTACAGCAAAACTAGTGCTATAAGCTCTTGGGTCGATTTCATCTGCCAGTCTTCCAGTTTCTCTGGCAATATTCTTTATGTGAATCCTTCAGTGGACATTAATAGTGCAGTAATCCATTTTTTACCAACCTTTGTCATTTCCCATAAGACTCACTCCAGTCTGCAAGCGTTATGTTCACTGGTGGATCCAGTCAGATAACCTGTTTCTGGGCGGGTTGCTCTCCTTTCCTCCCTCAGTTGCTGCAGACCACGGATGCTTCCCAGGTGGGGTGAGGGGGTACATTTCCTGGAAAGATGGTCCTAGGCATGTGGTCTCCCTTGGAGACCAAGTTGCATATCAATGTCCTAGAGATGAGGGCAGTCCTCCTAAAGTTGCAAGCCTTTCAGGATGTTTTCACTCTAAGGACTATTGCAGTCCACACAGACAACATGTCAGTAGTCTGGTACATCAACAAGCAAGGAGGAACCCATTTCTACCTGCTGCGCAGAGAGGCTGTGAGGGGCTGAGAATGGGTGATCTCTTCAGTCTGCTTTCTCATTGCAGCGCATATACCAGGGAAAACCAAGGTACTGGCAGACAAACTTAGGTCCATTCTAATTCCTCACGAGTGGTCCTGCAGTCAAACAGTACCGAATATGATCTTCAGCTGCTGGGGCCAGCCTTGCTGCGACATGTCTGCCTTACTCGTGAACAACAAGTGCAGCAAGTACTTAGCTGTAATCCCCCCTCCAGGGGAGTCACCAAGGGATGATCTGATACATGATTGCCACCCAGGTCTCCTCTGTGCCTGGGTCTCCTCTGTGCATATCCTCCTTTTCCTCTGATCCCCAAGTTCTTTGAGAAAGCAAGCGGGCTGAAGAGCTCAGTCATCCTCATTGCCCCCTTCTGACCTCAACAGGTATGTTCTCCTTTCTGTGGTCTCACTTGAAATATCCTCCATGGATACTGGAGGCCACTCAGGATCGCCTGTCTCATCCATCAGGAACTCAACATATCAATCTCCACGCCCTCATGCTGACCGCATGGTTTCCCCACTTCTAGTGACAATCTGACAGTCCAGGCTCACCTCCCCAGTTTGCAACATTATCTTGGCCTCACAGAAGGCCTCCACCAAGAAAGTCTAGAGAAGCAAATGGAAAAGATTTTCTGTGTGGGCTTCCAGACAGAATACTGACCCTTTTCAGCACCTACTTTGGCCATTCTTCTTTTTCTCACTACTCTTTTCAAGGAAGAGGCTAGTTTTTCTACTGTTAAACTTCAGTTGGCAGCCATATCCAACTTCCATGCTGGAAACGAATCATTCTCACTGACATCTTCCAGATTATGTAAAGCTTTCATGAAGGGAGTTTTCCTCCTTAGAATCCCAGTAAAGCATCCCTCTCCTCCTTGGGATGTGACAGTGGTCCTTCAGAGTTTCTCAGAAATCATATGAACCAGCAGACAAATGCTATATGAAGTTTATTTCATGGAAAACAATCTTTTTAGTAGCTATCACTTCAGCAAGAAGAATTTCTGAGCTCCAAGTCTTATCGGCTAGGCGTCCTTACATTATTTTCCATAAGGATATAGTGTCTGTACAAACCAACCTTTCCTTTCTGCCTAACGTGGCTACTGAGACTAACATTAATCAGTCCACACAATTACCAGTTTTCTTTCCAAAATTTACTAATAAGGGTGAATATATGTTTCACCTTCTTGATGTTCACAATTACATTTTATCTTCACAGACAAAAAACAGTACAGGAAGTCTGATCAGATGTTTGCATCCTTTTCCCCTAATCACTTGGGTCAGGCAGTTTCCAAAATTACTCTGGCCAAATGGATTATTGATTGTATTTTGCTGATTTATTCTCAGAAAGGTTTAGAGTTGCCTCGTCCTCCCAGAGCTCATTCCACTAGATCTGTGGCTACTTCACCTGCCTTTTCCTCAAGAACTTCCATTGACGATATCTGTGCTGCAGCCATTTGGTCAAAGACTCATACCTTTGTTACACATTACAAATTTTACAGTGTCTCCAGAAACAGAGCTTTCTTTGGTTCAACAGTGCTCTGGCATGTCCTTCCATAGGGCCTCCCAAGAGTCATGTAGCTGGGGATTCTGACCCTGTCTTGAGGAAGAATGAAAAGAAAACATCAGATTTAAAGGTTATGTACTTACCAAAACTTGGCATCTGTGTTGTCCATTTTCATTCTTCCTCACCTTCCCTTCCAGTCATCCCCTGGCCCTGTCACTCATAGAAGGATCTTTGGATGATATTGGAACCCTCATGTTCCTGGTTTGAACCTCAGTCTTTTCTTGAGTCTATTCTGTCTCTGTAACACATGAAAATGGACAACACAGGTGCTACGTTATGGTAAGTACGTAACTTCTAATTCTCAAGAAGTTAACAATATAACATCATGTAGGTCAATTGTACTACTACCTGCTGAAAATAATGTTTTTAAGTAAAAATCCTTACCTAAAAAATTAAAGGCTTAAAATATAAGGTAAAACTGTTTGGGGAATGCACTTTGATTCTTCCTTTGGATGTCTAGTGTTATTATGCTGCATCATAGCAAATCAGCAGCAATGGTGTAGCCAGGCATATACTGTTTGTACTCTGAGTACATTTTTTTCTGAGCATCACATCAGTATGTGTTTTCTCAGTCATATTATGTCTTGTTGTGTCTTTCGACTTTTCCCGGTTAGGGGTCGCCACAGCGGAAATCCAGTCCGCTAATGATTGGTAGTTGATATTTACGTGCCGAGTTACCAACCCTGACGCACAACCTTCAACGAAGGTACGCCCATTCACGCATGTCTCAATGCAGAAGACGCTCTAGCTGAGAATCGAACTGGACAGCGTCTTACTGTGAGGTGACAACGCTACGGCAGCACCACCACCGCGGATTCTCAGTCATATTATGTCTACAACTGTCTAAATGAGTGCCTTCAACAACAGGTGCAATATTGCTAATCTAAAAGGAATATCTTTAATAGTTTTATGAGGAACAACTGAAAATGTTGCTTACATTTATTAAGTTTTTTTTGGGGGGTAGCATTTTGAGAAATGTGTCTATTTTTAAGTAATAGGTGTCCAACGAGGACAGCACTAAGAGCTAGTGAATACAGAATGGAATTTGCTTGCTACACCTCAGATCAGCAGTTCATTCTGTTGCATGTAAGATAGTGCTTTCCAGAATCTGACTTCTTTTTTGTAGCATTGCCACATCTACTACAATACTTTGTGTTATGAATTTAGTTGTCTTTTTATGAAAAAATATCTTTGCAGTGATAGACTCAGCAAATCCAACCCCTTATTACTTCAGAGCAGCAGGGGGACACATCTAAGCTAAATTTGCAGTAGTTACCTTGGAGAATGTCTCTTTCCTTACTGTACTGTGATCTGGATTACTTATTTTTATGCATGTTTTACCAAATAATATCTTTTAGTGGTCTTCATTATTTGGCTCTTTTTGAAATGTTTAGTTTGTCCATACTTATATTTGTAATAAAATAGTTAAATCAAAAATCTCTTGATGATTTTATGCAGACCACAACATCCCTGATGATGACCTGTGTTAGGACTAACTGCCAACGTACCAAAAGCATCAGTAAAACAGGTTTTGCTCACAGCTGTTGGATACATTGTGTGTTCTTTTATTTAGGACTAATCCTGCAAGAAAATGTGCTTGCTTCTCGTGAAAGGATAGCACTATTCTGTCATCAATGTGCTTTTCTAAAGATGCTGGTATTTTCCATTTTAAGTCCATAAAAGAGGACAGCTCAAGATTCTTATATAAAAAACAGAGAGTATGGAGTAGAAGGTGACCAACACATTCCGTCTGATATTGTTTTTCTTGTTCCCCCTATCTGCTAGTGTGGAAATACAGAGAAGGATACTTCACTGGTGATTTTTCTGGTTATAGTGTCTAATCTCCAGGAAAGTTTCCCTAACTTTGGTAGATTCTTCTGCCTTATTTGAAAATACTTTAATGTGAGGGATCCTCTGTCTTTTTCTGAAGGATCATACACTTTTTTTCTTTTGACAGATCCTTTGGATGTCAGGGACTTTACACAGGGTGGTCCTTCCTCTTTTCCTGGTCATGTAAAACAGTGAAGTACTGGCAGAAACTTGGCATCCTGTGGTGAGTTTGGCACAGCCTTCCTGTTGTCAAAGCCCAGGTATATTTCTGTGAGCTGTAATGCAGCACCTCTCGGGAAAAGACCCTATATATAGGAGCACACTTCTCATTTAGCAAATTCAAGTCTGAAAAGCAGAGTGTTAAGATGTATGCAGTGTTTATTCAGGACATTTGTCTCATTGATTACATGGGCTGGGGGTGATTTACTGTATGTCTTTCTGAGGAAAAAAGAACATGGATTTGTCTGTTGTTTTCTTCTGGATTTCTGACTTGGAAGAGCTGCCTTGGGTGTTCACGCCATCCTCCAGGCTTTATTTTTAATGCTTGGTATTGATCTGCATACACACACACACACACACATATATATATATATATATATATATATATATATATATATATATATATATATATGTATATATTTATGTAAATATCTATCTATCTATCTATCTATATATATATATATATATATATATATATATATATATATACACACACACTCTCTCACACACACACACACACACACACACACACACACACACATAGATACTTAGATAAACACATGCATACACACATACATATGAATGCTTAGCTTAAGATTTGTGACCTCCTTTTTCATATGTTGTAGGTTTTGGCTTCCTCTTTCCTGTTTACTTTACTTTTTATTCAGGAAGAAAGTTATGTTACTGCAGCTCTGAAGGAGCATACTGTGGTGATTCAGTCCAACCAGAATGTACATCATTCACACTGTGCAGAAATTAATACTGCAAGTTCAGCCAGTAAGGTGTTCAGGCCAGTGTACTTTAATGAACAACCAAGTGCATCGCAAGGTCAGCCCTTGTACAATATCAGGAAACTGTTTAGTACATAAAAGCCTGAACTTTCATCCTTTCTTCTCTGCAGCTTAACAGCATGCTGCTTTCTTGCCAGTACATTGTTCTGCTCCTCAATCATCAGGTTGCTGTCTCATACAGGCTAGTCAGAGACTTGGATCCTCCTTCTCTGTGGAAGACTGGAAAACTTTTGTGTCATGGAAACTACAGCTACAAAACAGGACTGGGCTGTTGTACCCCAGATTCTGTTTGTTGAAGATGTCGTGTACTAGTGACTATTGTGTTTTTCCTGCAGTGGGAAATAACATTTTCTTGTTCATTTAACTCGATCAATAGAGCCAGTAATGGTAGTGTGACCAGTGAGTGTGGATTCTTCTTTGGTGTCATACTGATTTTCTCAGATGATTGAAGGCATGCACCATTTTTTTTATCTTTGAGCTGCTGATACTCTTCTGCAGTACAGGAGATCTCTGCATGGGAGGGGCGGGGGGTCAAGAGCAGGAGCGAACATGCCAGCACCGGATAATAGATGTTTTAAGTATTGAAGGTATTCCAGGACCAAAGAGTTTATAAGGGGACAAAGCTTCCTAAAGTCCTGATAGTGTGTCATCAAGAAGGTTCTCAAATGTGTCTGTTCTATTGCTGTCATCAGAGTGCTGTTTTACCTCTCCTATGGTTGAGCGAGATACCAGGTACGGGCAGGTTAGTGAAAATAGTGCCTGTTTGTAGAAGCAGATCAAAGAAGGAACTGAGTTGTTACAGACCTTGGAGCCTAATGTCTCTGTTGGAGCTGTCAATGTCAGTGGCTCACCAAGTCCCACACTTGCCTTTGATGTGTTGAGATCAGAAGGCTGTGGGTTCTCTTCCCACCCCAGAGGCTTGGATTAATTTTTCCATTACTAACACTGTTGTGCAGCATAAGTCCTTAGCACAAAACATTAAACTAAGGTCCCATATGCTGAGTTGGTGGAGGTTAATGTGGATGTAAAAGACCCCATGACACTTATAAAAAAAAAATAGGACAATTTGCTAGGTGCCCTGACCAAATGTTCTCAGGTCAGTGTGAGTACCACCTCAAGTCTCCACCAGAAAGAGGCCACTGGTCTTGTGGGGCTAACCGATTTGACAAAGGATAAAGCCATAAATTAAAATAAAGTGAAATTAAAAAAGCTTCTGAATTAGAGGATGGCCCAGTTCTTGAGCACCATTGCACTGTTGATTCACACTTGCGATAGCTTGACTAAGGACTGATCGTTTCAAAGAAATTATCCTAGTGGATGTTGTCAGTGTCCAACCTTTGTCTTTGCTCTACAAAGGAGAAAAATAGAGAGAAAGATGGGCAGTGTCGGGGGAAAAATTGGTAGAATTAGTACAAGACTGCCTCATTGGAATTAAAGAGATGGTGATAATATAGAACATGGTACTCTTTATATAACCAATGTCTGATGTGTTAGTACAAGAAATCTTTGCTGGGCTTGGCACTGTGCAGTACCTTTATATAACCAATGTCTGATGTGTATCACAGAAATCTGTGCTGGGCTTGGCATTGTGCAGTATCTTAATAACAATGTAGTACCTGACCTGATAAACAAGGTCAAGGGGTGACTCCACAGTACAAGTTCTCTTGGATACTAGAGCTGGAGTGCCTTGTTTAAGGGCTTGACTACAGTGGCAGATTGACTTGAGAAAGGGACAATTATCCTTTATATATATATATATATATATATATATATATATATATATATATATATATATATATATGGAGCCTGCATAATCTCCTTGTGTTTGCATAGGTTGTATCCCACATTATAAAGACATGCAGTAGGTTGACTGGGCACTGTAAATTGGCATTAGGTATGAGAGTGTGGTGTGGAAGTACTACTGTGGCAGGGCTGGCCACCTAGTGGCCCAAACCCTAGCTCTGGATGGTTGTTAGTGTTGAATGACACCCTGACCCCATGTGCAAAAATGGGAAAAAAGGGTTGTGGATGAACGGATTCTTTATATACTAAGTGCAAGAAAGTATTGGGGAAACCCAAGAGGGTCTGCTTTTCCAAACTGAGTAAAGACAGAAATATGGGGGTTGTTACCCGAAAGTTGAATCAGTCCCCCTGTTAAGAAGAATGTTTAGCTGTGAAGCTAGGTATTCTGATGTGGTTCATCTGCTGTGCATAACTTCAATAATGCTTGGTCCATAACACTGGGTGTAGTTCCAGAAGAGGGCAGCATATTTATGTGGAGGACAGAAGATAAAACATACAGATTGGGGAGGAGGAGGAGATGGTTTGGATCCTTATGATCATATGAGGCAAGAAAGAAAGAATTTTGGAGTTGAGGATGGATAATGAATGGTCTTTGTGGCAAGTTTAGATGATGTTTGAGAGTAAAGTGATTAGAAACAAAACAGGAGTAGTGTTTCTCATGGCATTGGGATGTGGAATCCATAAGAAAGCAGGATAAGCTGACATAAATGGTATCATGTAGAAAGATGAAAAGGATGGAGGATTTTAACTACCCAACAATAAACTAGGTGAATAACACCACCAATGGTGGGCATGCACAGTGCTTTTTGGCATTATAAATGCTAACCACCTTGTACATATCATTAGCCCCTTGACTAGGGTCATAAATAACCCTTGATCTTGTCCTCACAGGTGTGGCCTCTTCTTGCACACATGTCCAGATGTATCATTAATTTGAACCATAAGTCAGTGACCTTTTCCTTTAAAATTGGTGGCAATTGCCCATAAGTACCTTTATGTTTAGGGTCTTCTCAAAAGCACATCTTCTGCAATTACTTGATTTCCTAAATAAATTTCTTTGCAATCCTCCTCAACAGAACCCACTGTTGAGCCACCACCTATGCCCACCCCGATTAACCTTCCTAATCCAACCTTGCCCACTGGTTACATTCCTGAAGCCTTGAAAACAGCCATCATAATAATGTTACACAAGGATGTTCCTGTCAAGGAGTTTGGCAACTATATAGACCCATTAGTTTCTCTAGATTCATATGTAAATCTGTGGAATATATTAGTTCATGCCTTATTAATCAGGAAATTGAAAATCTCTTTCCCCTAGACTCTCACCAATTCAGCTTTGTCAAAGTCAGGTCTTGCCTGTTTAACCTCAGTTTCTTTGAAAAACATCACCAAAGCAGTGAATAGCAGGTATGTAGTACATATCTAATGCCTGGACGTGGCCAAACCTTTGACATTGTTTCACCATGAAGGCATTATGGACAGCTTTGTACATCTGTAGGGGAATTAGCTCAAATCGTAGAGTGCTTGCTTTGTATGTGAGAAGTAGAGGGATTGGTACCCTGTTTCTCCATCTTTTCCTATGGGCTAGGCTTGTAAAGGCTCCAGGGCCATTAGCCTAGTACACACCTATGAATGTGAACCCAACTGTGTGGTGAAAATAACTGTTTGTCTGACAGAATCTATGTGGTAAGAGTTATAGTTGTCACTCCTGAAATCAAAGACATCACCCTTGGTGTACCACATGGTGTTCGGTCCTCTTCTAATTAACATCTGTCTCTCAGAATTTCAAGCCAGCACTCCTGGCCTTGGTTGTCTAGGTTTGTAGACATCTGTAGACTGGATATTGTTATTTCTTCCTCCACTGACATAATTACTCAAACACATTTTAATAAATGGTACAAGGTCAGTGGTTTCAAACTGAATGTGACAAAATATAGTATAATTAATTTTGGTAAAGAGTACTGCGGTGGTGGTGCTGCGGTAGTGTTGTCGCCTCACAGTAAGATGTTGTCCTGTTCGATTCTCAGCTAGAGCGTCTTCTGTGGGGAGACATGCGTGAATGGGCGTACCTTTGTTGAAGGTTGCGCGTCAGGGCCGGCAACTCGGTATGTAAAAATCTACTGCCAATCATTAGCGGACCGGAGTTCCGCTGTAGGGACCCTTAACCGGGAAAAGCCGAAAGACACAACAAGACATTTCCATAGCATGCCGTATCATATAGGTGAAAATCCCCTCCACCCTTCCATTCAGACACTGTCAGCACTTTTTTTGACAGGTTAGTATCTTTTGGCCATCACATCTCCATTATAAATCAGAGGGCCTCTGGATCTGGCTCATCTAATTTCCAAAAAGCATCTTCTGTAGATCCACAGAAGTCTTGGATGTTCTTCGTGTTTCACTGCTGCAGTCATTACATTTGGGTAATCCTGTTGGCAGGTTGCCCTCAGCCGGCCAGAATTCCAAAGTCTTGGGTCCTGCGTCGGCTGCTGTCGCCCCTTCCCTGACGTCAGGTCGTCAGGGGTATAAAAGAAGCAGCCGATGCCATTTTCTTTAGCTTTTCTTGCCGCGCGGTGCCCAAAGCAGAAGCAGTTCGCAAGTGCCGGTCGGCCGACTCCTGAGATTTTCTTGTTTGAGTTTCAGATCCCAAGTCTTCAATAAAGCTAAGTACCCCATTGGGGAAACTTTTTTCTTGCTCCAGACCGATGTCAGAAAAAGTTACTGTATTCCTTGCCTAGGCCCTGATCACAACGTTACTGATTATCGGTTTTGTGCTAGATTTAACCAACGCACTATTAAGCATCGGTATGATTTTGCTTTAAACTTTTTTGGACACCGGTTTAATTATCCTGAAATGTAGTCGGATAGCCATCCGACTACCGGAGTTTACAAAAAACGCAAAGAAAAGGATAGAGAAAAACAACCGAGGCCCAAAATCGATGACAAAGCTACTCCTAATCCAGTCGCTGGTTCGCCAGTTCTCAGTGAGGCACTTTCGCAGCCCCTGACACCCACTACTTTAGAGTCGCAGGCCGCTACCGACTCCCATGTGTTGTCGGCCATGCCGCTGGATACTCAAGGTATTGGAGCCTCAGACGCTAATCCCTCAGATGGGTCCGGAGCCGCTGAGCAGGTACCGGCTTCTGAGGGTGTATTCAGACCTAAACATCTTTACATTAAAACGACTTCAGCTTCAAAGGCAAAGACTAAAGCACCTTCTAAAGCAAGGAAACAAACTTAAGAGCCACGTGGACAGGCCTCTATGCCCAAAAAACAGATGCTCAAAATGGCCGAAGACTTGATTACCTTGATCAGGGGTTCCCATCCCCCACCTGATAAGAGGCTTAGGCAAGACACTGACTATGAACCTTCAGATCAGGTTTCTATTTCTTCTGATTCCTCTTCTGATTAAGAATATTCTCTTCCCCCCATGAGAATTCTGATGCTGAAAAATCTATACCTTCAGCATCTCCTCCTGAGGACTATTCTTTTGGGGAAACCTTGCATACCATGAGGGAGCATTTCCACTGGGAGAGCCAAGATTTTTCTGAATCTAAAAGAGGCTCAGGAGTTTTCTTTTACTACCTCAGCACAGGCCTCTAGCCATTCCACCTGTGTTAGACATTGTAGATGATGTGTTTTCTGAGTCTAGTCTGACCCCTGACTCCTTACCCCCAGCCCCTGTTAAGCCTGACAGATATTACAGGGTTCCTGACTCGCACAAATTTCTTTTTAAAAACCCTGCTGCTGACCCAGAAACTATTTCACAGGGTCCAAAGGGAGTTAAGGCTTCCACTGCAAAAAAAACAACCCCCTCTGACAGAGATTCAAGGGCACTGGATAGATGGGGAAAAAAGGTTTACACATCTGCAACTTTGGCTATAAGGGCCTTAAACTGTCAATTTCATATGCTTTAGTATCAGCAACATGTCATGGGATTGCTTAAACAGAAAATGTTGTTAAATTCTGAATGTGCAGAAAACAAGGAAATGCAGGATTTATTGTATGCAGCAGAACAAGTTGGAAAGCATACTTTGCAATGTGGTTTTGATTTTTTTGGAGGCCTCCTTCAGGGCCACGGTTACAGGTTCTGTAATTAGGAGGTATGCTTGGTTAAAGGAACAAAATCTGCCTGATCGTGTTAAAGTTAAATTACTAGATGCACCTTTACAGCATGATACTTTGTTTGTTGTTAAGGCAGAAGAGGTGTTAAAGAAAATGGAGGACAAAGCTAAATCTATGCAAACTGTCAAAGATTTTTTTACAAGTACAGCCACCTAGGTTTAGTAGACACTGGCCTACAAAAAATTTGCCCTTTCCTGTGTCAGACAGACCTCAAAGAGGCAGATCTAGACGCCCTAGGGGCAGATCCCAGGTGCAAGGTTCTTATAGGCCCAAGAAATGGGGTGCTTCTACCTCCAAAGCTGGAAAAGATAGATCACAAACATACAGAAAACAGTCCCAATGACTTCCCCCTGCCTGCACCAAGCACTTATCTTCTGGCAGCACCCTTAGGGGGAAAATTAGCACTTTTTGTTCAAAATTGGCACATCATAACCCAGGACAAGTGGGTTCTAAACATAGTGTCACAAGGCTACAAGTTCCATTTCCATACTCTGCCAAAGGCAAACGGCTGGCCAGATCTGCCAAAAAAGCAATGGGCAGAGGCACAAAAACAAGTCTTATCCATCATTCAACAAGTACCAGAGCAAGAGCAGGGACAAGGATTTTACTCAAGACTGTTCTTGGTACCCAGAAAGGACAAGGCCTGGAGGCCGAGACTGGACCTATCTATTCTGAACACTTTCCTGGGTATTCCAAAATTCAAAATGTTGACTTTGCAGCAGCTTCTGCCCATGCTGGGCAAGAATGCTTGGCTTGTGACTTTAGACCTAAAAGAGGCATATCTGCATGTTCCAATCAGACAGTCATGCAGAAGATCCCCAAGATTCAAGGCTGATTCAATGCATTACCAATTCTCTTCACTGCCCTTTGGCTTATCTACTGCGCCCAGGGTCTTTACAAAGTGTCTGGCACCAGTAATTGCATTCTGCAGACAAAGAGGAATACAAATATATCCGTACTTGAACGACTCTCTCATTCAAGCAGAGAACAAGGACATTTTACTTCAACATCTGGCGTTTGTGAAAAGACTTCTAACATGCCTAGGGTACACAGTCAACAAAAAGAAATCAAAACTAGTACCTTCCCAAGAGATAATATTCCTGGGTGCAAGCTTGAATACAACTGCCCAGATGGCTTATCTCACGCCAGAGAAACAAAGGCAACTGACTACCTATTTCAAAATGTTGGCAACACAGGCCCAGTTATCTGCAAGAACATTTCTGCAGGCTTTGGGCTTCATGGCATCCTGCATCCTACTAATTCCATATGCAAGACTACATATGAGGAAACTTCAATGGTACCTGAAAAGTGTTTTAACTCAACATTGCCACAGCCTGGAAACAGTCATTACTCTCATTCCCTGCCTGCAACAGGAGTTTCGATGGTGGGTAAAGGCTTGTCACCAGAAGGTACAGCCATTCACATTACCTCCAGCCAGGCAGACACTAACAATGGATGCATCAGACTATGCCTGGGGAGCCCACATGGCAGGAAGATGCATTCAGGGCACGTGGTCCTCAAACCAAATGCATCTACATATCAATCAAAAGAGATGTTAGCTGTTCAAAATGCCCTGACAGCCTTCAAGGACCTACTTCACCCGGGACAACTACTGATAAAGACAGACAACACCACGGTCATGTGGTATATAAACAAGCAGGAGGGCACACATTCCTACCCCCTTTGCAAACTAGCCATGACCTTGTGGGGGACAGATTTTGACCTTGTGGGACACAGATTTGACTTACCGAGTACATCTGCAGGCACAGTTCCTGCCAGGAAAGGAAAATACTCTGGCAGACGAACTAAGCAGAAACCTCATGGATCCCCACGAGTGGAAGCTGAATCCACAAGTCTTCAGCATAACAAGGAAATGGGGATGCCCAGACATAGATCTATTTGCCTCCCCTCTCAATTACCAACTAAAAAGATTCTGCACAAGGACTTATCACAGAATAGCATGGAAAGTGGACGCCCTATCTTTCAGCTGGAAAAATCTTATGCTGGAAAATGGAAGAGATTCTGTGCCAGGCACAAGGAACTGATACAGCGGTACCAAATATCCCTCAGATTTTGCAATACTTAACTGAGATGCTGGACAAAGGCCTATCTTTTTCATCAATTAAAATTCATGCTTCTGCCATTTCGGCTCATTACAATACAGAGCCACCACTTTTTTCTCACCCTTTATTAAAGCAGTACCTCAGAGGAGCCAAAAATTTAAGGCCCCCAAGGAGACTACCAATACCTGCATGGGACCTCAACTATAACTTGGAAAAGCTCACCCTGCCTCCTTTTGAGCCAGCTGCTACTGCTGATATGAAGTTTCTATCTTGGAAAACAGCTCTGCTCTTAGCAATTACTTCTGCAAGACAAGTTTCAGAGCTACAGGCGCTCATGGCTGTGGAACCTTTCATCATTTTTCATCCAGACAGGGTCTCCCTGAGGACAAACCCAACATTTATGCCTAAAGTAGTGTCCAGTGTGGCTCTTAACCAAGCCATCCATCTGCCAACCTTTTACCCAAATCCACAGAACAAGGGGGAGAGAATTTTGCATTCTTTGGATGTACACAGACAACTTAGATTCTACTTGGACAGAACCAAAGCTTTCAGAAAGACAGAGTAATTACTAGTGGCATATGCTGCAGGATCACAAGGAAAGCCTTATCTCAAAGCATACTGTTTCTAAGTGGTTAGGCCACTGCATTCATTTCTGCTACTTACACCATGGCAAGCCAGTGCCTAAGGGCATTAGGCCTCATTCCACCAGAGTTACAGCCACCTCAGCAGCCTTTCTCAGGGGAGTACCAACCACAGACATTTTAGAGGCGGCTACTTGGAGTTCAGTGCACACCTTTACAAAGCATTATCATCTGCCACTTTACTCTAAATCCAGGGCAGGCTTTGCCACTGCAGTTCTGCAGGGCCTCATAGCCGCTCCTACTGCTGTCTAGTTCCAGCCTCCCAACCATAGCTTTGGGACTCTATCCAAATGTAATGACTGCAACAGTGAAACACGAAGAGCATAGTACAGTTGTGTACACTTACCATAAATGGAGATGTTCAAGTGTATTCACTGTTGCAGTCCAGGTTACTTACTCGCCTTCCCCCTTTTTTCTTTTGGATCTTCTCTTTCCTTCTCTGGTTTATACTACCTATGTGGTGTATTTGCTTTTAGATGAAAGTAAAATTTATATTGGTGTATTTCTGAATATGTATAAACTTTGGCTACCCTTTTTGGGGGCACCTGACATCTGGGTCAAGAAAAACTGAAGAAAATGGCGTTGGCTGCTTCTTTTATACCCCTGACAACCTGACGTCAGGGAAGGGGTGACAGCAGCCGACGCAGGACCCAAGACTTTGGAATTCAGGCCGGCTGAGGGCAACCTGCCTGCAGGATTACCCAAATGTAATGACTGCAACAATGAATACACTGGAACATCTACATTTATGTTAAGTGTACACAACTGTACTTTCCTCTTTATCCATCTCTTCTTAGACCCACTATTGAATATAATGCCCCTTTTGGCATGTATTTGTCTAATCTTGTCACTCAGCTTGAGAGGCCTTGGAGATTCCCAACTAAAAATATCAATGGCCTTAAGACTAGCAGTTATCCAGACAGACAAGCAGCCCTCTGTTTGTACTTATTTTTTTACATACTCCACTGTGATGAACTTGGTCTAGTCTTTCAAGCTCTGCATGATTCAGCCCTTCTTGACACCTTGTTCCTTTGCAGAACAAATGGTTCCTCAAATGTCTGGTCAAAGGACCTAAAACTTCATCAGCATATAAATAAGACACACTGGTGTGATACATTTTTATCCCAACATATCCCTTCCAGAAGAAACGTCTAGTACATATCAAGCAGAGTAACAACTTTGCCACCTTCAGAGAAAACCTATAGTAATTGGATGGACAGCAACATATACTCCTGCAGTCTGTCTTGTGTTGGCCTTGTTGAGGCTAGAGGGACTATTTGAATATGGTTTATTGGCTAGTTTTGTAATGATCTGCTGACTGTTTGCAAAGTCATTTTCTGTGAATCTATGTTGCACTTGATAAGCTTAAATGCTCCTTTTTGCAGCATTGTCAAATGTTTCTATGTACTCCTTGGAGCTCTTCATTTGTTTATTTCATTTATATTTCTTAACTGGAGTACACTGCCAATCCTGCTGTATCCTTTTCAGACTCATCCCTGGAGAATGCACTCAAAAAACATAATCTCATAATAGCACAGTATATCCATCCATCCATCCTCAACCCCTTTTCTGCACATGGGGTCAGGGTGTCACTTCAGCAATGACAGTCATCTCGAGCCAGGGTTTACACCACTGGGTGGCTAGCCGGCGGTAGTTCATTCACGCACACACTCTCACCTATAGCCAATTTAGAGTGCCCAATTCACCTACTGCATTGGAATGTGGTAGGAAACTGGGTCACCCAGGGAAAACCCACATGACCGCAGGGAGGACATGCAGGTTCTGCACCGAGGGCACCCCAGCTGAGAATCGAACTGGAGGACCTCTTGCTGTCAGGTGACAATGCTAATGTCATACTATATATCAGGAAATAGAAACATAAAATATTTGAAAAACAGTATCAGTACAGTAAAAAGTAACATAAAATGTTTTAAATATTGTTTGTATAGTGTATACAACATAATGTAGGTGTTGACAGTAGCCTAATGTATATAGTATGTCACATTAGGTGCTATATTGGAAGTTTGAGACTAAATGGTTAAGTCAAACAGATCTATATCTTTGTCTTTGTATGTTGTGAAGTTTTTGTTTACTGCCTTAGAAGGTGTGTTTTCTCAGTGGGTGAAGGTTGAGTAGAGCAGGTGCCGGTGATGCTCTTCTAACACAAAGGGTTATGATGTCAAGTTTAGAGGCAACTGCAGAGATAAGATAAAATGAAGTGCTGTGCTCAAGATAATAGAGGAATGTATCCTAGCAGTTACCCAGTGCAGAAGTCTTCCTCACAAATCAGCTAATGTGGTGAGATCACATCTTGTATCTTCCTTCTTTTTGTGTCCTGTAGCTTGCAATATTTCAAGTGAAGTCAGAAAGAGTTGGGCACACATTATTGTTCTGAACTTTTTCTAGCACGTTGATTTGCCCCTTCTCTTTAATACCTTTCATTTTGCCATCCATTCCAATGACTTGTGGAGAAGGATCTCTAGTTCATCTGACCCTTGTTGCCCTGCAGTCTCAAATGTGGCTTTTGAGAATGCCCCCTCAGATAGATTAGATATGTCTAAAAGGGTTACAAAGTCCTGTTTCTGGCAAAAAAAAAACTTCGAGTAGAAGTATGAGATACAAAATGAAAGTATGCTATGCCTTCTAAGTTATCTAAGGGCACCAACATATTTTCATGAAAGATTTTTTTAATTCTTTCCTACATTTTTTCACCTTCCCCTTGTCAGCTGCTGGCTTTGCTGGAATCACCACTTATCTTATACCCTTAACCTTCCCCACTTTGCATCTAGAAGGGGCCAGAGAACATGGCATTAATCCATTCCACGTGGTGAGATAGTTATTTTTAAATTTGATTCATTAACATGGAATTAATTTGTTTGGCATGGTGGGATAGTTGTTTTCAAACTTAATTCATTAACATGGAATGAATCTGACATGGTGGGATAGTTATTTTTAAACTTAATTCATTAACATGGAATGAATCCATTTCATGTGGTGGGATAGTTATTTTTAAACTTAATTCATTAACATGGAATGAATCCATTTCATGTGGTGGGATAGTTATTTTTAAACTTAATTAATTTCCTTTCCTGAATGTAGCCACTTATTGTCCTTCAGTTCATGGGTGCAGGTGTTTGTATGGGTCCAGGAACATGTTGGGGCAACATGTTCCTTAATATGTTGTTCACAGTTTCCCTTAAGCTTCCGTAGGAGTCTCTGCAACAGAAGGATGTTCTTTGGCCTGTTCCTGGGAGAGGCACTCAATCCCATTAGCTGCAAACTCTGTCCTCCCTGGCTTCCACTCTGGCATCCTGCTTGAACTAGGGTTACCAGTTCTGCTGGAAAATGCTCTTGCCATCTGCCAGTAGACAAGCCGTTTTCTTGTAAGGCTGCTGCAATTTTTGATTGCCATAATTTCTTCTTGGGTTTCCTGCACTTTCACTTAAAGGTCCATTTACTGGTTATTAAACCCTTTCAGGAAGGAGGGGAGTCCAAGTAAATGTGGCCTGTTTAGTTTCAGGGATTTTTTGTAAATAAATGCACAGTCCTTGCTTTTGTCTTAAACTAGCTGTAGGTGTTGCTGAACCATTTCTTTCTTGGAAAGCATTGTTGTTGGAATCAATTGGTAGGCTGGCAAGGCTGCCGAATGCCTAATGTAAAGAGTTTTTTGCCTGATTTTATAGTAGCGTTAAAAGTTAAGTTCTAATAGCAACTTTTGCAGCGTTCATACTGAATTGTCGGCCTCTGTTTTCCTGAGAGCCATGGAATATTTTCCTTAGGGACCAAGTTTAGTCCTTTGAAAATGCTGCTCAGTAGACTGTTGCAGAGACAGAGGGTGTTATATTACTTTAGCTGTAGATTCTAAAAAACACAGGCTGGGTTGTCATTTATTTTGCTCTTGCATTGCCAGTTTTTGTTCACCAAGGTTAGACATCCATGTTGCTTTCTGTTATAATCAGAAACACCTGCAGCTTAGGCACATGGTTGCTTCTACAATCTGTTTCAGAGATATCTCAAAGCAAGCAGACAGTTCCAACCCCTACTGTCCCATGACCTTATTATATAAAACATATCAATTCTCTTTATGCTTGTATATATTAGTTCAGTTAACTCATCAGTTAATTTCTGACACTTGTGTAGTACGTACACACAACTTCTTGATTGCCCAGTAAAACTGTGTTCCAGTCTTTATGCAGGAAGGCCTTGGGGCATATTTTTCAACTTAGTTGCTGAGGTACATGTACAACAACATGGGGTTGTTTTGGATCTTCTAACTGTGAGACACCAAGATGGCCTTGGACAGTTATACATAATGCTGCCTTGTTAGACTTGTAACTGTATTTTATTCAGCAGGTATGCATCCCGTTTTTGTCTCTGTTATGATCTTGTCTTCTTTACTTTTGTAGCTTCTCTTTCTCCATGGATCTTGCTCTTTGTGGTCTTAAGCCTCACTTCTTGAGATCCTTTGCTAAAAAAAGCTTGGAGCAAAGATTAAACTACCTTCTGTTGTATGTCTTTGTTACATACTAACAGTTATACTAACAAGTGTGTCCTTAATGCTATTTGAAAATCTGCTGTCAGGAGATCTGGTAGAGTGATGTTTCTAGGACTGGACTTGTTGATGGAGATGTCCTTTAAGATCTGATGTTATGCTTTATAAATTGCTTTACTTTTCAGATGTTCATCGTGTTTCACTATTGCAGTCATTACAATTGGGTTATCCCGCTGGCAGGCTACCCGCAGTCGGCCTGAGTTCCAAAGTCTAGGTCCGGCGTCGGCTGCTGTCGCCTCCTCCCTGACGTCAGTGCGCCAGGGGTATATAAGATGCAGCCGATGACATTTTCTTCAGTCTTTTTGCCGCGCGGTGCCCGAAGCAAAAGCAGTTCGCAAGTGCCGGTTGGCCGACTCCTGAAGTTTTCAAATTCGAATTTCAGATCCGAAGTCTTCATTAAAGCTAAGTACCCTGTTGGGGAAACTTTTTTTCTTACTCCAGACCGATGTCAGAAAAAGTTAATAACTGTATTTCTTGTGGGAAGCAAATACCTCATAAGGATTTTCATTCTTACTGTATTCCTTGCCTAGGCCCTGACCATAACGTTGCTAGTTGTCAGTTTTGTGCTAGATTTAACCAACGCACTGTTAAGCGTCAATAAGATTTTGCATTCCATTACTTTGGCAGAAGATTTAATTATATAATGCCGTTGGATCAACCGACTACCGGAATTTACAAAAAACAAAAAGAAAAAGAAAAGGACAGGCATCCAAGATCCAAAACCGATGACTAGGCTTCGGTTCTCAGTGAGGAGCTTTCGCAGCCCCTGACGCCCGCTACCTCAGAGCCACACGCCGCTTCTGACTCCCACGTGGAGCCCGACTGGGCCTCTGAAAACTCAAGGTATTGGACACTCAGAAACTATTCCCTCAGATGGGTCCGGAGCCACTGAGCAGGCATCGGCTTCTGAGGATGTTTTCAGGCCTACACAGTTATATGTGAAACCTACTTCAGCTACAAAGACAAAGACTAAAGCAGCTCTAAAGACAAAGAAACAAGTACAGCATTCACCTGGACAGGCCTCCATGCCTAAAAAACAGATGCTTAAAATGGCCGAAGACCTTATTACTTTGATCAGGGGTTCCCATCCCCCTCCTGAAAAGAGGGCTAGGCAAGAGTTAGAATATGAATCTTCAGACCAGGTTTCCATTTCCTCTGATTCCTCCTCTGAACAGGATTACTCCATTCCTCCCTATTAGGATTCTGATGCTGAAGAATCTATCCCTTCAGCCTCTCCTGAAGATTATTCTTTTGTGGAAACACTGCATACTATGAGGGAGCATTTCCACTGGGGGAGTCAAGATTACTCAGAATCCAAGAAAAGGCTCAGAGATTTCCTTTTATTGCCCCAGCACAGGCCCCTTGCTATCCCGCCTGTTTTAGACATTGTAGATGATGTACTTACAGAGTCCAGTTTTTCTCCAGACTCTTTACCACCAGCCCCTGTTAAGCCAGATGGATACTACAGGGTTCCCGATTCGCATAAATTTCTCTATAGAAACCCTGCAGCTGACCCAGAAACCATCTCTCAGGGTCCCAAAGGGGTCAAGGCTTCTACTGCAAAAAACCCTATTCCCTCTGATAGGGATTCTAGGGCCCTAGACAGATGGGGCAAAAAGATTTATACCTCTGCTACCTTGGTTGTAAGCTTTAAATTGCCAATTTCATATGCTTAAGTATCAGCAATATCTTATATCCTTGCTTAAACAGAAAATGCCAGCAAATGTAGAATGTGCAGACAATAAAGAAATGCAGGATTTATTGCATGCAGCTGAACAAGTTGGAAAGCATACTTTGCAATGTGGTTTTGATTCTCTTGAGGCCTCCTGCAGTGCCGCTGTTACAGCTTCTGTCATTAGGAGACATGCATGGTTAAAAGAACAAAATTTGCCAGATCACATTAAAGCAAAACTATTAAACGCTCTTTTACAGCATGATACTTTGTTCCTAAAGCAGAAGAGGTGTTGAAGACAATGGAGGACAAGGCTAAATCTATGCAAACAGTCAAGGATTTCTTGCAGGTGCAGCCTCCCAGATTTAGCAGGAACTGGCCAACAAAAAATTGGTCCTTTCCAGTGTCAGATAGACCACAAAGGGGCAGATACAGATGCCCTAGAGGCAGATCACAGCCCCAAGGCTCATACAGGCCTAAACAATGGGGTGCTTCTACCTCCAAGAGCGGAGAGGAAAAATCACAGCCATACAGGAAACAGTCTCAATGACTTTCCACTTCCAGCACCAAGCACTTATCTTTTGGCAGCCCCTTTGGGGGGAAAGCTAGCACTTTTTCACAAAATTGGCACATGATCACCCAGGACAAATGGGTTCTAAATATAGTTTCACAAGGCTACAGGTTCCACTTTCACACCCTGCCAAGGCAAAACGGTATGCCAGACCTGCCACACAATCAATGGGCAGAGGCACAAAAACAAGTTTCATCCCTCATGGACATGAGGGCCATTCAACAAGTACCAGAACAAGAGCAGGGTCACGGATTCTATTCAAGACTGTTCTTAGTACCCAGAAAGGACAAAGCCTGGAGACCAATACTGTACCTATCTATTCTAAACACATATCTGGATATTCCAAAATTCAAAATGTTAATCCTACAGCAGCTTCTGCCCATGTTGGGCAAGAAGGCCTGGCTTGTGACTTTAGATCTAAAAGAGGCATACCTGCATGTCCCAATCAGACAAACATGCAGAAGATACCTCAGATTCAAAGCTGGCTCAATACACTACCAATTCTCTGCACTGCCCTTTGGCTTATCTACTGCGCCCAGGGTCTTCAGAAAGTGCCTGGCACCAGTAATTGCATTTTGCAGACAAAGAGGAATACAAATATATCCTTACTTGGACGACTGCCTTATTCAAGCGGAGAACAAGGACATTCTACTACAGCATCCGGCATTTGTAGAAAGATTACTGACAAGTCTAGGGTACACAGTAAATGAGAAGAAATCAAAACTCATACCCTCTCAAGAGATAATATTCCTGGGTGCAAGCTTAAATACAACTGCCCAGATGGCTTATCTCACGCCAGACAAACACAGACAACTGACTACTTACTTCAAAATGTTGGCAACAAAGACCCAGTTATCTGCAAGAAAAATTCTGCAGGCCTTGGGTATCATGGCATCTTGCATTCTGCTAATTCCATATGCAAGACTGCATATGAGGAAACTTCAATGGTATCTAAAAATTGTTTGGACTCAACATTGCCACTGCCTGGAAACAATAATTACCCTCATTCCCTGCCTGCAACAGGAGTTTCAATGGAGGGCCAAAGCCTGTCACCACAACACGGGACAGCCATTTGCCTTACCCACAGCCAGGCAGACATTGACAACAGATGCATCAGATTACGCCTTGGGGGGGCTATATGGCAGGAAGATGTATTCAGGGCACATAGATGCACAAATGCATCTACATATCAATCAAAAAGAGATGCTAGCTGTTCAGAATGCCCCAACAGCCTTCAAGGACCAACTTCACCCAGGACAACTACTAATAAAGATGGACAATACTACAGTCATGTGGTACATAAACAAGCAGGGAGGCACACATTCCTACCACGTCTGCAGGCTAGCCATGAACTTGTGGCACACAGCATTGACTTACCAAGTACATCTGCAAGCTCAGTTCCTGCCAGGAAGGAAAAATTCTCTGGCAGACGAACTAAGCAGAAATCTAATGGATCCCCATGACTGGAAATTGGATCCACAAGTCTTCAGCATGATAACAAAGACCTGGGGATGCCCGGACATAGACCTATTTGCCTCTCCTCACAACTACCAACTACAAAGATTCTGCACAAGGACTTATCACAAGCAAGCATGGAAAGTGGATGCTCTATCTTTCAGCTGGAAAAATCTAACAGTATATGCCTTTCCTCTTCTGCCTCTCCTCCCCAAGGTACTCCTCCAGGTCAGACAAGAGAAACCAAAAATAATACTGATTGCCCCAGACTGGCCCCTTCAGCACTGGTACCCAATCCTAAAGAGCTTGTCTCATATCCCAGCCTGGACATTACCACAAATTCCTCACTTGTTGACCCAACAAGACAGCCAGATACTGCACAGCCAACTCAAAACCTTAAACCTGGCAGCATGGCAGATAATATAGCCTCTCAAGACACACCTCTTTCTAAAGCAGTAATGGATGTTGTTTTGGAGGCCAGGAGGCCTAGCACCAGAAAATCTTATGCAGACAAATGGAAGAGATTCTGTGCTTGGAACCAAGCACAAGGCATTGACACGGTTGTTCCAAATATTCCTCAGATTTTACAATACTTTACTGAGATGTTGGATAAAGGCCTTTCCTTTTCATCAATTAAAATTCATGCCTCTGCCATTTCAGCTCATTACAATACAGAACCACCAATTTTTTTCTCATCTGTTATTGAGGCAGTACCTCAGAGGGGCCAAAAACATAAGACCTCCAAGGAGAGCACCAATACCTGCATGGGACCTCAACTATGTCTTGGAAAAACTCACACTGCCTCCGTTTGAGCCAACCTTTGCAGCTGACATAAAAGTCTTATCCTGGAAAACAGCTCTGCTCCTAGCAATAACCTCCGCTAGAAGAGTCTCAGAGTTACAGGCACTCATGGCTGTGGAACCTTTTATCATTTTCCATCCTGACAGGGTTTCGCTAAGGACAAACCCTACATTTATGCCTAAGGTAGTGTCCAGTGTGGCCTTTAACCAAACAATTCATTTGCCTACTTTCTATCCAAACCCACAGAATAAGGGTGAGAAAATTCTGCATTCTTTGGACATTCACAGGCAACTACGCTTCTACTTAGACAGAACTAAAGCCTTCAGAAAGACTGATCAACTTCTAGTGGCATATGCTGCAGCATCAAAAGGAAAGCTTATCTCAAAACAGACAATTTCAAAGTGGATAGGCCATTGCATTAGTTTCTGCTATTCACAGCATGGCAAATCAGTGCCTAAGGGCATTAGGCCACATTCAACCAGAGCAACAAGCCTTCCTCAGAGAAGTACCAACCAAAGACATCTTAGAGGCTGCAACTTGGAGTTCATTGCATACCTTTACAAAGCACTATCACCTACCTCTCTACTCTAAATCCAGGGCAGGCTTTGCCACTGCAGTTCTGCAGGGCCTTATAGCCTCACCTAATCCTATTTAGCTCCAGCCTCCCAACCTTAGCTTTGGGATTCAACCCAATTGTAATGACTGCAACAAAACACGGTGAACATAGTACAGTTGTATACCTACCATAAATGTAGATGTTTGAGTGTATTCACTGTTGCAGTCCAGGTTACCCTCCCACCATCCCCCTTTCTTCCTTGCTGGGACCTAACTGTACTTTCCTACTCTATACAACCTATGTGGTGTATTTGCTTGTAGATGAAGAAAAAATATTTTTTGTGCATGCATGCTTATTGGCATAATCTAGCCTACCATTTTAGGGGCACCTGACCTCTGGGCCAAGAAAAACTGAAGAAAATGAATTCGGCTGCATCTTATATACCCCTGGCGCACTGATGTCTGGGAAGAGGCGACAGCAGCCGACGTCGGACCTAGACTTTGGAACTCAGGCCGACTGTGCGTAGCCTGCCAGCAGGATAACCTAATTGTAATGACTGCAACAGTGAATACACTCGAACATCTACATTTATGGTAGGTACACAAATGTACGTTTCTGCTATGTTCTCCTATGTTTTCTCCAGGATATGTGTATTATGGGTCCTTGTAAGAAAGTATCTTCTTACGTCGCTTTTGGAGTAAACATTGCACCATTTTCTTTTAATCTGAAATGACTCGCCTCTAATTGTCTTCCTGTGTAGTATGTCATCCCTGTTTATATTTCTGAAAATAGTTTGTTTTTTTCCTTTGTAGTACACACAGTACCTTGAATATGGTCTTGTTGTCTGCTCAGTTGAATAACATTTCTTAGTCTCTGCTGTTAATTAATTTCTTAGCATTTCTTCCAAATACATCCCTAGTCCTATCACACTTATTAATGCTTGTAATTTATTGATGACTACACCGTTTGCATGCTCTTTCTGTCACTGTTTTCCATTTGTATTATTTAAATTTCTTTGCACGGGATCTTAAGGGCTCCAATTTTTACTTTATTCCTTCTTTCCAGTCTGTTTTGCATACCATCATTCTTGAGTATCAGTCATCTGCAGTCAGGCATATTTATTCAAATTCTGCCCTATAGCATGTACAAGTACGAATAATGCCATTCCCAGTGCCCAAACCCAGCACTGTCCCTCACCTTCCATAGAATGTACCCCACTGTTGTGAGAGTCTCTTAGCTAGTCTCTTATTCAGACTACTACCCTGCATTGCATTCCAAGATTACCTAGATTGTTTCTTCATTTTATTTATTTATTTTTACCAAGATACTGTCTAACGGGTCTTGATAAAGTCTAGACAAGTGATAGCCAAGTCCATTGCTATAAATCAAAGATATTAATTGATTCTGTTTGACCAGCCTGTATAACTTTTAGGTACACAGATGTCCTTCTGTGTTTCTGCTATTAATGTCACATTAGTAAGTTATGTTTATATATATATATATATATATATACATATATATATATATATATATATATATATATATATATATATATATATATATATACACACACACACGTATATATATATATATATATATATATATATATATATATATATATATATGTGTATATATTTTGCCGAAGGAAACATGAAAATGAGAAACAGTTAAACATAGATGGTTTAATTGATTTGCTCAGACCGATACAGGAAGAAGGCAGTAGCTGTGTGATTCAGATGTGTTTCTGAGAATTTTTTTAGTTTCATTTCTGTGATCTATCATTAAAATTGGAATTTCCATCTCATTCTGTCATATTTGCAATTGTCTGTTATGTGTTAGCATGGCTCTGCCTTTATACAGCTGGGTTTATAACTTCCAAGAAACCAAATTTTCACATCCAATACCATTTCCCTTCTTGGGTGACAAAAATGGGCTTGAGCCCAGTGGGGCATTTTCAGTTGCCCTGTAACACACATTCAGTATAAAAAGAAGTTATGTCTTACCATAATGTTCCATCTGTATTGTTGATCCTCGTTCAGTCATTACGTATGGGTATCGGTTCCGACCTCGGAACCAAGCCGGCCATTTTCCAAGCTTGCGTCAACTTCAAACTGTTGAGCTAAACTCTTACCCACAATCCCCCTCTCCCTGTTAACCTCAGATTGAGTTTGCAAGTCAAAGAAGGTAGAGGCTACCTCTGGTCAAATAACCTAAGAGAACCGGATGGTGAGATCCACTAGAAACCACAGGAGGGAGAAGGAGGGAGGGTCGTAATGACTGAACGAGGATCAACAATACAGATGAAACGTTATGGTAAGACATAACTTCTTTATCTGATATTGTTAATCCTCGTTCACTCCTTATGTATGGGACATAGTCCCCAGCTACCTCTATTCCTGTGAGGCTGTCATGGAAGGACATTCCTGAGCACCACAGAACCAAAACATGCTCTTCCCCTGAAGGCCAAATCCAATTTGCAATGATTGATGAAGGTATGAGGCGTAGCCCAAGTTGCAGCTGCACAGATGTCATGGAAAGAAGCTCTGGCATGGAAGGCAGCAGAAGCTGTCACCGACCTTGTTGAATGAGCTTTCATGGTAGTAGGCAATGAGATATTACGTTGTGTATAAATGAAGGTCACACAGTCCTTCAACCATCTAACTAATGTGACCTTAGCAACAGCAGATCCTAATCTAGGTCCAGAAAAGGCCAAAAATAACTGGTCAGATTTACGAAAGTAGGGTTATGTATGCAATACTCTCCTCTGTTTGAATGATTGGGAAAGAAAACTGGCAATTCAGTGGTTTGATTAATGGACATTTCAGAGATCACTTTTGGCAGAAATTATGGATTAGTTCTCAGAGACACTCTATCTCTATGACAAATCAAGTATGGACTCTTGATACATAAAGCTTGAAGCTCAGAAATACATCTGGCAGAAGTAATGGCGACCAAAAACAAGGTTTTCCATGACAAATGCTTGAGGTCGCAAGAAGAAGCTGGTTCGAAAGGTGGCATTGTCAGAGCTTGTAGAACTAATGATAAATCCCATGGTTGAATAGGTTCTCTAAAAGGTGGCTTCAGATGATTCACACCTTTTATGAAGGTCTTGCACAATTTGTGGTACATAAGAGAGGAATCTTGGACACCCTCCTGAAAATTAGAAATCACAGCCAAATGAACTCTAATGGTAGAGGCCAATAGACCCGATTGGAAAAGATTGGCCAGATAGTCTAGTGTTATCGACACTGGTGCTGAGAAGGTTTATGTTTGTTTATCTTTCAGCCAACAGGTAAATCTTTTCCACTTGCTCAGATAAGTAATTGTAGTGGAAGACTATGAGATGCATTGAGAATGTCACGTACTGTTAAAGAAAGATCATTCTGCCTGGCAATCAAGGGAATTGGAGTAGCCAAGCTGTGAGCTTCAGCCTGTTCAAGTTGTGATGAATCAGGTTCTGTGGATGTGAGATCAACTCTGGGGGTGGATGGAGAATCCATGGTCGATCTAGTAGGTGAGACCAAAGGAAGGGGAACCAAATCTGTCGAGGCCAATATGGTGCTATGAGGATCACCTTGCTCTTCAACCGACGGGCTTTCTTCAGAAACTGGGGAATGAGCGGAAAGAGTGGGAATGCGTAAAGAAGACCCGAGGGCCAATCGTGGACCAGAGCGTCCCTGGGTGACTGTCCCAGAGGGGGAATCAGGGCGAAGTAGTTGCTGCATTTGTAGTTGGTCGGAGATGCAAAGAGGTTGCAGCAAGGACGGCCCTAGCGGTGGAAGATCTTTTCCCCTATCAAGGGATTCAGGGACCACTCATGAGGTTGAAGAATGCACCTGCTGAGTCTGTCTGCTATCACGTTGGAACTCCCAGGAATGTGCGTTGCTAGAAGAAAACATTTTGTAGCCATCGCCCATTGCCATATCCTCATGGCCTCTCGACAAAGGGGGTAAGATTTGGTTCCACCTTGCTTGTTGATGTACCAGACCACTGCCATGTTGTCTGACTGAATCGCAATTGTCCCAGACGGCAGCAGGGGATGGAATGCTTGCAACACCAGAAGCACCACCCTCAGCTCTAGTACATTTATATGCAGATGGGCCTCCAGTTGGGACCAAGTGCCTTGGACTGTCTGTCCCTGACATAGCCCCCACCCCCACCCCATCAGGGAGGCATCCGTGGTCACTGTGGCCTTGGGTTGCTGGGGGGGGGAAGGGCGAAACCATTGTGACAGATTGCGTATCATCCACCAGTTTAAATCCTGTTTGCACCTGTGGGTTACTAGAATCATGGCTGAAAGAGGATGCTGAAAGGAATACCATTGGGTGAGCAGTAGCCATTGAAGAAGCCTCATGTGAAACCTGGCTAGTGGGACAGTGGTGATGGAGGCTGCCATGGAACCCAACAGCTGTAGAACTGAGTGAGACGTGGATTTCTCCCTTGAAAGTATTGGAATCAGTTGTTGCTTTATCCTTAAAATTCTGTGCTTTGGAATGGCAGCTCTGCAGTTCTTTGTGTCCAAGATAACCCCTATGAATTCTGTTGACTGAGATGGGGTGAGATTGGACTTTTGCCAGTTTATGGTTATGCCTAGCCTTTGTGCAGCAAGGAGAGAGTATGCCAGGGCTTCTTCCAGTAGATGTTTGGTGGGGGCGGAAATGAGCCAGTCGTCTAGGTATGGAAACACCTGGAATCCTTGAAGTCGCAAGTGAGCTGTGACAACTGCCATGCACTTTGTGAACACTCTGGGGGCTGTAGAGAGTCCGAAGGGCAGTACTCTGAACTGGTAGTGACTGGCTCCCGCACTGAAGCGCAGAAATCTTCTTGATGGCCTGTCCACCTTTATGTGGTAGTACGCATATTGAAGATATATTGAGCACATCCAATCATCTTTTTCCAAAAGTGGGAGGATAGACTGTATTGTGACCATCCGGACTTTTTGTACTCTCACAAACTTGTTCAATACACTGAGATCCAAAATTGGACTCCAGTCCCCGGTTTTCTTTGGCATCAAAAATAGTCTTGAGTAGAATCTGGATCCTATCTGGTCCGGAGGGACTATTTGGATGACTCTCTTTCTTAGCAGCTTTTCTATCTCTAGTGCTGCTTCTTCCCTTTGACTGGGTGGAACTTCAGGAAGTTTTTTTGAAGGGACAAGACAAAGATCGAAGGGGATATGATAACCTCTGGTTATAATCCTTTGTACTCAAGAATCGGTGGTGATGGTTAGCCAGGCAGAAGGGTACAAGGAGAAACATCCCCCAACCACCTCCAGAGGAAAGGAATTGGGACGCTCTTCAGGAGCACTGGTAGGATTGGCCAGGGAAAGAATCCCTGGAACCCTGGTTATGCGGACCCCCTCTGCCCCAAAAGGAGCGTCTTCTCTGTGAGTTTCCCCCTTTGCCTCTAGGGGAGAACTCGGCCTGTGTGTCACAGAAATGACCCTGAGATTTTTTGAACCATATCTTCCCACTCTTTTGGTTTCAGGAGAAAGCACGTTGAGGGGAAGAATAATGGACATCTACAGCAGAAAGGGTCTTACCGTCCTGTTCACATCTGGCCAGTGTGCTTTTAACTTTGGGTCCAAACAACGAGGAGGCCTCAATGGGAGCATTAAGAAAGGAAGTCTTAAAGGGTTCCACGAAATTGCACAAGCGCATCCAGGCGTGTCGTCTCAAGACCGCAGCTGAACCCGCTTCTCTAGCTGCTCCTTCTGATGCGTGAGATATCAGTCACATAGAGGAGTTAGATATTGACTCAATGGTGGCCAGCTGAGAGGCCACTTTGTCACAGACCTCATCAGACATGGCACCAGCCAAGGTTTCAGAGAGCTCAGAAATCAGATCCCTTTGAAGCCTAGTAAAGTGTGCCATATAATTCAGGGTCCTGATAGTAAAGGTTGCTGATGCAAAAGAGTGCTTCCCTATCCTGTCCAGGGCCTGGGACTCTTTGTTAGGTGGATGGACAGTCTGGCTATCTTCTTCTGCCAGATCCTTTTTTGTTGCGGCCGCCACCACCAAAGCATCCACAGGAAGACCTTTTGACCAATGGGGATCCGTAGCAGGAGGGGACAAAACCTTATCTGGCTTTTTTGTTGTGGCCGCCACCACCAAAGCATCCACAGGAAGACCTTTTGACCAATGGGGATCCGTAGCAGGAGGGGACAAAACCTTATCTGGCCTCCGGGGAATAGCTTTGACGGTGTCGGGAGCCTTCCAAGCATGCTGCACGATAAGCCAGACAAGTTAATCGGCAGGTGGAGTAACCCAGGATGTAGGGGGCTGAGCACGAAAGGCCTGCAGGAACACAGATTCCTCAGAGGTCAGATTAGAGGACTGCTTCTGTTTCAGGATTTTGAGGATATCACCAAAGGATACCTCAGAGGGTGACTGAGGGGATCCTTCCCCTTCATCAAAATCTGTGTCTTCAGTGAGGGACTCCTCTGTGGAGTCCATGTGCTTCCTCTTACACAAACTTTTCCGGTGGACTTCCTCAGTGGGAAAAGCTGGGGAAGACAGCGGAAAAGGGGTTTCCTGTGGGAATATGTCCTGAGGCCCTTGCACCCGGTGTCCGCTCGGTGCGACTTGATGGATACAGTCCAGTATCGCCAGCAGCAGCAAAAGCCTTCTCCATCAGTTGGAAGGCTGGTTCACCTGAAGAGGAGTGAATGTCTAGGACAGGGGTCACCCCTCCCCTAAGTGGCTCAGCCTGCCAATCCGGAGTCCCTGGATGCCTGTGGAGCAGCAAACTATGAGTATCACAACTGACATCCTGGGTCATAGCAAAACTTTCCTGCCACGAAGGCAACTGCGGTTCCTTAGTGAGATCCATAAAGGGAACCACAGAAGGGGAAGACTGTGCTATATCCATGGACTTCAAAGGCAATGAAGGAGGAGAATAAGAAGGGGTCTTTGGAGATCGGTGATCACCTCCCAAGGAAGGGGGATACCTCTGGCCAGGAGTACCTGATCCACAAGACGCAACACATTGTGTTCTGAAGGGCTTCTAGTGTACCTCACGAAGACTGAGGGAGAAACAGGCCTGTCCACAGAAGAGGCAAACTCTGTGCCCATCTCACCAGTCTGCACCGAGAACAATGGTGCCAAGAGAGACTGGACTATGGGTATCTCCCCCGAAGAAGTCATCGGTGCCGAGGTCATGGTCTGCACCGACACAGGGATCGGTGCCGAAGTGGTTGTCGGTACCAAAGATGGAACCGACAAAACTGGAGTCAGCAATAAAGGTGTCGGTTCTGAGGAAGATCTTGGAGCCGACGTGGTCAAGGTCTGCGCCGACTGAATGGTCGGTGCCGATACACTGGTAATAGTCTGAACCAAGGAGCCCCTCGGTGCCGATATAGTGAAGGCTGCAGGAGAAGATGGAGCCGAGATCATTAATGGAGCCGAAGGCCTCGGTGCCGAAGGTCTAGGCACCGAAAGCAGTGGGGCTGAATGAGTGAGCTCCGGAGCCGAAACTTTAGCCTTTTTAGGTTTTGGTTGGCAGGAGTCCCCAGCCGGGGACGAAGGCAAAGATTTAGCCTTGGTAGGAACATCCAAGATTTTCTTATGGGCTGTAGAAGGGGTTGAGGCCTCTGACCCAAAAATATCCTCTGAAAGGGAGATTTAAGAAGTCCCTTCAGTAACAGCTTGTTTTTCCTTTCCAACAAGGTTCTATTTGAAAAGTTCTCACAAATAGTACAGGGCGGGTCAACAGACAAGTGGGACGCCCCCAAACAATAAACGCACAAAGAGTGCGCATCAGAAGTAGGTAGTCTGTGTCCACAATCAGAACACCGTTTAAACCCCGGACTACCTTTCTTATCTGCCATAATAGCTAAAATAGAAAGCAGAAAAGGGTACCAGCAATGGTACAAAAGAATACCCGAAGGTATGAGAAAAAGGGAAGGATTACCAACGATGGTAAGGGGAAAAAAACTCATGGTAAAAAGGTAGAGAAAAGAGACAAAAACCTGAAGAAAGTATGATTGCTAGATGTGATAGGGTAAGAGACAATGAAATAGAAACTTTTCTGACAGAAAAGTAATATAAATGGTTATTAAACAACAAACAACTGTACTTGGCAGCTTGACACGACCAAATGGCAATGCGGCAAACAAAATCTGAGGTAACAGGGAGAAGGGGGATTGTGGGTAAGAGTTTAGCTTGAGAGTTTGAAGCTGATGCGAGCTTGGAAAATGGCCGTCTCAGTTCCGAGGTCGGAACCGATACCCATACGTAAGGAATGAACTAGGATTAACAATATCAGATTTTTATTTATATTTCACAGCTCAGCTGAGATGTTATCAGTGTGTTTTATAGCAAATATAAAAGCAGCAAGCACAATAAAATTTAAAATGAATAAAAATTATTTAAAAGTTGTACAGTGATAAAAAATATTAGTTTAAGCATGCAAGTAAAGATTAATTACATTAATGATTAATTCATTAAAACATTTTTGAAACAAGTTGCATTGAAGAAAAACAAAGTGTCAGCAGCATATCAACCTTAGAACAGGTGTGTTTTAAGTGAGAGACAGATGATGCACTGAAATGACACCACACCACCAAAAGAAAAAGTTCATGGTGGGTGTTGCAAAAGCAAAGAAACACTCTTCACAAGTTTCAGTCTTCCAAACCCCTCAAAGCTCACACAGCCTCATTAAAAAGCCAGTTAATATGAATCAATTCAAATAGCAAGACTGATACTTGGATTGTAGCCAACAATGTATATTTTGTGTTCACAAACTCATATTTTTCTTTTCCATGCTGCAGAAGTGATGCAGCATTTCTGCTCTTAACACACTACAGCAGTAAAAGGAAATAATTTTTCAAATGAGTAATTCTGTGCAGGCAAGGTGTGGTCACATATGTTTTGTAGGCATTAGCTGAAACATTTCCAGAGATATTTTTGGCTTGTGTAATGTACACTGTTTCTGAGGACTTCTTAGTTAGAAAATGGCTCACTTGAGTACAGTGAGTATGCCTGGCTACACTGTTGGCTGATGCCTTACTGGGATCCAGTACGAGAAGCTGATGCATGATCCAATAATTGCAACCCTTTGTTAGTGCAGAACCATCAAAAACTAACTAACTGAATTTTCAGGTGAAATGTAAGTCATCTACCTTCAACCTTATGGAAGACTTCACCTCCCACATTCCATTACTTAAATGTATTAACTCAGTGGCTGCAAAACTATTATGAAAATGTGAAACACCTTGCAAGGTTGAAAACGGTACTTGCATACTGGCCTGTGGAGTGGTACATAACATAGTCAGGGACTAGGCACATTGAAGGATCAGGATTTGCTAGGTGGTTCCTGATAAGTTACTTTCTGTTGAATGGTAGATATCTTCTCCTGTTGTGCAGGGCTGAATGTGTTAGAAGTAACACCTTATAACTATCCTTTCCTTGTAATTGGAGCAATGTCTTCAAAACTGGGAAGATGTGGGCTTTTCTTTATATTTTGTTTTGTAACAAGGCAGAGACATTTTACACCAGTTCCAGCTGAAGAAAATAGCACTCCAGGCAGTCTTGCATACATCAGTGTATAGTAATCCACTCAGTTCTACCAGTACCAGTACATTCATCGATATAACATCATCCTGTTGCAGAATTTGAGCCATTATCCTGATAAGTCTTACTTTTTCCATCAGAAGAAGATAACTGCACTCACAACTGTTACCTTCTCATGCAGTACAACACCCGGGCTAGGCCTGGGCACCCTACTAGCCAAGGAGCAGGGCTGCCATTATCTTTATCTTCTCAGGATTTAACACTGGACATTTCATTTTTTTCATTTCACACTTCAGAAAGGTAGTTATCAGAACACTGTAGTTTTGCTGTATTCAGTGCACAGGAGAAACAGAACTTGCTGTCATTCACCCAGCAGTAGTAAGCCAGTGCCTAATTCTTAACGTTGTATACCAAAGATAATATGTAAGCCATGAATAACTAAACTTTCTGACCTGATTTGGATTCCTTTCACATTATATAGTTCAATCCTTTTGGGATGATCATACATTAGGGCACCAATACCAAATAGGTAATTAACAAAAGAAGGGGACAGAACTAAATTACAGTTGAATTTATTTTCATTTTGTGTAATAACTAAATTATTCTGCTCAGCACTGTTCATATATTCCTGTATTCCCAAAGTATCACATATACTTGTATAATAGTTTTTTTAACAGAAACTTAAGTACATTTCATGGCTGCAAGTTGTTCAGCTATGGAGAATATTTTTTGACAAAGTCTTTCTGATGCTCTAATGTTAGGTACATGGAATGGGACCACTAAAGTAGCTGTAAAGACATTGAAGCCTGGCACAATGTCCCCAGAATCCTTCCTGGAAGAAGCCCAGATTATGAAGAAGTTGAGGCATGACAAGTTGGTACAGTTATATGCTGTCGTTTCAGAAGAGCCGATCTACATTGTCACAGAGTACATGAGTAAAGGTAAGTACATTTGCCATATGAATATTATGTTACGTTTGTATGCATTATTGATAGAAATAATAGAAATCAACCTTTGTGAGAGAGTCTTAATAACCTAGCATGTACAGAATAACATTTAAGTGAGATTAAAAATATGTCAAGAATATTTTCTTCTGTGTTTTTCTCTTTTTAAAATTTGTGTATGCGTAGAGAATGTGGTTCCTCAAATAACCATCCAAAGTGTGTAGCAGATGGTAGTATATTTTATGCTGTGATCTGTGTTATTCTTAAATGTGCTAGACAGACTTTAAATTGTAAATGACATTTTGATTAATTTGTTTGTGTTCTGTATATATGTTATTTATAGTTTAAGTTTATTTAAAATTATAGATAGCGGTTAACCAACAGATATGTCTACAAATTCTGAAGGAAAATAAGCACTGAAATTCTTTTTCTCACTTATGTCATCGGTAAGTTACGGTACCACAAGTAGCTATATATCTGTTGTTTTAAAATCATCAGATTAAAAAGTTTGGGTGATACAGATATATACTATTTCATGAATTGTAAAATAAAAAGTGTATCAGCCTCACTAAAATGTTGACTATATATTTTTAAAATACACTTGCACAAACTCATGAGGTGTATTGCATAAACTGATGTGTTAAAATGTAGAGGTAGACCGATATTGAGCCACCAATCCACATGCATCTCGTCAGCCACACAGCATGTGGAAACGTGGAACCTGATGAAGCAGCTCATAAGCAAGAACCTTCAGATACATGCAGGCAAGCCAAAAAGCGTAAATATAAAAATGGGACACGAAGTGCATGTTCATGAAAACAGGAAGGCATCAGTCTGCAACCCCAAAACTCTAAATGTTATTTTCCATTTTTAGGTCTTTCACATCTGTGTTTTTCTAAATACAGTCAGCAGCTGCCTGCATCAGTCTGACACCCCCACTAATATTTTTTTTCACCAACTTCAGACATTCTACAGGTTGTATGGTCATGTACATCTGTTGGCAGTCCCAGTTCCATGGTAGGCTATTACAAAACACAAAAATGTTGAGGTTACATTTATTGGAAAGAAAGCAGGTTTATAACAGTAGTAATTATTTTGTAATATCATAGTAGAATACTAGGCTATTGACCAAGACTAGCTACACTACCCTGTAAAATTTGATATGTATTTATTTCGAAGGGTTTTGTGGGGTATGTATACTTGGACACGGGTAGCCGACATTTACAATCTTCTTCTTTCTAATAGAGACATAGGTGCTAGACCAGGGATATATTTACAGTTTCCATCCACTGATCGAGTTTCACTTGAACAGGTGCAGGGATAACTCTACTTCACATGGATGAGAAGCCTATTTCAGAGAAGAGGGAATCTCTGAGACACATACCTGTCCCTACAGCATATCCTATTTTTGTTGGAGGAATGATTTAGGTGCCTGGATTGCATGTTCCTGGTGCTATTTATTTTATGGATGTGCAGCAGGTCTATTAGGGCTGAATCATAGGATGCTTTGTAGGGCAGGCATAGGTCACCTCTCAGCAGCCTATAGAAGACCGAATGTAAGGACAAGCCTTTGAGGTGATCTGAGTTGGACTTTTTTTCTACACCATGTGTTCTTTTTGTGAGGAATCTCTGAATTTGTTGCATATGCCTGGCCAGGTACATACCACAAGGGGCATTGTACTCAATGACTGGTCTTATGAGAACAGAGTACAATGGAATGATGACATGTTTGGATATAGGTGATATACTCCTGCTTATAAGTTGCACAACACAGAGTGATTTCCTCAGTACAGTAGACACACAGTGGTCATATGCCAAATCACTGTCTACATGCTTTCCCAAATGCCTGACTACAAAGTGTAGTCTTAAGGGTGTATTGTAAGTTTAGTAGATTGTTGAGCTGTCTTTCCAAAAGATACTGTGATACATTTTTTGACATTAAGTTTTAGACCATGACTGTGACACTGGTTATTAGTCTGTGTCAGGCCTTCTTGAAGGGAATTCAACGACAGTTGCAATCAGCATTAGACTTGGTCAGCCAGGAGCACTTGACATTAACCTTTACCTCAGAGAAGTAGATGCCAGATAGGAGCATCCCCAGCAGGGAGCCCCGATACACCCCACTAGTTATTGGCCTTTTTGTGACGTACACTCTCCATTCTAACTTCTTAGGTCGTGTCTGTAAGTCATGTAGCTATGCAGTAGGTATATACCTATTTTAGTGAGTTTTCTTCAAGGCAGAGGATTTCTACAGTGCTACTCTTCTGTCTAGTTATTCTCTGATCCATGACTGAACTGAATTAACAAAAACTGTACTTTTCAAAGAAGCTGATGCACACATTCTTAAGAGTATTCCCAAGATCAGACTATACTGGAGCAAGATATGCTTGTATAGGTAAATGTGCGTATTCAGTCTGGGGAAAGTTCACATATTCTCTTGATGTATATCCTGTTCTTTTATTTCCAAGCTTTACAAATTAATGTGCCAGGAATGGAGGACATTGCTCAGAGAGTGGATTTACACTGTGCTTGCAAAGTCATCAGAAATTTAATTTCAAGTTACCACTGTAGGTGTGAGATTGGTACTTATAGATTTTGTGTTGAAATTTTAAGGCACAAATGTTAAGAAGTTGCCATATTGTTATCACACATTGAAATGATATGTGGAATACAGAACATTTAAAACAGGAGCAAAGGAATTTATTTAACACTTATTAGCTTTTCAAGCCATGAAAAAAGACCCACATCCTATTTGGCCTCCTATTTCTATGCAAAACAGGTGCCTCTACAAATACCCACACAATAGAGATCTACACCAAAACATAAACAAGACACACTTTAGGGATAAGTTCCTAACACATAGTATATCCAGGCTGTGAAATAAGGTTCCAGTAGAGGTCAAACAAAGTACTGTTTTGGTTGCTGTTAAGACTAGTGTTGATAAATGAATAGGTATTTACAAACTCAGACAAGGTTTATCGTGTAAGGCCCTTCTCGATTTGTGAGGTAAGCAATATTAAGTGATAAGTGTGACATGAATTGTTTCATCTACTTTTAAAGGAACATACAAGGCATGTTATGGTTCCTGTGGTCTCTTGCCCAATATTATTTTTATGTTCCTATGTTCTAGTATTTTCCCAAGGAAGATGAGAATCTGTTTTATTTCCCATGGTTCAGCTCAGATTCTTTGTATTGTTTTAGTGTTGTGGGCTGAAGATACCTTATTTGATACCATGGGGAAAAGAAAGGGTAAATCTCTGTGTTTTAGTCTGATCCAAGCTCCAAGCTCCTTCCGTTACCCATAATGCCCATCTGTCTCATTCCTTCCCTCAGATCTTGTTTGCCGTTGAAAAGCTAAGCATCGTGGTCGCTGAGCTCCAGGCAATTTATTTGGGTAAGTGATGCTTTTTCCCTTTAGTGTTAGTGTAGGATTCCCTATCTCCCTTTTGCAACCTCCCCTACCACTCGTTGGTCGTCAGTTGTCAAAAAAAAGTTTAGACTTTATCATTTAGTGTTGCCCCTTCCTTGGCCTTCCTCTACCCATTCAGTAAGTAAGTTTGTGTGTGAATTTGTATGTGTTGGGCTTCCTTCTGGACATGGCTGAGAACCCCAAGCCTGTCCTCAGAAAATATACTGAGTGTGGCCATAAGCTGTCTCCAGCAGATGGCCACACGCTGTGTGTATTGTGTTTAGGAGTGGCCCTCCCAGATACAGCCTGCTATATTTGCACGAGCTTCAATCCTAGAGCCCTCAAAAACAGGAGGGCTAAACTAATGATGAAAGGACTACTGCCTGTTTCGGGGACGGCTTTCCCCGCTGCCACTACTATGACTTCTACTACCATTTCTGCCCCTTCCCAGGCCTCTGGGACTCAACCTCCCATCTTGAGACCTGCTGATGGGGAAAAGCATCACAAGGACAGACCTATAAAGCGGTTCATGGACTACTTGGCTCTGTCGGGGCCTCCTTCAAAATCTGGGTCCCCTCCTAAGCCCAGTATCCCTCGACTCTGTTCGCCTTGGTTTTCCCCGGAGCCAGAGGTACCTAAGCCACAATCCAGACCCTCCCCTCACTGGCACTCCTGGTCAATGTCAGTGGCTTCCTCTTCACATTCCACCAGCAGCTTGGGTGAGTCAGAGATGGACAGGATGATGTGGAAGTTCATCTGCACCCAGATCCAGATGGGAGTCTTGCCAGCCCCCTTTCCCTCCGGAGCGGGAAGCTCACAGCCCGTTTTCACCCCCATAGCTCTTTCATTGATCCAACCCTCGGTTTTAGAGTCTTTGGATCCGAGAGCTGTCGGGGTCAGGGGGTCGGTGCCGATGTTACCCTGTACCTCGACACCAGCCATTGCCTTGAGCATGTTGGATCCAACTGGGTTGGATCCAAGCTGTGAGGCCGTAGCCTCGGCATAGGATCTCTGGGGGTTCTGTTGGTTCAGAGATTGTCAGAGCGCAGTCCCCCACTTGGTATTTCGGCTTCTGCAGGCTTGGCTCTGACTCCCCCATCAGATCCGAGAGGAGTGGCTCCCTTACTTGTTTCCCAACATGTCTGCTGTCCTTCGGTATTTGATGTGGTGGAGAGGGTCCTCTCGAGTGGGTCGAGACCTCTGACCATTTCCTTTTCTGAATCCACCCCGACTCCCTCAGTTCTGGGTACGGCTTCGACCTTCCTGTCATCCCATGGACAGCCCGTGCTTGCTTTGCCTCAGGGAGCACCCACTCGGGAGCAGCCAGAAGTTTACAAGTCCCTCCCCCAGAGAGTCCCACTGAAGAGGCTCCTCGCAAACAAACGTGTAAAAGGAGGCACTTGGACTCCTCTCCAGAGTCCCTCATGGATGACACTGATTTGGAGGAAGGGGGAGGTTGTCCCAGGTCACCCCCCCCGAGGATGTCTCCTTTGGAGACATCATGGAACTCCTACACCAAAGAGGGAGGTGGTCACCCAAAAACCAACCCTGGATGACTCAGTGTTCCTAGAGGCATTCGGCACGGGCCCATCTATCTCCTGGGTGTTTCCCCCTGCAGATCCATTGGTGGACCTAATCACCTCTAGAGCATGGAAGGAACCGGACACTGTAGAGCCTATTCCAAAAAGGCCAGACAAAGTTCTTAGCCCCCCCACTGGACAAGACCAGCTGGAGTAGGGGATCTCCAGTAGATGCTATGGTGGTGGCAGCTGCCACCAAGAAAGAGATTGTACAGGAGAGCTCTACGTTCTATCCTCCTGACCTGGAGTCTAGGATGATGGATCATCTGGGGAAGCGAGTCTATGCTTCAGCAACCTTCACCATAAGGGTGCTGAATTTCATGGTGCATGTCATCAGACTACAGTGTGACTTAGTCAAGGAGGTTGCTGAGTCACCCCTGGAGCCCACATTGGCAGGGGGCAAGAAGATGTTCTCTGTGTGCATGGCCACTCTGAAAGTGGTTGCGAATATGTCCATGCGCCTCCTTTCCCATGCCACGAAAGGAGCCGCCAGGGCAGCCGGGGTTCGGCATTGCCATGAGGCACCTTGTGTGGCTCTGGCTCTGTCAATTTTCGGAACCTTTCAAGGTGGCGTTTGCTAATGCCCCCTGTGATGGTTCTTTCCTGTTTGGAAAATCCATGTGAGAGACTCTAGTCCAGAGCGAGAAGGACGGAAAGACACTGTCTGCTGTCGGGATTGCTTCTCCACCCCTCAAAGATTCTTCCCAAGGAATCGGCGAGAGGCAAAGAAGATGTGGTTCTGGAAACCTCAGTTCTCCCGGGACACTCAGAACTCTTCTTTCCCCAGAGGCAGAGGGGTTACAATAGACACTGACCCAGGGGCAGAGGGGGTCCACAAAACTTCGGGTGTCGAGAACCATTCTCGGACAGACCCGCACAATAGCTCTGAGGTGATGTCCTTCAAGGATGCATCTGCAGTCATAACATATGGGTTGTCCTGCCTCAGGCAGCCCTTCGGTTGGCCGGATTCCAAAGTCTGGGTCTGGCCTCGGCTGATGTCGCACTTTCCCCGACGTCAGAGCTTCTGGGGTATAAAGGCATCAGCCGACGCCATTTTCCTCAGTCTTTCTTGCCGCGCGGTGCCCGAAGCAGAAGCTGTTCGCAAGTGCCGGTCGGTCAGATCCAGAGAATTCAGCTACCAAAAACTTCTAAAAAAGCTAAGTACCCCATTGGGGACTCTTTCTTGCCTCAGCCGATGTCAGACAAAGTAAATAATTGTTTAACTTGTGGGAAACAAACACCTCATAAGGATTTCCATTCTTACTGCCTTCCTTGCTTAGGCCCAGACCACGACGTATCAGCTTGTTTAGCCTGTGCCTCCTTCAACCGACGGACTCTTAGACGTCGGTCGGAGTTTGCAGAAGAGTTTTTTGGATCCGCTTTTGCATATAAAATGCCGTCGGAGACTCCGACTACACATTTAGCCAAAAAATGCAAGGAAAAGGACCGACACTCGCGGCCCGCGGTTTTGGCTGAAACCACGGTTAGGCCTACCGCGAGTGTCTCTGTTTCGGCTGAAACCGAGTCCTCTGTTCTTACTTCTGCCGAAATCATACCTCCGACAACTGAGGCCAGAGAGGCCCCAGCTGAGTCAGCTTCAGAAATCCCTACCGAAAAAACAAGCGCACAAGAATTATCCGACACCCTTCCATTGGACATTTCTACTCCTGCACGTGGGGCAGCTAGGCCCCCTGCTTCTATGTCTATTAAGGCCTTCTCCAGGGCTAAAGCAGCTAAAATTTCAAAAGCTTTACCTGCAAAATCTACTTCTCAGAGGCCTTCCTCAAGTTCACAAATTCTCAGCCTTGCTGAGGACCTTATATCTTTGATTAGGGGTTCCCAACCTCACCCAGACAGGGCCTCCCACCCTCCTCCTGACAAAAGGCCTAGGACTGTACCCCCTGAACCTCTCTCCTTTGATTACTCCTCGGATGGATCAGATTTATCAGACCATCAGGAAGGGGCATATTCGCCTTATGAGGATTCAGATGCAGAAGACTCTATTCCTTCTGCCTCCCCTCCAGAAGAATTTTCCTTTGGGGAGACTTTACACTCAATGAGGGAACACTTTCAATGGCAGGGTCAGGATTTCTCTGATTCTAGAAAAAGACTAAGGACATTTCTACATTTGCCCCAGCATAGGCCTTTAGCCATACCACCTGTGCTTACTGTAGTTGATGATGCATATAATGATGTCAGTTCTGCCCCTGATTCTCTTCCACTGGCCCCTGCCAAACCTGACAGATATTACAGGGTCCCGGATTCTCACTTCCACTTGTATAAAGCCCATGCTGCAGACCCAGAAACTATCTCTCAGGGCCCAAAAGGTGTTGTAGCTACCACTGCCAAAAACCCCCTTCCCTCTGAAAGAGAGTCAAGAGCATTAGAGAGATTGGGAAAAAAGGTTTATACATCTGCTACCCTTTCTGCCAGGGCATTAAACTGTCAATTCCATATGATACAGTATCAGGAATATTTGTTAGATCAGCTGAATAAAAAGCTTTCTTCTCCTGAACCTTTAGACCGTAAGTCCCTTCAGGATTTGGTACACAACTCTCAGCAGGTCAGTAATCATTTCTTAAAATGTGGCTATGATGCACTGGAGGCTTCATTTAGATCAGCTATGACTGGGGCAGTAATTCAAAGGCATGCCTGGCTAAAAGAGCAATCCTTGCCAGACCATGTCAAGGCTAAACTCCTAGATGCTCCAATGGAGAAACAAAGTTTATTTGGCTCCCCTGCACAGGAGATTCTAAAGAAAGTGGAAGAAAAAGCAAAATCTGTGCAAACAGTAAAGGATTTTCTGCAGGTTCAACCTCTGAGGTTCAGCAGAAACTGGCCTTCAAAGAATTGGTCCTTTCCAGACACCTCCAGAGCACAGAGGGGCAGGAATAGATGCCCAAGAGGCAGAGGTCAATCAAAGGGTGCCTACAGGGGTCGTCAGTGGCAGCCTGCCAACCAGAGGAGTAGTTCCACAACTGCAACTACAACCACTTCCACAGGACAAACACAATGACTTGACTCTGATTCCGCCTACCAGGGAACAACTGGAAGCACCCTTGGGCGGAAAGCTGGCTTTATTCTCGAAAAACTGGCATTGCATTACAAAAGACACATGGACATTGCAAACAATAGACAAAGGCTACAGGTTTCACTTCCACACTTTACCAAGAAGGAGCAGAATGCCAAACCTCCCACCAAACCAGAAGCCAGAGGCTTTAAGACAAATCAACAATTTACTCCAGATGAAAGCAATCGAAAGGGTACCATCTATGGAACAAGGCCAAGGATTTTACTCCAGACTATTCCTTGTACCAAGAAAAGAAAACCAATGGAGGCCTATTCTCGACTTGTCCGCACTAAACACATATCTCATTGTGCCAAAATTCAAAATGCTGACCCTACAGCAACTTCTTCCCATGTTGGGCAAGGAGTCTTGGCTGGTGACTCTAGATCTCAAGGAGGCATACCTGCACGTCCCTATACGACCAGATTGCAGAAGACACCTCAGATTTCGTGCAGGATCAGAGCATTATCAATTCTCAGCATTGCCCTTTGGCTTATCTACTGCGCCCAGAGTATTCACGAAATGCCTGGCATCAGTAATTGCACATTGCAGATTTCAGGGAATTAAAATCTACCCATACCTGGACGACTGCCTAATACAAGCGGACAACAAGGCAAAACTAATAAAAGATTTGGCCTATGTCATACACCTGTTACAGGCTTTGGGATACACAGTCAACATCCAGAAGTCAAGACTAGTGCCATCCCAAAGGATAACATTTGTGGGTGCGGATCTGGACACAAAAACTCAGATGGCTTTTCTCACAGAAGAAAAACAAAAGCAACTCCCAGTCTACTTCATGGCTTTGACAAGACAAGCTCAGCTTACTGCAAGGAAAGTCCTGCAGGCCCTGGGTTACATGGCATCCTGCATAATCTTGATCCCGCATGCCAGGCTACATATGAGAAAATTACAGTGGTACCTAAGGAATGTATGGTCTCAACACAGTCACAGTCTAGAAACCATGATACCAATCATTCCATGCCTGAAAAAGGAATTCCTGTGGTGGGCTCAGACCTGCCAGTCCAACAGAGGGTTGCCTTTCAACAAACCACGACCAAGGCAGACCATCACCACGGATGCCTCAGACCTAGGATGGGGAGCACACATGGAGGACAGGTGTATCCAAGGCCTATGGTCTCAAGACCAGCTGAACTTGCACATAAACCTAAAGGAGATGCTGGCAGTGAAGTATGCAATCGAGGCATTCAAATCATTCCTACAGCAAGGACATCTGCTGATAAGGACAGACAATACCACGGTCATGTGGTACATAAACAAACAGGGAGGCACTCATTCCTACCCTCTATGCCGGATGGCAATGGATCTGTGGAACCTAGGCCTGAATCTCAACATCCAGCTGCAGGCCAACTTCGTACCAGGAAAAGAAAATTCATTAGCAGACAGCTTAAGCAGAACTACCACGGATGCTCACGAATGGATGCTGCATCCAGACATCTTCAAACTCATAACAAGCAAAAGGGGAATGCCAGAGATAGACCTGTTCACCTCCCCACTCAACCACCAACTGAAGAAATTCTGCTCAAGGGTATACCACCCACAAGCCTGGAGGGTGGACTCTCTCTCTTTCAGCTGGAATGCCCTAACAGTGTATGCATTTCCACCTCTCCCATTGATGCACAAAGTTCTACTGAAGATCAGGGAGGAACAGCCAAAGGTGATACTAATAGCTCCAGACTGGCCAAGGCAGCACTGGTATCCGCTACTGAGAAGCATGTCTCGGGCGAACCCATGGCCTCTACCCCTAGGGCCTCTTCTTCTAACGCAGAACAACTTCAAGACCCTGCATCCAAACTTGAAAACACTGCAGTTAACTGCCTGGAAAATTGTTTAAACCAAAACCAAACTGTCTTATCTCAGAGGGTTAAGGACATTATCCTGGAGGCTCGCAGACCCTCTACAAGGAAAACATACTCAGCTAAATGGAAGAGATTCCTCATTTGGAGCACATCAAAGGGTACAGATGTCACACTGGCAAACTTAGCACACATCCTAGAATACTTAGTAGAACTGTTTCACAATGGCCTGTCCTATTCTTCCATTAAGATTCATGCTTCAGCAATTTCAGCAGAGTACAACATGGATCCTCCTATCTTCTCTCACCCTCTCCTCAGACAGTTTTTAAGAGGGATCAAAAATGTAAAACCTCCAAGGAGACCCCCTCTGCCTGCGTGGGATCTCAATTTTGTGCTAGAAAAATTAACACTACCCCCTTTTGAGCCAGCAGCATCAGCAGACTTACAGTTCTTATCTTGGAAAACTGCTTTCCTTCTGGCAATCACTTCAGCAAGAAGAGTATCCGAGTTACAGGCACTAATGGCAGTGCAACCTTTCCTTATTTTTCACCAGGATAGTGTGTCCATGAGAACCAATCCTACTTTCATGCCAAAGGTGGTATCCAGGGTATCCTTGAACCAAGCTATTCATTTGCCTATGTTCTTCCCTAACCCACAGAACAAGGGGGGAAAACTATTGCACACCTTGGATGTACACAGACAACTACGCTACTATCTGGACAGAACTAAAACCAGTAGAAAAACTGACCAACTTTTTGTAGCATATGCAAATGGAGTGCAAGGAAAAGCAATTTCCAAACAGACAATTTTAAAATGGATAGGAAATTGCATTCGTTTTTGCTACTCTTTTCATGGAAAGACAGCTCCTGAAAATATCAGGCCTCACTCCACAAGACCCACAGCCACCACTACAGCTTTCCTACGAGGGGTGGCTACCAAGGACATTTTAGAAGCTGCTACTTGGAGCTCCTTGCATACATTTGCCAAGCATTACAATCTACCCTTATACTCCAGATCCCGAGCAGGTTTTGCAACTGCAGTTTTACAGGGGATCTTAACTACACCATCCTTATCTTAGTGCCTCCTCCCCCAGTTTGACTATGGTATTCTACCCATATGTTATGACTGCAGATGCATCCTTGAAGGACATAGTACAGTTTTGTACCTACCATAAATGTAGATGTCCGATAGGTATGCATCTGCAGTCAGGATTACCCACCCTCCTTCTCCTCTGTGGTATTCCTAGGGTGCTTATCCCTCTTTCAGCTAGCTGGGGGAATCTATTATGGTGTATTTGTTTGTATGTATATATGTGTGTATATATATATATATATATATATATATATATATATATATATATATATATATATATTGTTTGCTACTGTTTGGAATTTTACTACATTTATCCAAATTTAGCCTTCCTAGAGGGCACCTGGCATCTGGGGCAAGAAACACTGAGGAAAATGGCATTGGCTGATGCCTTTATACCCCAGAAGCTCTGACATCGGGAAAGTGCGACATCAGCCGAGGCCAGACCCAGACTTTGGAATCCGGCCGACCGAAGGGCTGCCTGAGGCAGGACAACCCATATGTTATGACTGCAGATGCATACCTATCAGACATCTACATTTATGGTAGGTACAAAACTGTAATTTGCCTGACTGCTCATCTCTGGAGGCAGTCGCGAGCCGTCTTCCTTTACATGCAGCGGAGTAGGAGTCCATTGCAACAGACCGTTTGGTGTTACAAATCATATCCAGGGGCTAGTCCATCCCATTTGTGGATCCACCAAAACTCCTCCCAGAATTTCCACCCGCACAAAGGGAGGAAGCAGCACTGAAGATAAAAAAGCTGCTAAGAAAATGAGTCATCCAACCCTTCCCCCCAGACCAATCCGGATCAGGCACCTATTTTAGGTTCTTTTTAGTGTCAAAGAAAATGGGGGACCTAAGACCCAGTCTGGATTTTTCCACTCTGAACCTGTCAGTAGGCAAAGAGAAATTCCATATGGTCATGCTTCAGTCCATTCTGCCCTACCTGCAAGCAGAGGATTGGATGTGCTCGATCAACCTCCAGGACACACACTATCATATTAAAATGAACAGGTGCTCCCGCAGGTTTTTTGCTTCCGGTTGGGGGCCAATCTTTATCAGTTCAGGGCCCTACCCTTTGGTCTCACCAGAGTCCCCAGGGTGTTCACCAAAGTCATGGCGGTGATAGCGGCCCACCTGAGGCTTCAGGGAATCCAGGTCTATCCCTACCTGGACGATTGGCTCCTTGCTGCCCCTCAGCAAATCATCACTGACTGCATTTCAGAGTTTAGACTTCATTAGAACTTAGCTAGACACCATACAAATGAAAGTCTATCTCATCCCAGAAAGGGTAAACAATCTGAAACTTCACATCTCTTACATTCTTCAGTCTCACCTCCCCTCAGTGGAAACAGTTCTGTGGGTTCTGGGTTCCATGGCAGCCACTATCGATCTTCTACCCTTCACACGTCTTCCTCCAGTGAACGTTAGCAGTTCAGTGGTCCTTTCTGGACCTACCTTTGTCCCATCTGATACACATATCCCGGGCTTGCAGGGAGTTACTTCTCTGGTGGACTCTCTCCCCCGAACTTGTCCAGGGACGTCTCTTTCTTCCATCTTTTCCCAAAATCACAGTGACCATGGATGCCTCCCAGCTAGGGTGGGGGGGCATTGCTCGGGAAGGACAGTCCAAGGCATGTGGTCCCCTTCCGAGACCAATTTGCATATCAACGTCCTGGAGATGAGGGCGGTTCTTCTAGCGTTCCAGGCCCTTCATGCCCATCTCCCTGTAGGGACTATTGCTCTTCAGTCAGACAGCATGTCAGTAGTCTGGTACATCAACAAGCAGGGCAGAACCAGATCCTACCCCCTTTGTCCAGAAGCCATGAGAGTGTGGGAATGGGTGGTTTCCACTGGCCACTTTCTGGTGGCAACACACATTCTGGGATGGTCCAACATTCTGGCGGACAGGCTCAGGGGGACTATTCTGATGACTTATGAGTGGTCTCTGAATCCTATATAGAGCGGAACAGATCTTCCTCCAATGGGGTCGGCCTTGCTGCAATCTCTTTGCACCTCCGTCCAACGTGAAATCCAACGAGTTCTTCGCTCTGAACACCCCCCCCCCAGGGAGAAGCCCCCAGAGATGCACTGGTTCATGATTGGCCTCCCAGTCTTCTTTATGCTTACCCCCCCCCCGTTACCTCTCATTCTGAAGTTTCTTCAGAAAACTCGCAGGGTGGGGAGCACAGTAATCCTCATTGCCTCATTCTGGCCTCGCCAAGTCTGGTTCCCCTCACTTTGGTCTCACCTAGTAGTTCTACCATGGATCTTGGATCCAGTCCCAGATCTCATTTCTCACCCCTCGGGGATTACTCACCCAGACCTGGACAGTCTGAAACTCTCAGCTTGGCTGCTCCAGTTCCACTAATGATTAGGACTCACTGTTTATCCTCTCCAGTTAAAACCATTCTGGGGGCAGCTCAGAAGTCTTTTACCAGAAAGATATATCATATTAAATGGAAATGCTTCTCTATTTGAACCTCTCAATGGAACTTGGATCCCTTTACGGCTCCAGTTCCAGCTATTCTGGAATTTCTATCTGGTATATTTCACCAAGGTGCTAGTTCTTCTACTGTTAAAGTCCAACTGGCTGCCATCTCTAACTTCCATTTGGGGAAAAACATGGCTTCCTTAGCTTCTTCCAGGCTTTGTTAGACCTTCCTTAAAGGAACTTTTCTGGTACAACCCCCAGTGAAAGATCCAACACCTCCCTGGGATCTCACCTTTGTTCTGCAAGCTCTAGTCTCCCCTCCCTTTGAGCCAGTGGCATCAGTAGATTTACAATTCCTTTCTTGGAAAAACTGCTTTTTTGGTGGCTATCATTTCTGCCAGAAAGGTATTGGAACTTCAAGCCTTGTCCATTAAAGTTCCTTACATTGTCTTTCATAAGGATAAGGTTTCCCTGCGTACTAACCCTTCCTTTCTTCTTAAAGTGGCTTCGGAAACCAATATTAATCAAACAATCAATCTTCCTGTTTTCTTTCCAAATTTCCAAAACATGGGTGAATACAAGTTACATTTGTTGGATGTACGTAGACAACTGAGGTTTTATTTACACAGAGTGAAATCCTTCCGTAAATCAAACCAACTGTTTGTGTCCTATCCCAAACCGTTCCTAGGCAAACCAATTTCTAAAGTCACCATTGCTCACTGGATTTCCCAATGTATCATCCGGGCATATTCTGATAAAGGTATTTCCCCTCCGGATCATATTAAAGCCCTTTCCACTAGGTCTAAGGCAACTTCAGCGGCCTTCTGGTCTAGAGTGTTGCTGGGTGACATTTGTTCTGCAGCTACTTGGTCCTCATCTCATACCTTCATATCCCATTACAAATTGGACATGGAGTAGGGCATCATTTGTCTCCATGGTACTCCGAAATATTCTTTCATGAGAGCCACCCAGATGTTGGTAGCTAGGGATTCTGTCCCACAGGTTGAAGACCAAATGAAGTAAAGAACTTCAGATAAAGAAGTTATGTACTCACCATAACGTTCCATCTGAGTAGTTGTACTTCATTTGCCTTCAACCATCCCCCCTCCTTCTCCCTGACCTTATCACTATTGTCCTATCCTGGTATATGGGAGAGGTGCACACTCGTGGCTCTCCTGGTTATACTTGGCTTAGGTTTGTGAGAGCCTTTAGTGGTAAGTTCCTTTTGGGTCGGGCTTATGTTTTCTGATACAGCACACTCGATCTGAGGGAAGGAAGGAGACAGAGGGGCATTATGGGTGAGGGGAGGAGCTTGGAGCTCAGATCAGATGCTAATGATGCGACCATCTCGGATCTGATACAGATCCGAATACCCACAGGTTGAAGACAAATGAAGTACAACTTCTCAGATGGAACATTATGGCAAGTACATAACTTCTTTTTTTCATTGCGTAGATTATTTTAAGGTACTTATATTAATATTTTCAGCTTTACCTGAGAGCAGGGTTTTAAATAATTGCTGTGAATAGAAATGTAACTGAAACTTTAAATATCCAATGTTTAATAGAGGGCTGGGGGATGACTAAGCTTGCAGTTAAGAAAAAAGATACATTATTGACAGTTGAGGATTACTTGGTCTACCTAGGCTCTGTGCTTGCTGCCATTAAGATAAGCTGCCGCTCAGGCTTATCCATTATTTCTCAAAGACCTTCATGTTTACTCTACTGCCTCCATAGGAGGGCACTGCAAATAGTTACCTTTTCTATGAAAAAAAAATATATATTTTTATCTATCACAAGTTGTCCATGTTGTGCCTTCAGAGTGTGCCCTTGGTTTGCAGTATTTCTCTCTCTTTTCTGTAGACAGTATAAATTTACACTTGGTTGATTCCCATAAAGGAGAAGATGACAACTGTCATTATCATCGTTGTATGCCTTTCTCCAGTTCTGCATGTTGCTGGGGTGTCTTGTCAACTATTAATACAACCTTAGATTCACAGCTACTCTCCTGCCTGCTTTAACAGTCATGCCTGACTGTCACAGGTCTTCTTATACACAGTCCATCCATCTCCCAGCTGGACATCCATGTCTGCTCTTGTCTTCATGTTTCTTCCAAGTCTTCTTAACCATATCATTTTCTTCTTTCCTCTACGTGACTACAGCACCATCTGTGCTCCTTGACCTTCTCTGCAATTGGAGCTACTTTAGCTTCAGCTCTCATGTTCTTATTTTTTTGTCGGTCCCACTGTGTTTATCCTACCACTCATCTCCATCTCAGCCCTTCATCTCCATCACCTGTAGCTTCCTCAACTGCTCTGCCTTTTCTGCTCAGGTTTCTGTACCACACAGTAGTATTGGTCATACCACACTGTTGTGTACCATATTCATCAGCTTCTGTTGCATTTCTGTGTTATACAGTACCCCAGACACTCTGTGCCAGTTAGCTGTAGCACCTCTGATTTTAGCTATGACCTCTTCATTCACACTTCCCTTCTCTGCAACCATAATTATAATAAATCCGAAGCTATTAACTTGTTCCTCTATTTTCCATTCTATACTGTTTCTAATTTTCTTAGTCCAGTCCTTAAAGTAATTGAATTGCTCTTTTTGTACCCTATTCCACCTTCCTGTGTAATTCCAAGTCATCTTGTAAAATTCGGAGAGAAAATAATACTTACTATTAGAAATTGACGTTAGATAAGAGGGGTATAGTTTTAGGCTTTTTTATCCCTTGCCATACAAGTTGGTTGTTGTGCTGTCTAGTTCCATCTCAGGGCATAGCTGCTCCTTTACATCTTTTGGAAGTGTCAGAAGTGATCAAAGCTGCCAGGGAGCTGAGTGACACAGTATCCTATACCACCTCTTGTTGGTTAATTTGCAGATGTTTCTGACTTACTCCAAGCACAAGGTGCCTGCTTCAGCCATTTTAGTGTATCCAACCAAATGGAAGTCAAAACTTGGCTAAACAGCAGCTTGTGAAGCAGCTTTTCTAGGGGTTCTACCTTTGAAAAGGTCTTCATGTCTGTCTTAGCCCTTGCTGCTCTTAATTCTCCCCACCAGTTACTCAGTACAGATAACCTTCAAAATCAGCCATCTCAAATATATACTCACCAGGTATGTTTCAAACACTTGCAGATGATGCATTCTCCACTCAAAACTTCATATTTTCTTTGATGGTGCTCCACTCAAAACTTCATATTTTCTTTGATGGCTCCAACTATGACTGTATAATTATACAAATGCTAAAGTATGGCATATGATAAAGTGCACGGTATTTCATAGAAGAAGAAACCCAACATAAAGAGTTAAAACCACAAAAGAGTATCATATGATGTTCATCGTGCATACAGCTGCAGTCATAACAGATGGGTTATCCTGCCGTCAGGCGGGTCCTCAGTCGGCCGAATTCCAAAGTCTAGGTTCGACGTCGGATGTCGTCACTTCTTCCCTGACGTCAGTGAGGCAGGGGTATAAAAGAATCAGCCGACACCATTTTCTTCAGTCTTTCTTGCCGCACGGTGCCCGAAGCAGAAGCAGTTCGCAAGTGCCGGTCGGCCACGCTCCTGAGATTACGAATATTTTTCAACCGAAGTCTTCTTGAAAGCTAAGTACCCCGTTGGGGAAACTTTTCTTGCCTCAGACCGATGTCAGACAAAGTTAATAATTGCATTTCATGTGGGAAGCAAATACCGCATAAGGATTTCCATTCCTTCTGCAATCCTTGCTTAGGCCCAGACCACGACGTTTTTGTACTAGCTTTAACAAACGCACTATTAAGCGTTGGGCGGAGTTCGCCCAACACTATTTTGGCAAAAATGTAATTACATTATGTCGTCGGATACTCCGACTCCAGTTTTGAGTAAAGGACGCAAAGATAAGGACCGACATACGAGGTCCGCGACTTCTACCGACACCATGCTAAAGCCGATCACAGGTGCTCCGGTTCTCAGCGAGGCACCTACACAGCCCCTGACTACCGATGACACTTCCTTAGCAGTGTCTTCTGTGCCCGAGGTCGCAGGCTTCGTGGCCCACACCCCGATTACAGATACCGACGCCACTCTTGGCGGGGAAACTCAGAGTTCAGACAGGCAGGCCACCTCTCAAGGTGTCTTCAGGCCTTCTTCTTCTTTTTCCATTAAGGCTTACACTAAATCTAAAGCAGCCATGCATACTAAAAGACCAGCTCCACAGGGCCCCTCTCAAGGCCCCATGCCTAAAAAACAGATGCTCAAAATGGCTGAGGATTTGATTACTCTTATCAGGGGTTCTCAAACCCCCTTGGACAAAAGGCCCAGAGTGGAGGATGAATACCCTTCCTCGGACCAGGCCTCCATTACTTCAGAACATTCTGAAGACCAGGAACATTCATACTCCCCTTTTGAAGATTCTGATGCAGAGGAGTCCATTCCCTCTCTCTCTCCCTGAGGACTATTCTTTTGGGGAAACCGTGCATACCTTGAGGGAACACTTCCTCTGGGAAGGCCAAGATTACTCAGATTCCAGGAAAAGGCTCAGGGATTTTCTCTTGGTCCCTCAGCACAGGCCTCTGGCTATCCCTCCTGTCTTAGACATACTAGATGATGTGTATTCAGAGGCCAGCCTTAACTCAGATTCTTTACCACCAGCTCCAGTTAAGCCTGACAGGTATTACCGGGTTCCTGATTCACACCAATTCCTGTACAAAAGCCATGCTGCTGATCCAGAAACTATTTCACAGGGTCCCAAGGGAATTAAGGCCTCTACTGCCAAAAATCCATTACCTTCAGAGACAGATTCCAGAGCTTTAGAAAGGTGAGGGAAAAAGGTATACACCTCGGCCACTTTAACCATGAGGGCATTAAACTGTCAGTTCCACATGTTAAAGTATCAACAGTTTTTGTTATCTCAGTTGAAAAACAAAATGTCACAACCTGAACAACCAGACTTTAAGGAGTTGCAGGATTTGTTGCATGGTGCAGAACAAGTGGGTAAACATACCTTGCAATGTGGTTTTGATGCTTTAGAGGCCTCATGTAGAGCTGCTGTTACAGGGTCTGTCATATGTAGACATGCTTGGCTCAAAGAGCAAACCTTACCAGATCATGTCAAAGCTAAATTACTAGATGCACCTCTACAAAAAGATGTATTGTTTGGTGTTAAAGCTGAGGAGGTATTAAAGAAAATGGAGGAAAAGGCAAAATCAATGCAAACAGTGAAAGATTTCCTACAGGTACGACCTCCACACTTCAGTAGAAACTGGCCTTCGAAAAATTGGTCCTTTCCAGCCATGGACAGACCTCAAAGAGGTAGATACAGGCGCCCGAGGGGTAGAGGGCAATCTCAAAGATCATTTAGAGGCAGACAATGGCAAGCACCTACACCAAGTGGTGGAGAGGATAGATCACAGCCATTCAGAAAGCAGACACAATGACTTTCCCCTTTGCATGCCAAGCAAAGCTCTAATGGCAGCACCTTTAGGTGGAAAACTGGCATTATTTTTGAAAAATTGGCATACTGTCACAAAAGACAAATGGATCCTGGACATTATAGACAGAGGCTACAGATTCCACTTTCACACCCTTCCAAAAATGAGAGGCATGCCAAACCTGCTACAAAATCAAAGGGCAGAGGCACAAAAACAAATTTCAGCTCTCATGGACATGAAAGCTATTCAAGAAGTACCTGCACAAGAACAGGGTCAAGGTTTTTATTCCAGACTATTCCTGGTACCAAGGAAGGACAAAGATTGGAGACCTATTTTGGACCTATCCATCCTAAACACATATTTACTCGTACCAAAATTCAAGATGCTCACATTACAGCAGCTTCTTCCCATGCTGGGCAAGGAGTCTTGGCTGGTAACATTGGACCTCAAGGAGGCATACCTGCATGTCCCTATCAGACAAGATTGCAGAAGATACCTCAGATTTCTTGCAGGTTCAACTCATTATCAATTCTCTGCATTGCCCTTTGGCTTATCTACTGCGCCCAGAGTGTTCACGAAATGCCTGGCATCAGTAATTGCCTTCTGCAGACTTCAAGGGATACAAATATACCCATATTTGGACGACTGCCTGATCCAAGCGGACAGCAAACACTTGCTTCTGAAACATCTGGCATTTGTAATAAAGTTGTTGAACTCTCTGGGATACACAGTCAACAAAAAGAAATCAAAACTAATACCCTCTCAAGTAATAATTTTCCTGGGTGCCAGCTTGAATACAAACACCCAGATGGCCTACCTCACGCCAGAGAAACAAGGGCAACTATCTCAGTACTTCAGAAAAATGGCAACCTTCACCAGGCTGACTGCAAGGAAAATCCTGCAGGCTCTGGGATTCATGGCATCTTGCATCCTGCTAATCCCATGTGCAAAGCTGCATATGTGGAAACTTCAATGGTACCTAAAAAACTTATGGTCTCAACACAGCCACAGTTTGGAAACAATTATACCACTGATTCCATGTCTCCAACAGGAATTTCTGTGGTGGGCTCAAGCATGCCAAAGAAACATAGGTCTCCCTTTCTGCCCGCCTCAAGCAAATCAAATCATCACAACAGATGCCTCGGACTACGCCTGGGGGGGTACACATGACAGATCAGTGCATTCAGGGCAAATGGTCCCAAAAAGAAAAGCACCTACACATCAATCAAAAGGAAATGCTAGCAGTAAAAAATGCTATTATGGCTTTCAAAGACCTACTGCATCCAGGTCAGCTATTGATAAGGACAGACAACACCACGGTGATGTGGTACATAAACAAACAGGGAGGAACCCATTCTTATCCCCTGTGCAGGCTAGCCATGTCTCTTTGGAACATGGCTCTGGAATTACAAATCCAACTTCAAGCACAATTCCTGCCAGGCAAGGAAAACACGCTGGCAGACAACCTAAGCAGAAATATGACAGATCCACACGAATGGAAGTTGCATCCTCAAGTTTTTGCAAAGATAATTCAAACATGGGGAAGGCCAGATATAGATCTCTTTGCTACCCACAGAAATTACCAATTGACAAAATTGTGCTCAAGGACCTATCATCCACAGACCTGGAAAGTGGACGCACTTTCTTTCAGTTGGACGACAATGACAGTGTATGCCTTTCCACCTCTTCCTCTGCTGCCCAAAGTTCTATTAAAAGCCAGAGCAGACAGACCAAAGATGATTCTCATTGCGCCAGACTGGCCAAGACAACACTGGTACCCTCTCCTGAGGAGCCTGACGCATTCCCCACCATGGATCCTGCCTCTAATGCCTCTTCTGTTAACCCAGCACAACTTCAAAACTCTTCACAGTCAGCTGAAAACACTCAATCTAGCCACATGGAGGATTCCTTAAATTCACAACAGACCCTCCTCTCCAAGGAGGTGCAGGATGTCATTTTGGAGGCCAGAAGGCCTTCTACTAGAAAAGCCTACTCCGCAAAATGGAAACGGTTTTGTGCCTGGAATCAGAAAAAGGGACAGAATCCTGGAATACTGAATTTACCTCAAATATTACAGTACCTAGCTGAGATGTTAAGCAGTGGACTTTCATTCTCCTCCATCAAAATCCATGCCTCAGCCATTTCTGCTCAATACAACACTGGTCCTCCTTTATTCTCTCATCCTCTTCTAAGACAGTTCCTCAGAGGGGCTAAGAATATAAATCCCCCAAGGAAGCAACCAGTGCCTGCTTGGGACCTCAATTTCATTCTAGAAAAACTGACCCTGCCTCCATTTGAGCCAGCTGCTTCAACAGAACTGCAATTTTTGTCATGGAAAACAGTCTTCCTTCTGGCTATCACCTCAACACGCAGGGTTTCGGAACTACAAGCCCTCATGGCTGTGCAGCCTTTCATCATTTTCCATCAGGACAGAGTATCCTTATGAACCAACCCTTCCTTTATGCCAATGGTAGTATCCAGTGTAGCCTTGAATCAGGCTATCCACTTACCTACCTTTTACCCTAATCCACAAAACAAAGGGGAGAGACTACTACATTCCTTGGACATTTACAGACAGCTTCATTATTACTTGGACAGGACAAAGCCATTCAGAAAATCAGAACAGCTCTTTGTGTCCTATGCTACAGGTGCTCAAGGGAAGGCTATTTCCAAACAGACAATCTCAAAATGGATAGCCCACTGCATACGCTTTTGTTATTCTTTTCATGGTAAAACTGTACCTACAAGCATCAGATCTCACTCCACAAGGGCCACAGCTACCTCTGCAGCTTTCCTCAGGGGGGTTCCTACCAAGGATATTTTGGAAGCAGCCACTTGGAGTTCTGTGCATACTTTCTCCAAGCACTACCACCTACCATTATACTCCAAATCTAGAGCGGGCTTTGCCACTGCAGTCTTGCAGGGCATCCTTGCTCCTCCTAGTTCCACTTAGTGCCTACCACCCCTTTTTTAGCTTTGGGATTCTACCCATCTGTTATGACTGCAGCTGTATGCACGATGAACATAGTACAGTTTTGTACCTACCATAAATGTAGATGTTCGAGTGCTAATATAGCTGCAGTCCAGGTTTCCCTCCCTCCTTCCCCTCTTGGAACAGGCCTAATGGCTAACACCTCCTCATACAACCTGATTGGGGTATTCTGTTATGGTGTATTTGCTTGCAACTACTGTTTTTTGATTATATTGCATTGCATTATTACATAAATTCATGTTTTGCCTTCCTTCTGGGGGCACCTGACATCTGGGGCAAGAAAAACTGAAGAAAATGGCGTCGGCTGGTTCTTTTATACCCCTGCCGCACTGACGTCAGGGAAGAAGTGACGACATCCGACGCCGGACCTAGACTTTGGAATTCAGCCGACCGAGGACCCGCCTGACCGCAGGATAACCCATCTGTTATGACTGCTGCACTCCTGAGGTGTCATTCTTCAGATTTGATGTTAGTTGGTAGGGCAAGTGGATGTAAAAGATCCCACAGCACCTATTGAAAAGAGTAGGGGTCCTTTAATGCAAAATAAGAAACATTATTTACATATTTACAAAATGTACATATTTTCAGGCACAAATATACACATTTCATTTTCTATTCGATTTTTTTTTGTTTTTGCTGTTTAACGTTTTTCTTATAACATCCTCATTGTTATTCTTCCATAATTGACCCCTACTCCTTCTTCCACAGGCAATAATCTGCCAAAATCCATTTCCCATTAAACAAAATTTCATTCAGTCTTTCATTCTAGATAACCCATATTACATAAAATAAATTCTTATCTACCCTTCTCATATATTCTTTTTTCTTATTTTTATAATATCCATTCACAATCATATTCATATCTATATTGTTTGCCATTAATATTCTTAAAACGTTCTTCACACAACTTTTTTCAGAGTTTCAGCACACTTTTTCATTTAAAAATATACTGATTTGTTTTTTCCTCTCCACAAAATAAACACACTTTTTCATCTTTCTTTTTACATGGAATATGCCTCTTTACTGGTAACATATTTATTATCAGTCTCCATAGGAAATCCTGACACTGTACAATCACCACCACTTTTTCCTTATTTAAATGTTTTTTAATCCGTTCTTGTAAATTATCCCATGTATTTAGATAATAATACTGTTTTGTCAAAGTATCATACCACATCCTTCTATCTTTATCTAGATCATCAATTTTTATTTTCCATGGTAGTATTTTTCCTTGATAATTTTCAATTTCTTCATTTACATTTCTTTGTTTTTCTTTTCTTCTTTTCATCAGCTCCCAGAATTTTTTGTACTTATATTTAAATATTCTCACTCTCTTCCTTTACCCACTTTAGTACACTGTACAAGTTTAATGAAGCAAAATAAACAAGTGGCTTTAGTAACCACAGTACCCCTTCATCTTCACTCATGTACAACACGTCTCTTTTCACTGGGCTTAATCTTGAACCCCGTATGAAAGAAAACGCCAATTACACAATTGACTTCATATTTTTTGGGGCTCATATAAACATTTCACATATATACTATTTCTCTGTTTAATACCAAATTCACCATCTAGACCCTTTTTCCTAAATGCCAATTTATATGTCCTCCACAGAAGATTAATTTATTTTATCTAACGTTCCCATTGCATCACAACTACATTCTTTTTCCCAAATAGTTTTCATAGCAAAGGAATAAACACCCCAATTTTCACCACATCATCCAGATCCTTACTTTTATCTTTATTCAAGGTCATTCCCATTTCATTTAAACATCCATTCAGGCAAGCCAACACTTCCCTCTTCCATATTTTGTTCTTATCATTTACAACTGTATCATCTGTTTATATCAAAACTACTGGAATCACCACCTCCTTTTGCATCACATATCTGTCATCTTTCATTTTACTTCACTCACTATTGCATTCATTACTAATGCAAACAATATCCACTCATGGGGCATCCTTGTCTTATACCACACTTAAGGCATATTTCTTTACTCAGCCACCCATTCACTAACACTCTTATTTTGATATGCTGACATACTTACTTTCCTAGTTATATTACTTTTTCCGTACTTCTCTATAACAGCCCACAAAGCATCATGTCTTGCTGTATCAAATGCCTTGCTAATATCACCTACTGCAAGTTTCACATCCTCTATTTTACTTATAATATCTTCCAGAATTTCTGTCACAACCAGTAACAATTCTTGACATTCCTTCCCTTTGATACCATATATACTCTCTCCATAATATTGTTTATCCTTCCTTCCATTCACCTCTGTATTATTCTCATAACATTTTATACTTATTTATTTATTTTACATTTGTTAACCGGGAAATTCTGAGTGGACCAGGTCCATTTTTCAGCGGAGGCCTGGGGAGAAAAACTCTGGCATCAAGTTATACAAATACAGTACATCCAGCATACTACACAAAACAGTTTACATCATATATGCTGAACATAGTAATATAACAAGAAATTAATAAAACACTCCAGGTAAAAGAAGATAAAAAACATAGGTAAAACACAATGTCAGTTACAGTACATGCAGCATACTCCACAAAACAGATTTTATCATGTATGCTGAGCATAGTAATATAACAAGAAATTAATAAAACACTCCAGGTAAAAGAAGATGTAGAACATAGGTAAAATACAATGTCAGTTACAGTTATAATATATATAATTTATATAGTTTATAATTATATATATAGTTATAGTCTGTATTTAGTGTAATGGGTCTCCATTTTGTTAATTCTTTTCATCTTTCTGCCATATAAATTTTAATATCCCACTACATAACTCTTCATAAATAAAGCATTCCCTCAAACAATCTTTCAGTACATTTACAAAATATTCCCATTGCCAGCCCATTCATTTCCTGTACATTCCATACCCTATATCATCTGGGCCTGATACTGAATCAACATTTATTTTCCTAAGTACTTTATCCAATTCACTAATAGTAAGTCCTTTTTCATATCCTTCCTTAACTTGTCCTGGGATTTTTCACTTTCCCGGTGGTACTGCGGTAACATTGTTACCTCACAGCAAGAGGTTCTCCCATTCGATTTTCAGCTGGGCTTAGGAGTGCCTTCTGTGTGGAGTCTGCATGTCCTCCCTGCAGCAGTTGGGTAGCGTTCGAAAGACATGCATGTGTAAATGGGCATGTCTTCATTGAAGGTTGGGCGTCGAGCTGGCAACTCGACGTTTCGTAAAAATCTACTGCCAGTCATTAGCGGACCGGAGTTCTGCTGTGGCGACCCCTTACCGGGAAAAGCCGAAAGACAAACAACAATAGCATTCTCACTTACTTTCTATATGCTGTACTACAGTGCTCATAATTTGCTGTGGTGTTCTTTTTACCTCTCATTTTATATAGGTTCATAGGTTCATAGGTTCATACTAGGTTATCTGCCCAAGGGCATTTATAAGCCTAGCCCATAGTTATGTGGCTTTCGCCACCCCTTTAGTTTGAATAAAAACTATGCCTATCATTTTGCTGTGCCTCTGTCAAGCAGTGACACTGAAGTAATCCCTGGGGTATATCTGCAATCTCCCATCCATTGGTCAAGATTCCTCTTGAACAAGGCCAGAGAGGTGCTCTGCCTCACATGTACCGGGATTTTGTTCCACAGCATAGGGAGTCTCTGGGTGATGAATCTGTCCCTCCAGCACGTTCTATTTATAACCGTGTCAAGGTTTAAGTCTCCCGCCCTTGTGGTTCTGAGGGATCTAGATTTTTTGAGGTGAAGCATATTCATCAAATCTGGGTTTGACATGGCCTTATATGTCAGGCACAGGTCACCTCTGAGCAAGCGGTATGAGACTGAATAGAGCTGGAGTTCTTTCAGTCGGGCAGCATAAGACATATTTTTGAGATCCTTTATCCTTTTGGTGAGGAACTTTTGGGGCCTTTCAAGCTGCAGCAGGTGTCTGGTCAGATACATTCGAGCGGGCATTGTACTCAATCATAGGTCTAATAAGTGATGAGTACAGGGGACGATGACCTCCTTGATCTAGATGTGAATCCCTTCATGATCAGGTGGGTGATATAGAAGGTTTTCCTAACTACTTTAGCAACATGAGTGTCAAGCGAAGGCTACTGTCAACCTGGGTCCCCAGATCTCTGATGACTTTTTCTGTGCTCAGTGGATTGCCACCTATATGGTAGCTAGGGGTAACCTTGTTTTTCCCGAAGGGTATGACTATGCATTTTTTGGCGTTTAACTTCAGGCCATGGCTCTGGCACCAGTTATCCGTTTCTGAGAGGCCCTTCTGGAGGATATCTATGTCAGATGTGTTTTCGACTATGGCCAGTTTGCAGTCATCTGCAAACTTTGTCAGCCATAACCCTCCTGTGTTTGCTTGTACTTCAGAAAAGTAGATGCCGAACAAGAGTGGATCCAGGACTGAGCCCTGTGGGACACCACTTGTGACAGGCTTTGAGTCTGACATGGCTCCAGCAACTCTGACCCTGTGGGTTCTGTCACTTAGCCAGTTTGCAACCCATCTTGTGATGTATGGGTTTACATTCAAGCTGATGAGTTTTTCGATGATACCTGAGTGGGGTATTGTGTGAAGGCCTTTGCCAGGTCGAGGTAGGCTGTATGGACTGCCTTTCCCTCATCAATGGCCTTGGTGACTGTCTCGAAAAAGTCAACCAAGTTTAAGAGGCAGGATCTGCCTTTGACAAAGCCAAACTGAGTTGGATCCAAAGTCTGCAAGCTCCCTATGTCTTTATTTATGAGTTCCATTATGATCCTCTCCATGGCTTTGCAGATAAGGCTTGTCAAGCTAATGGGGCGGTAATTTCCAGGGTCTGTGGAGGCACCGCCCTTATGAAGTGGGACCACAGTCGCGTCGCCACTCCTTGGATGCGTATCCTGAGGTGAGGCTAAGATTAAACAGCTGTCCTAACTGTGGGTTTAATTCCTCGTTGAGTTCATGAAGCACACAGCCGGGGACACCATCCAGTCCCATGGATGCTGTGTTTTTGCCTTAGTGAGGGCAGTTCCCACCTGGGCGTTGGAGATGTTTGGGGGGCTACAATCCTCTGGAATAGATATCTCTCCTTTTGGGGTGGAGGGGGGGGAGAAGTTTGCACTGAACCTGTCAGCCAGTATGTTGGCAATGTGTGTAGGTTCAGTAATTTTCACATCATTTTGAACTAATTCTGAGCATATCTGGGAGTTTCCTCCTAGGTTTCTAACATAGCTAAAGAAGGCCTTATGATTCTCTTTAGAGTCATTGGCGATTTTTCTCTCAAAATTTGCCTTGGATGATTTTATGAGAGCTCTTAGTTTTTTACTTATAATGATCAAAGGTGTCTTACCTTTCAAGGATTTTGCTCTATCTTGTAGTAGCTTCCTCCTTTTGTTGTAGAGCTTGTTTATGGCTGGGGTCCACCAGACTGGATGCTTGCCTTTGGTACAGAGAGTCTTAGTTTTGTTTGGGATTGCCTGATCCATGCAGTCCTGTAGGTGCTGGCAGAAGGCATTTGTAAGTGATTCAGCGGTTTGAGTAATGTTTACCACTGGCTCAGGGGCCTTAAAGGAGACCACACTAGTTTTTAGAAGTGTGAAATCGGCTTTTGAGAAGTTTTTCACTGTGGTCTTTTTGTTTCAGGTGGGGCGGATGAGGACCTCCAGCGAGATTAGTTTATGATCTGATCTCACCAGTGAGGGTATACTTCGGTGTTGAACATTTTGATCCCATGTTCGTGATGATGAGATCAAGTATGTTTTCTCCTCTTGTGGGGATGGTGACTAGTTGTTCCATGGCATTTGAGTTTATGAACTCCAGGAATCTTTGGGTTAGAGTGTTCGGGCTTGAGTAGTGCTCCCAGTCTATATTAGGGTAGTTGAAGTCACCTAGTGTGATGGTGTTTGGAGATACATTTATCCCCTCCAATGTTTTCAGGAAGGCCATGTGAGGTTCCTGAGTTTGAGAGGGTGGCCTGTAACATGCTACAAATTGCAGAGCAGTCTTGCCTATGGTTAATTGCACCTGGATGGTCTCCGATGCATCATGCGTTGCCACCAACCTTGAGGTGTGGGTGTCCTTTATGAATATGGACACCCCCCTCCTTTCTTGGTGTTGTCCGGATTTTTGGGCGGGCATGATATGAGGTGAAACCTGTTAGTGCTGGGGTGCTCTCAGGAGCCTTGAACCAGGTTTCTGTCACAGCACAGACATCGATGTTCTCCATATTGAGAAGGGCCTCGAGTGCGTGCATCTTGAGATTGAGACTTCTGGCATTGAGCAGCATTACCCTTAGTTTTTTTCCTTTTTGGTGTTCTAGGGTGGTAGGTTTAGAATTTGAACCTTTTTCATTTTCCTCATTATACTACTGTCCTTCTTTACTATTTACCCAGATAAGCAGATATCTCTTCCAATCTCCCTTGTAATTAATGTCTGCCTAAACAGTAATGCCTTCATTTTTTTCTCTATTTCTTTTCATATATTTTTTAACATATTTCATATATTTATTTTTCCATATCATAATATTCTGTTGAATTATTCTGTAAATTATCTAAAACATTTCTATACATTTCCTCAGACTTCACTTTCTTTTCCTTTCTTACATCATCCTGCTGTTGTTAAAAAAAAACTTTTTGTACTTCTTATTAAATTCAGTCCACCATTCAGGCTAGTTTTAATAGAAGTCCTTCATGGTTATATGGCCCTTCCATAACTGCAATACTTCCCATTCCCCAATTCATCTCATAATTCCCCATTTATGCCTTTTATTCCCTTTCTTATTTTAATATACTCCATTTCTTTCATCACCTCCATCTGTATTGCTAAATAGTCTGAAAACCCTATCACTGCTGTATCACCATCTGCTATGCCCAAGCCTTCCAATAATATTAAATAATCAGTTTCAGATCCAAGTGCTCCCCTTCTATAAGTCCACTGACTTTTGTTCCACACAACTAATTTACCACATTTTATTACTTTCTGTATATTTTGAAATCATTCCCTTTCTTTTGACATCATCTCCTTAAATCACAGTAAAAGTCCCTTACAGTTATAATGTTCATGTTAACAATACATAGCCTAATACTTGATGAAGCAAATTCTGTCTTTCCTTGCTAGTTATATATACGTATACTACTATAATTCTATAAATTATAATTCTATAAACATGCTCATTCTACCTCACATCCACAGCAGCTAACCTTATTGGAAGGGTGGCCTAATGGTTAAGGTGTTTGCCCTACAAACACAGGGTACAGGGTTTGAATCTCACAGGGAATAATTGGCTAGGCTTAAAATGGCTCGCAAGGGCAGATAGCCTAGTACGAACTTATGAACCCAACGTTACATCTAGTATTTTTACAGTTTTTTACCCACCACAGCCACTCCAGAACAATGTTCACTTCCCAAGTTCCATGTTATACTACCACCTGACAGTTTTCCTGTTTGTACTCTTTCTTCACTTTCTTTGCTTCTTACATCCCTAACAGAGTAACATCCACATCACATTTAGCACACCATTCCAGTCTCCCTATCCTTCTTACAGTGTTAATAATGCTGTTCACATTTACTGAAAACACTCTAAAATTGCTGCTTCTTTTAAGATAAGGGGAAATATTTTTCCCTTCCTTTTACTCTTTCGCCAATTGAGTATTTTTCCTGCATTTATGGAGAAATAATCCTGCCTTCTCAGATCAGATTTTTCACTGACTAGAACTTCAAAAAATTATTAGTGTCAATCCCTTCTCCTAGCTCCTCTGTCTGCTCTCTCTCTCCTAATTCCCTTCCATATTTTTTCTTCTTCTTCTACAGTTTCTTCTTCACCTAGATTACCATCTCTCCCTGCTTCTTGTTGTCCTTCCTCATGAATGTTTTCTTCCCTTCCCTCTTATTTTTAATTATTTACTTTCTGCTCTTGACAATCTATCCAAAAGTCTCTTTTTTACACAATTTGCATTCAGGTACACACCTTCTTGCTGTATGTCCCTTCTCCCCACATTGGTTAAATTGTACCTTGTCACAATCATTAATTAAATGAGAAATCTCCCCACAAAAAGAAACATGATTTAGGCTGGCCAGCATATCTTAATGTCCCTCTATGAGCAGCCACAAAAATAGCACTTGACAAGTGTTTCGCCATGTTTTTTTAACATTTCAAAATAGCTTCCAACCTTCACCCTCCATTCCATACGTTTCTCTTATTTCTAACTTTAGCATTGTCATCAACAATTTCACACAAACTCTGCATGCATTTTTAACATCCTCTTTTTCCAGTTCATTGGTGATAAACTGCAAAGTAACATTTTTCAACATTTAACTTACTACCAGAAAAGTAATCATTCCACAGATCAATTTTGTTAGTTTTTCAGTATCAGTCACTCAGTCTCAAATGTTAAGTCTCAGAATGTATAAAAGATTGAATTTCGTAAGCTTTAAAACCCAGAACACTTACTAAATCGTCCCATACATGTTTGTCATTTTTTGTTCTTATTCTCAGAGTTGAACCCTCTTCTTTTTAAAAACAGTTACAACTGCCTCATGTACACAGACAGCCCTCTCCTCCTACCACAAAACACTAACATATGCAAGAGACGCAATTATACAGCCAAACTGGAGGCTAAGGTCTCTCCACCCAAGACTGGAACAGACAGCCATGAGGAGAAGGTTAACGCACCACACCTCCAGCCTCACATTGACCTACTAAACCAGCACTGGCAAAAAATACACATAAATACACAAAATCATACTCGGAGGCGCTAAATAAAAACCTGCAAAAGCGTCAGAGAGCTCCAAAGCAGACACCCAAAAAACCTGCACCTCCCGTCACAAACCAGACAACACATAAAACACAAAATCAATGTGCCACACAATCACAGCCATTAAGGCGAAATAACATACCTAACACACTAGTAATAGGTGACTCTATAGTCAGGCACACTGACACCCCACTCACTAGGCTGGACAAGGAGAAGGTTACTGTTAGCTGCCTGTCAGGAGTCAAAATCCGCCACATAACAAGCACTCAGGTCACTCCAGAACAAGTACAAATGTAACTCTGTCATTGTTCATGTTGGTGTGAATGACCTGAGACGTACCTCCCTGGACTGCATGAAAAGAGACATGGAAGAGCTCTCTGATCATGTAGCCCAGGCTGGCATGACCCTGACCCTGAGTAGCATCCTGCCCTCACCAAGAATGATACCACAGTATAAAGAAAAAATGATCAATTTCAACAATTGGTTAAGCTTCTGGTGTCATTCAAAGGGGAGGCTCTTGCTGCCCCCATAGTGCCTTTTTTAGGCAAGGCTCAAAATTCAAACCCACCTCCGTAAACAGCACAAGTAAAAAACTGAGGGTTATGCTACTCAATGCCAGGAGTTTAAATCTCAAAATGCATGCGTTCGAAGCACTCCTAAGTATGGAGAACATTGACATCTGTGCAGTAACCGAAACCTGGTTCAAGGCTCCAGAGAGCACTCCAGCACTACTGGGCTACAACTCATACCACACATTTCGGCCACAGAACATGAACCAAAACACAAAAGGAGGGGGTGTATCCATATTCATCAGGGATACCCATGCCTCCAGGTTAGTGGTGCAGCATATCTCTGAGATTATCTCTGTACAACTAACGTTGGGCAAATCTGCATTGCAAATTATGGCCTGCTACAGATCACCCTCCATGACCCAGGACCACCAGTCCACCTTTCTGAAGACGCTGGAAAACTTGAAGATCCCACCGAACACCCTGATATTAGGCGATTTCAATTAACCTACCATTAACTGGGAAAACTACTTGAGTACAAACTCCCAGGCTCAGCGCTTCCTGGAATTTATCATCTCAAATGCCCTGGATCAGCTGGTAAACTCCCCTACCAGAGGCCACAACATTTTAGACCTGGTCATCACCAACATGAGCGACACAGGTTCCGCACCGGAGGTCAACCCGTCACTGGTTAGATCAGACCATAAACTAATCACTCTGGATATCCACACCCCACCACCACCCCCAACCAAGAAAATCACAGTGAAAAACTTTTCTAAAGCAAATTTCACCTTACTTAAGGCGGAGGTGGTAAGTTTCACAACCCCCACGCTAAAGGATAACACTGCCCAAGATGCAGAATTCTTTACATTTGCACTCTATGAGCACCTACATGGATGCATGGATCGTGCCATCCCAAGCAAGACCAAGACTCACTCCCCTAAGAGAAGGAAACCAGTCTGGTGGACCCCTGCCATAATCAGGTTATACAACAAAATGAGGAAACTATTTCAGAAAAAAAGCAAATCCCAGGAAGGAAGGACATCCCTGATCAGTATCAGTAAGAAACTAAGGTCCTTCATAAAAGCATCCAAGGCTAACTTCGAAAGAAAAATAGCCAAGGATGCGAAAGATAACCACAAAGCCTTCTTTAGCTATGTCAAGAATCTAAGTGGCAACTCACAGATATGCTCTGAGCTAGTGCAATATAGCACAAAATATACTGAACCTATTGATATTGCCAACATCCTGGCAGATAGATTCAATGCAAACTTCACCTTCCTCTCACCTTCAAAAGGGCCCACAACAATATCGGAAAAGTGTAGTGTCCCGGAAATCACAGAAGCACAGGTGAAAACAGCCCTTTCAAAAGCCAAAAACACAGCACCAATGGGGCCAGATGGTGTCCAAGGCTGCATCTTGCTTGAACTACAGAACGAACTAACCCCTCACCTAAACACGCTGCTCAACCTCAGCCTCTCCACAGGCTACGTGCCCATAGAATGGCGCACAGCAATGGTTATTCTGCTCCACAAAGAAGGGGCCACAACTGACTCTGGTAACTATCGCCCCATAAGCCTGACTAGCCTGGTCTGCAAGGCTATGGAGTGCATTATTATGGAACTCATTAATAAAGACATTGGGAACCTCGAAACACTTGACCCGACCCAGTTGGGCTTTGTTAAGGGTAGATCATGTCTACTAAACCTGATTGACTTCTTTGAGACAGTCACCAAGGCCATAGACGAGGGAAAGGTGGTTCACACAGCCTGCCTTGATATCGCCAAGGCGTTCGACACCATTCCTCATTCGGGTATTTTAGAAAAACTCACCAGCCTGAAGATAAACCCCTATATCACAAGATGGGTTGCCAACTGGCTTACAGACAGAACTCACACGGTAAGAATAGCGGGCTCCAGGTCCGACTCTAAACCAGTCACAAGTGGTGTGCCACAAGGCTCGGTCCTGGGACCCCTACTGTTCAGCATATACTTCTCAAAAGTACAGGCAAACACAGGAGGACTATGGCTAACCAAGTTCGCCGATGACTGCAAACTGGGGGCCATAATTGACTCTTGGGCTGACACAGACATCTTTCAAAAAGGCCTTACTGAGACAGACACTTAGGTTCATAGGTTGGTACTAGGCTATCAGCTCTAAGGCCTATACAAGCCTAGCCATAACAATTCCCTGGCTATTTCTTCCCACGCTATTTACTTCCCTGGACCCCTGTCTAGCAGGGCGACTGATGTGATCCCCGGGGTGAATTTCCTTTCTCCCATCCAATTGTCAAGGTTCCTTTTGAAGAGGACCAAAGAGGCACTCTGCTTGACATGTATCTTGACATAGATAATCTCAGAGATATCATGCTGCGCCACTTGGTGTCAAAGTCATGGCCTCAAGCTAAATGCCAAAAAATGCATAGTCATCCCATTTGGGAAAAACAAACCACCCATGAATTACCACATAGGCAGCAGTCCCCTTAATACAAAAGAGGTAATAAGAGATCTGGGGACCCAGGTAGATAGTAATCTCTCCTTTGACAATCATATTGCCAAAGTAGTTAGGAAATCCTTCTATGTGGCCCATCTAATTATTAAAGGGTTCGCATCTAGAAATAAAGAGGTTATAGTGCCCCTCTACTCATCAGACCCATCATAGAGTACAATTCCCCATTTGGGATGTACCTCACAAGACACTTCCAACAGCTGGAAAGACCACAAAAGCACCTCACCAAGAGGATTACTGGCATCAGACAAATATGTCCTATGCAGCCCAACTGAAAAAACTCCGGCTGTACTCAGTGGCATATCGCATACTCAGAGGTGATCTCTGCCTGACTTACAAAGCCATGTCCAACTCAGAATTGATGGACATGCTCCACCTAAAGAAATCCAAGTCTCTGCGAGCCACGCACTCTAGTGAGCTAAACCTTGCCACATCAATAAATAGAACATGCTGGAGGGATAGATTCCTGTCACAGAGACTCCCCCATGCTTTGAAACAAAATTCCTAACTACATTAGGCAGAGCCCCTCACTAACACTCTTCAAGAGAAACCTTGACGAGTGGATGGGTAACAGAAAATACACCCCTGGGATCACTTCATTGGCTCTGCTTGACAGAGGCTGAGTTAATTAATCAATGGGGCGGCGAAAGCCGACACACTCTGACTAGGCTTATAAATGCCCTCTGGCAGATAGCCTAGTACCTACCTATGAACCTACTTAGTTTGTTGCTGTTCTCCTTTCTTTTCTGCTGTTGCTGCTGCATATGTTTTAGTTACACCATTATCTGCAGCCACAAAACTAGACACCTTTTCAGTTTGTTGCTGCTTTCCTCTTTTACTTTGTCACTGCTGCACAGGTTTTAAATGGGGCATTCCCTGCTACCACATCACCTGGTTCCTTCTCCACATTACCATCCTCCACACTTCTAAAAAAGTTATCTGCAACATCATCCCACGAAACAGCAGAATTGCCACCTGGATCATCCTGTTTGATTATTTTTAACAGAACATCATCTGTGTGCCCTCCTGACACCAGTTCAGTTATCTGCACCACTACAACAGACTTGCTTACTTCCTTCTCCATATAGACAGCTAAATGCTGCTTCTTTATATCATCCACAACACAGTGTTTATTGTATCATCCAACATCACAATGTTTATTTACATTGTGATGCTCCATGTTGAACAAATTTTTCTTCAAATTCTCAATTTCCACCTCCAAACTATCCATAGTTTTCTCTCCTCTTCCATGCTAATGCTTCCCTTAGGCCTCTTCCTCGTTGGTTTAGGAGCCCTCTGGCACCATGTAGCAGCTCCACAGAGTGGTTGAAGTTCCTGATGACCTGGTCAAATTTCCCCAGTAGTATAAATACCACCTCGAGTCTCTCCTGAAAAGAGATACTAGCCTAGTGAGACTAACCCGAACAACAAAGGGGAAATAAAAAAATGTTATGTAGTCACCTATATTTGCGGCTTCAATTACAATGTTTTGAAGATCACATTTGCATTCCTCAGAATTTCAGCAGGTACCCACCATGGACATGGGACTGGCATTCACATACTTTAACATTTTCATGTCTGTCTGTTACTATCTCGAGTTTTGTTATTTTTCACACACACTGCCCCATTCATGCTGTGTCTGAAATTAGTTAGCCCTGGATCAGTGTATTGCTTTGGTTGACAAATGTTAAGTAAAATAAATTCATAAATACGTAATGCATTAAAAACCATTCATTACTTAAAAAGTATTTATTAACTGTGTAATCGGTTAGAGCTCGCAGTAAACTTACTTTGAAATTTTTCTTCTTGGGGACTTTAGTAATTGTAATGTTCAAATTTAGCACCATAATTACTGACAGTAATAGGATCAACAGTTTGTTACCAGGCCATAATATAAGTAAAAGTACCTTTGACTTAATATATTTATTCTGGTGTCTGGATTATGCCTTTCAAGTGAGAACACCAAATAAAGCAACCATAATACAGAAATAAATTCAAGAGTATTTCTGACTGTCATCTACTTCCTTAGTCACTGGGTTTAACAAATTTGACTTAACCTCTGCCAAACTAACTCTGATCTATGCTCAGGGCTGGTCAAGGGACGGAGGCATCTGGGGCAGCCTCACATTGCTGCCGAGGAGTGTTTTCCTCTTAACATCCTTCCGCCAGCCTGCCCAACAACACGCAGTGAGTAGTGCAATTGATGATAATGCCAGTTCACTCCTCACTTTCACAAACGGTAACTGTTGCAGGATTACCCTGGCCACATCAAATACCACACGCACCCACAGAATTTTCCAAAACTCTGCCAGGGAAATCGACCATGCAAGTATTAGCCAAATGAACACCCTCCCTCCCAGGTTGGACATACTATCCATTCCTGCCTCAACTCCTGAACCGGTAATTGAACCCAGGTCACCTGGATAGTAATCAGGAGTTTATCCATCTAAGACACCAGTGTAGACTGAGTATTTTCTGCAACATTCTTGACCTGGTTATTACTAACATGGGCAACCGTTGCTCTATAACAATAGTCAATTCCTCCCTGATTAGATTCGACCACAATCTAATCACCATGGAAATCCACATCTCACCCACACCCCCTGCCAAGGTAACCACCATGAAAAACTTCTCCAAAGCTGACTTTTGGCTCCTAACAACAGAGGTGGCTAACTTCATGACACCCATATCAATGGAAAATAGATGCATGACTGCCGAATCATACACCAATGCACTGTATGAACACATACATAAATGCATGGAACTAGCCATACCCAACAGAACCAAGACGCTTTCCTCCAAAAAAAGGAAGCCAAACTGGTGGTCCCCTGCCATTAATAAACTCTACAATAGAAGGAAGAAACTGTTGCAGAAAAAGGTGAAGTCCCAGGACTGGAAAAACTCCCTTATTAGCCTCAACAAAAAGTTGAGATCCCTCATCAAAACCTCTAAAGCCAGCTATGAAGGCAGAATTGCAGCAGACACTAAAAACAACCACAAAGCCTTCTATAGTTATATCAAGAATCTCCATGGCAATAACCAGGCTTGCTCTGAGTTACTGCACAGTGGTACCTCCTATACTGAGCCAACAGATATTGCCAACTTACTGGCCAACAGATTCAGTGCCAACTTTACCCCTCTCTCCCGCCCTAAAGGACCAATAACAATACCGAAGGAATGCCAGGCACCCAGCATTACTGCTGCACAGGTTAAAGCTGCATTGTCCAAGGCCAAGAATACAGCTTCCATGGGACCCGACAATATCCCTGGATGTGTTCTATATGAACAACAAAGTGAACTTGCACCACATCTGTGTGCCCTGTTCAGTCACAGCCTCACCTCAGGCTTTGTCCCTACCAAATGGCGCACTGCTACAGTCATCCCTCTCCCTAAAGGGGGAGCGACTGTAGACCCTGGAAATTATCGCCCCATTAGCCTGATGAGTCTGATATGTAAAGCTATGGAGCACATTATTATGGACCTAATTAACAAGGATATAAGGAATCTCCAAACTCTAGAACCCACTCAATTTGGTTTTGTGAAAAGTAGATCATGCCTGCTTAACCTGGTTGACTTCTTTGAGTCAGTCACCAGAGCTGTGGAAGAGGGCAAGGCAGTTCATGCAGCCTACCTCGATCTGGCCAAGACATTTGATACCATTCCCCACTCAGGAATTATTGATAAACTCACCAAACTAAGCTTTAACCCCTGTATCCGTAGTTGGGTTGCAAATTGGCTCACAGATAGAACCCACAGTGTGAAAGTAGCAGACTCCAAGTCAGACTGCCGACCAGTCACGAATGTAGTCCCACAGGGATTGGTCCTGGGTCCTCTCCTGTTTGGCATCTCCTTCTCAGAAGTCCAGGCCAACATGAAGGGACAGTCCAAATATGCAAATAAACCAGATGACCACATTTTTTATTTCTGATGTCTTAGCCAAAAGATTTATAAGTTTTGCTTTTTAATTATAAAAACAGTATCATTTCCTGTTGCACTATTTTTAATGCATTTTTTGGGGGGGTTGTACATGTAAGAAATACCTTTTGCTAATTTAAAAAATGTACTGTAACACTAAAACAGTATGTCATGTTCAGTTTCATGTAACTTGAATGAATTGGGTACCTTGTACATCATTTTCTTAGCTGCCTTTTGGGAGAAGATACCTGAAAGAAATATAAGTTGCTAATTCAAGTAAAATCATACGTAGTAATAACATTGAAACACCATTTCATATTCAGTTTCAACTTTGAAAAAATAATGTATATTTAAGTGGCAACATCATTATTGCTGTAGTGGTACGGCAGTAGCGTTGTTACCTCACAGCAAGAGGTTCTCCCGTTCGATTCTCGGCTTGGCTTGGGAGTGCCTTCTGTGTGAAGTCTGCATGTCCTCCCTGCAGTTGGGTAGCATTCAAAAGACATGCGTGTGTAAATGGGCATGCCTTCGTTGAAGGTTGAGCGTCAGGCTGGCACCTCGGCGTTTTGTAAAAATCTACTGCCAATCATTAGCAGACCGGAGTTTCGCTGTGGCAACCCCTTACCGGGAAAAAGCCGAAAGACAAACAACAACAACAACAACATTTAAGTGGCAACATCCTTCTAGCCTCCCTTATCATTTTCTACCGTGGTACAAGTGGAAGAAACAAAATGGTATGAGCAGGAAAAACAACAAGGTATGAGTTCGAGGAACAAATGCACAATAATAGTAGCATGTATGTAATCAGTTTCAGACAAACAGAAAAAGGCTGTACCGAACCTGTTGAAATGCATTTCAAATCATCATTTTTTCCAACAGACTCCCAGCATTTATTCACAAATGGCTGTTTTCTTTTCCATTTCGAAAAGGAATACTATTGGTTTTAGTTGCAATGCCAACTTGAAATCATCTTCTTCATATTTTTATTAGTTATTTCAGATGCGTTTTAAGCCCTTTCTTATTTAAATCACTCATTTTACTTGTGCATCAGTCTGACAGTCTGTAGTGCCTTCTTTTAAACCTCATTCCTCCCCTGTATGTTATGTTCCCACAAGTCCCATTTTTTCATATGTAATTTGCTCCTATCCTTTTTAAAGATCCCAATTCCAGTTGTTTTATCTGTGTTACTATATTCACTACTTCTAGTACAGTTGCTTTAGACTTTGATTTCCTTGGTGCAATGGTAGAGTTGCCGCCTCACAGCAAGAGGTTCTCCAGTTCAATCCTCGGCTGGGGTTCCTTTTGTGTGGAGTGTGCATGTCCTCCCTGTGGTCACGTGGGTTTCCTCCGGGTGCTCCGGTTTCCTCCCACATCCCAAAAACATGCTGTATGTGGATTGGATACTCTAAATTGGCCCTAGATGTGAGTGCGTGCATGTGTGTGCCTTCCATGGAAGGTTGGGTACCAGGCTGGCAACTCGACACTGTAAAACTCCACTGCCAATCATGAGCAGACAGGTGATCCACTGTGGTGACCCCTAACCGGGAAGAGCCGAAAGAAGAAGTAGTAATTGCTTTTTTGGCAGCCACCATAATTTGACTCATTAAGGAATTACTATGTCTAGGCAATTCCGATTCTGTATCATAGCACACAAAAATCATTTCCCTAGTTATCCCCACTTGCTCCCCCGTTATCTCTGATAGAGTAGTCACACCTCCAACATTTGCTGTCTACCTGATGAAACCTTCTCTGGACTCTACTTGGGGTATAAAAATATTCTGCGTAAACATTTCCAAGCAAAAATCCTAAATCTTCTAGATTTTGTTGCATTTTTGGGAGACGTACATATATCCCCGCATTGTTTCTTTGTAAATTACTTATCCAGTCTCTCTTCCCAATCCTTTCTAATCTCCTATGATTGATTCTTATAGTTGTCCTACAATATTTCACATGCTGTTTTAATTATTCCTTTTTTAACGGCAGCTTGTGTTCTAGATTCTACTAAAAACTCTACCAGTGCTGGTCTTTCATTTAGGACCCCCTTATTTCTTTCTCTTTGCCTATACTCTGATATCAGCCCTTTTTAGGGAAGGCAATCTCAAACCTGCAGTCCCAAATAAATTCTTTGCATCTTCCTATTCTGTTACCTTTCCCTCTCTAGTTATTTGATCCCCATACCTTGGTTCCTTTGCCAGTTTTCTGCAATAAGTTCCGGCCCCCTCTTGCCTGTTGCTTCTATCTCTAATTCCAGTAGTCCATATCAGCAGAATCTCCTTCCTCCATTCCTGTGCTGGCTGGTTCTTAGAATACTTTCTGTACTTTACGAATATACTGTTCTGTTTGATTGTTGTTATTCTCCTTAAAGACCTGCATCCAAAATCCCAGTCTCTCCTTGTTTCTTGAGCTTCCCCCTGTTTCATCTTCATCCCTTTCCACTTTAAATTATAGGTTTCTGCTTCTCCTATGTATAAGAGCCTTAATTTTGTAGCTCTGAAATACCTTTTCAAATCAGGCAATCCCTATCCACCTTGTTCTATTTGAAGAATCAGCTTATCCAACAAGACTCTTGCCTTCTTCCCCTCCCAGGTAAAATCCTTCAGCTCATTATTAATTGCTATCCCCAACTTTGCCTCTGGTTGATAACATATGCCTGACCTGTGTGTAAGACTAAAGAGACTAAAAACCTTTTAACTGCTTGTATCTTACTATCCATAGTCAAATAACAAAACTTCCAATTTCTCAGTTTTTGTATTATCTTTTGTTTAATTTCTTCCCACATATCCTTAGCTGCCACACCAGGATCATTTTTAAGCCATTCTCCTAAATACTTCATTTTATCATGTCCCTATAAATATGGATATTGCTGAACCAGTTTGTATGTAGGTACATAATTTGCCTACTGCCTATGCTTTAACTTCATTAATTTTGTATCCTGAAAAGATCTGGAACTGTCTCAAAAATGTTATACAACACTGTAATGTCCTTTTATTTATTTTTATTTGATATTTGTTTGCCAGGAAAGTCCGACTTAGAACGAGCCAATTCTCAGTGGAGGCTCAGGGAGAAATGTCCAAGATGCGTGTCTTTATAATGTGGGTGGAAACTGGAGCACCCAGAGGAAACCCACACTAATGCAGGGAGGACATGCAGACTCTACACAAAAAGAATCTCAGCCAAGAATCGAACCAGAGAACCTCTTGCTGTGGGGAGACAACACAAACCATTGCAGCACTGCACCATCTAGTTGGCAGACTTTTCTGTTTTTCTCAGGTATAAAATAATATCATCTGCAAATAGAGCCAGCTTTTCTTGACTACCATACCAATTATATCCTTGAATTTCTGAATCCCTTATTTTCTCTGCCAGTGGTTCTAAATATAATGCAAGTAACAAAAGGGAAAAGAGGAAACCTGTGCCTTCTTCCTCTGCCCAAGCACTAAATTATCCAAGAGGACCCCACCCACTTTAATTTTCGCCTCCGATCCCTTGATATCCTGCTAATCAACCTTATAGTTTTATCAGTGAATGCAAATGCTTCCATTGAACTGCTCATAAAGTCCCAGCGTACTCTGTCATATGCTTTCTCTGCATCACGACCCACAAAAAATAGTGGTATTGTCTTATCTGGATCATCAGTGTTCTGTTAATTTTGTCAAATGTTTGTTCCCCTCCATAAAACCACATTGATCCATATCTGTCAGTTTTGTCATCACTTTTGCCATTCTTTTAGCCGTTATAGACATCAACACTCTGTAGTCTTAAAATCATGACATAGTATTGAAATGGCCTGTACAAAGTTGGATCTGATGGATCTTTTACCCTCTTTAGGTATTACAGCTACCACCTACTTCCAGGATGTTGGTACTTCTCCTTCTCTTAAAATACTGCTAAACAAAACCTTCCAGATCTTTATAATTTTTTCTCTCCTAGTTTCTATTCCAGGGGACTTTCCTGTAGATTGGTTATGTATCACCATTTATCTCATCTCCTCTCATCCGAACTGTAAGTAATTCAGTGTCATCTACCTCTAACCTTGGCATATTTAATTCTTCCATAAACATTTCCATTGGTACTTTTTTTTTATTTCTACCTTCCTCTGCTTTATACAGATTTTCTGATAATTTCCGAAATATTTCTAATACCTCTACAAGATCTCGTTACTTTCCTTGTTATAGACTTCCTAAGCTTGGAAACAGCCTTTTCTACTTTCTGTTGCCAGAGTCGTTGTGCTAAAAGTTTTTGTGCTCTAGAGTTGTTGTCAAAAAAGAGTTGCTTAACAGCAATGTTTCTAAACTCATGCATATTATCGAGGTAATCCCTTATTTTCTGTTTAGTATTCTGCAGTTGTTCCTCCTCTTGCTCTGTGAGACTCCTGCTATTCTGCAATACTTTTAACTTTTGTCAGTCCCTCTAAATAATTCTTGTTACTTCTTAACCATGTCTCCTTTCTTTTATTTTCACTCTATTTTTAAACTCCGTTTTAATTTTTTTCCACTCCCTACCTATATTTTCACAAGAAATGTCTATCTTCTTGAGTAACCCCTGAATAATTTCCACTGCCTATTCCTTAAATTCCACTGTTTTCAACAGATAGGTGAGAAAGTGCAAGTGTTTCATTACCTTGTGTTTGTATTTTAGTTGTTATTGCCGCTTGCTCTGAAATAGTTATTGGCTGCACATGAAGACCTTTAATTAAACACACAAGTTCTTGTGAAATGTAAATTCTGTCTAGCTTAGCCCAGTTTTGGTATTTTGGGGAATAATGTGTAAATTCACTCCGAATTACTAGTACTGAATTCACATCTTCCATGCCAAATATTTTCATAAATTTCTTCAAGAGCCTACTCTCCTTTGTTATACTTTCCCTTCTGGGCACCCAGACACATCCTTTGTCCCAGGTATTTTGATGAATAACCATCCCAAAAACCTTTCTTTATCAAATTCCCATGTTCAGTTCTTTCTAAGTGTGTCTCCTGTAGCATAGCGGTTTGCACTCTACATTTTAATATACTCCAGTACTCTTTTTTTTTTTTTGTATTTATGTGTGAAACCATTAAAATTTAAAGACATTACAGAAAGCATCATTGTATTAAGCATCCCAAACCAATAGCCATACTCATAGATTTTAGTTAACCTAAAAGAAAGGTTATCCATGCTAAGATGCATGGTGCAGCCTGTGCTTCTAAGTGCTGTCTGGTTTTGTCTTATATTTATTGCTCTCTCAGCTGGGAAAACACCTGAATGCTTTCAGAGAACATTATCTCCTAGCCAATTTCTTTTTTTTATTGCCATTTTCTCCTTATCAGATTGTAGCCAATTTCTCTTTTTTTCTAGACAATTTCTCTATCAGATTGTAGCCAGTTTCTCTTTATTAAATTGTTTCCATGGCATCATGAGGACCAGAAGCAGAATTGCTACTAAGCATACATTTATTTGTTAGAAAAAAAACTTATTCATTATTCTTTTTAATTTACTTGCTTTCTCTTAAAACTTGTTACTAGATCAAGTTAGGGCTTTAATCTAGTCATTCCCCATGCAAGAATGAGAAAAAAGCACATCATTTTTCTTTTGTCATGCTCTTTTGACCAGAGTCTCTTATTTTTATTTATTTATTTTTTTTTACATTGCAGTGCCTACATTCTTTTGAAAATGAACATGGAGAAAGTGAAGAAGGGAGAAAGAAAAAAAACAGGGGCACCTGTTTACAATAGTATCCCCACTACACTTAAAATCAACAGAGAAAACCACTTTATAGCATGCAAAGAAAATCATGCACTGTAAAAATAATACTATTAAGAAAAATACTGCTCTACTTATAGTGAACTTTCTCCTTCCTCTTCCCCTCCCTTAAGTATTTTTCTGAACGTTAATGACATGAAGTAGGGTGTATAATTTAGAGTCCCTCACAAGTCCAAGAAATTCCAAAGAAGTCCAATATTTCCAGATTTTCTTGTTCTGTCATAGGTTCATAGGTGGGTACTAGGCTATTGGCCCTAGGGCTTAGGGGCTATATAAGCCTAGCCAAACGGTACCCTGGCTTTTGCCAACCAAGAAAATTAATTTCCTGTGCCCCTGTCAAGCAGAGCCATAGAAGTGATGAACACAGAGACTCTCCTCAGCCCAAGCAAAAATGGCAGGTTCAGTAATATCCAAGTTATAACAGTGCAGTAAATGACCCCACACAAGAGTGCTAGAAGTGATCCCCGGGTTGAATTTCCCATCTCCCATCCAATCATCAAGATTTTTCTTGAAGAGTGCTAATGAGGAGCTTTGTTGATATAGATAGGTAGTTTGTTCCAGAGTATGGGAAGTCTCTGGGACAGGAATCTATCCCTCCAGCATGTTCTGTTTATTGTGGTGACAAGATTAAGGTCCCTAGAGTGTGTAGCTCGGAGGGATTGGGATTTCTTTAAGTGGAGCATGTCCAACAGCTCTGGGTTTGACATAGCTTTGTATGTTAGGCAGAGAGATCTCCTCTGAGTAGGTGATATGCGACAGAGTAAAGCTGGAGTTTTTTGAGACGGTCTGTGTAGGGCATCTGTTTGAGGCCGGTAATCCTCTTTGTGAGGTATTTCTGTGGCCTTTCCAGTTGTTGTAGATGTCTTGTGAGGTACATACCAAAAGGGGCGTTGTACTCTATAATGGGTCTAATGAGTGATGAGTAGAGAGGAGCAATTACCTCTTTTTTCCTGGATGAGAAATCTTTTGTGATGAGGTATGCCACATAGAAGGATTTCCTGACTACTGTGGTGATGTGATTATCAAAGGAGAGACTACTGTCCACCTGTGTCCCAAGGTCTCTTATCACACTTTCAGTGTTAAGTAGACTACCGCCTATGTGGTAGTTCATGGGTACAGAGTTTTTACCAAAAGGGATGACAATGCACTTTTTGGCATTGAGCTTGAGGCCATGGCTTTGACACTAGGCATCTGTCTCAGTGAGGCCCTTTTGTAGGATGTCCACATCGTTACGGGTTTTGATTATTGCTCCTAGTTTGCAGTCATCTGCAAACTTTATTAGCTAAGGACCTTCTGTGTTAGCCTGTACTTCAGAGAAGTACATACCAAACAGGAGAGGACCTAGGACTGAACCCTGTGGTACTCCACTTGTCACTGGTCTGAAGTTGGATTTAGAGTCTGCTACTTTCACAGTATGGGCTCTGTCAGTGAGCCATTTGGCAACCCATCTTGTGACACAGGGATTTATACCTAGTTTAGTGAGTTTATCTGTAATTTCAGAGTAGCTGATTGTGTCGAAAGCCTTGGCGAGATCTAGATAGGCTGTGTGAACCACCGTACCCTTATCTACAGCTTTGGTGACTGCTTCAAAGAAGTCTATCAAGTTTAGGAGACATGATCTGCCTTTTACAAACCCAAACTGAGTAGGGTCCAGAGTTTAGAGATTACCAATGTCATTGTTTATAAGTTCCATGGTGATGCATTCCATAGCCTTGCAGACCAGGCTCGTTAGGCTAATGGGGCGGTAGTTCCTGGGGTCCGTGGTGGCTCCCCCTTTGTGGAGTGGGATAACTGTTGCTGTGCACCATTCAGCCTGAGGTGAGGCTATGATTGAACATGGTACTTAGGTGGGGTGCCAGTTCGTTCTGTAGTCCATGTAGAACACACTGGGATGTGGTCAGGCCTCATGGATGCTGTGTTCTTGGCTTTGGAGAGTGTGTTTACCTGTGCAGCCATGATTACAGGAGCTTTGCATTCTTCCGGTATAGAGATGGGCCCTTTAGGGGATGAGAGAGGGGTAAAGTTAGCACTGAACCTATCTGCCAGGATGTTGGCAATATTAGTTGGTTCTGTGTATTTAGTGCCATTGTGCTGTAGCTCGGAGCAGATATGTGTGTTGCTATTGAGATTCTTGACATAGCTATAGAATGCTTTGTGGTTGTCTTTAGAATCAGTGGCGATTTTGTTTTCGTAACTAGCTTTGGAGGATTTTATGAGGGATCTCAGCTTCTTACTGAGGCTGACCACGGAGTTCCTCCAATCATGGGATTTTACTCTTTTTTTTTTGCAACAGTTTTTTTCTTCTGTTGTAGAGTTTGTTTATGGCAGGGGACCACCAGATTGACTTCCTTTTTTTGGAGGATAGCATCTTGGTTCTGTTAAGGATCCATGCATTTTTATAAAGTGCAGTTGTATAGGATTCAGCAGTCATACCTCTATCGTCCGTCAGCATGGGTGTTGTGAAGTTTGCCACTTCTGTCTTAAGAAGCATGAAGTTGGCTTTGGAGAAATTTTTTACGATGATTTCCCTAATGGGGGATGGGGGTGGGATGTGGATGTGTAGGGTGATTTGCTTGTGGTCGGATCTGACCAACGAGGAATTGACCTGTGGTGTGGAACACCGGTTGCCCATGTTGGTAATGACCAGGTCTAGGATATATCTGCCCCTGGTGGGGATGTGGATAAGTTGATCCAAGGCGTTGGAATTTATGAATTCCAGAAAACGTTGAGCACAAGAGTTGGTGCATGAGTCGTTTTCCCAGTTAATGGTGGGGTAGTTGAAATCGCCCATTATTATGGTGTTAGGTTGTACCCAAATATTTTCCAGTGTATCAAGAAATGAGGAGTGGGAATCCTGGGACATAGTGGGGGATCTGTAGTAAGCTACAATTTGGATTGCGGTCTTGCCCAGAGTTAGTTGCACTTGGATAATTTCGGATGCATTATGCTGAGCAACTAGCCTGGAGGTGTGGATATCCTTAATGAATATGGACATGCCTCCGCCTTTAGTGCTTCAGTCCAGGTTAGGTGGCCGAAAGGTTTGGTATGAATTATAGCCTGGTAATGCAGAGATGCTCCCTGGAGCCTTGAACCAGGTCTCTGTCACTGCACAGATGTCGATGTTCTCCATTTTAAGGAGTGCCTCAAGTGAGTGCATTTTGAGGTTTAGACTTCTAGCATTAAGTAGCATTACCCTCAGATTTAGCTTGCTTGTACCTGTTACTGTGGTGAATTTGTCATTTGAATCTTGCGTAAAAAAGGCACTATAGGGGTGGCAAGAGCCTTAGCCAGTATCCGGAATCCCAAGGGTGACAGGTGCAGGCCATCTCTGGCAAAGCATCGTGGTTTGTCGATCATGTCATCCCAGGCAGACAGACACTGGATCCCCGTAGAATGACACCAGAAGCATAGCCAATTGTTGAAGTCACTCATTTTGTCCTTGTGCTGTGGTATCATTCTGGGTGATGGCAGGGTGATACTCAGGGCTAGGGTCATACCTGCCTGGGCTACAGAATCGGACAGCTCCTCCATGTGTCTTTTCATGTAGTCCAGGGAGGTACCTCTCAGGTCATTCACACCAACATGGACAATGACAGAGTCATATGTCATATTTGTACTTGTTGTGGAGTGACCTGAGTGCATGCGTTATGTGGCAGATCGTGGCACCTGACACGCTGCTGACAGTAATTTTCTCCTTGTTTAGCCTAGTGACTGGAACATCCATGTGCCTTACTATAGAGTCACTTATGACTAAAGTGTTGGGTAAGTTGTTATGACTTATGGGCTGTGGTTGAGTGGCACACTGAGTTTGTGGGCTATGTGTCATTTGGGTTGTGCTTGGGGGGTGGAGGTTGCTTGCGTTTCTGCTTTGGAGGTCCCTGTTGCTTGCATAGATTTTTTTTTTGAGAGCCTCCAGGAATGTAGGTGTATGTTTTGTGTTTCTGTGTTTTGGTGGTGTAGGTTTTGAGAGACTATGTGATGAGTGTTGTGTGGTGCAAGTGTTTACCTTCTCCTCTTGACTGTCTAGTCCAGTCTTGGGTGAAGAGAGCTTTGCTTCCAGTTTGGCTAATATAATGCATCTCTCACAGCTTGTAGTGTTGGGTGGTAGGAGGAGAGGGCTGTGAGTGTACATGAGGCAATTGCTGCATTGCCCCAAGATGCCCAGATTCATCAGGTTGACAGGAGAAAACACTGCGAGCTGACCCTTAGACATGCCTGGATAGGTGCTTATTTATTAAGCACTAAAAACTATTTTCCTCTAGACAAGTGAGGAAAGTTGAGTGATGTAGTAATTTGAAGTTTATTTAGTGCTTACAATGAGTTCTGAACAAGTGATGAGCTCAAAGAAACATATTTGAGTGCTGAAACTAGAAAACTGGCTAGTTCTGAGAAACAAAATTAAGCTAGAAGACTTCCCTCCAACACAAAAAGGCTTGGGGGCTCAGAAGCTTACAAACAGTCCTGGATACAGCAAATCTGTATCTGGACTAGACGACTTACAGGAAAGGCAGCAAACAAGCTTAGAAAATTTTTTTTTTTTTTTGTAAAGGGGAAAGGAGGAACAGAAACTAATTGGGTTGGCCTTCTCAAATGTTCTCCCTGGATTAGGTAGAATGTGGTAATGACACTAGACTGGTAGGAGTGTCCCAGATCAAATTTACAGTAGGGGTGGGCAACTGCAAAGCCACCAAGTATAAAAACAGGATACAAATAGGAAGGGAGGGTGGGAAACAAAATCGGAACAAGCAAACCCAACCAGATGCTTAACAATTTTAGAAAATTTCTAGTTAATACCTCACACACAGTGAAACTAGCTAACAAAGTATATGCAGACAAAAGTGCTATAAATAACTTAGAAATAAGCAAAAAACAGGATACTTAATGTTATATGTCACAGATCAGTTAGCTCAAAGCCCTTACTCCGATTAGCTCATATTTCACAGATATACTTATTGCTTTGTAATCCCACATTTGTCAATTTTTAAGTTATTGGTTTTGTTCCTGTTAATCTCCATCTCCCAAATCCTGTCTCTGCTTCATTTCCAACATACTCTTGATTCTTCTAGTCAATTATTGTGCTCCCTTCCTTCTCTGTAGCATTTTCTGTTGAAACATTGGAAAAGGTTTCACTGGCAACTGGCAACGTCTCTCTGTGGTCTTTATTACCAGAAGAACAAGAAACAGAATCTCCTGTTTCACAGCTCACTTTTTGTTGGACAAACTTTTGTATTTACTCCTTGGCATATACCTCATCAGAAATGATTTTGTCCCTCCAGGGAAGAATACTTTGAAGATAGCTGGGTACAGCAGTTTGAATCTCATGCCTGCTTATTGACATTCCCTGAATAGCGGAATAAATTTACTCCTCTTCTGCCTAGTATAAGAGTAATCATTCTCCACAGACAATCTGCTGTCTCCCACTTTTAGTACTTTGTTCTTCTGCCACAGTTTTATCAGAATCAACTCCTTCTGCTGGTAGGATTGCATCTTTACTAATAAAGGTCTGGGTTGTTTTCTCATAACCAGGTATGGAGCATACACACAATGTGCCCTTTCAATTGGAACTCATGCTGTGGAATACCATTCCAGTTTCTTATTTGTGCTTTCATAAAATGAATGCAGTCTGTTCCTTCCAGCTTCTCTGGTACAGCTGAAAATCTCAGGCTTTCCCTACATGCTCTGTCCTCTAATTTAGTTGTTTTTTGAAATTTCTCTTCTTGAGCAATCTCATATTCAGCCAGCCTTTTCTTCATTTCACTCTCAGATTTTTGTCGTTTTATCACCTCATCTGAATATCTGTTTAAAGCTTCTTCCATTTTTTCAGCTTTTTGTTGTTTGAGTTGATATATTCCATCAGTGTTTTTTTTTTTATTTTAACAAGGCCTGTGTGCAGTTGTCTTATGCTTTCCTCTAGGATACTGGAGCTTGCACTGCTTTTTGCTGAACAGCTGCAGTACTTTTCACAATCAGCGCCTTTTTCTTACCTTTTGTAGCTGATTTTCCTTCGGGTCCTCTATTTTTTTTTCCTGGCATCCAGGCAATGCACTTATGAGCCAGTTACTAAAATTTATGCAGAGACACAAAAGTCCATTGGTCTTCTCTGCCAAGCTTCTGTTTTCACACTGGGAGTGCTAGAATTAAGTTGTTACTCAAAGTGCAGCCATCTTGGAAGTGAATAATTTGAGTCTTAACATTTCAGTATGTTAAATCCCCTCTATAGTTTTTGGAATGGTTGTTTTCATGTACTGTCCCACAATTTGTTTGCTGAACATCTTAAGTAAGAGGTTTCTGTACAGGTGATTTGAGTTGTAGCTGCCTAAATGCAGCTGGTCACAATCACGTTTTAGTGCAGATTGAAAATTAGCTTCTTAGGTGCTGTGGGACTGCTTGTGACTGCTGTGCCCTATAATGAGGAGTTTCTCCTTTCCCTATTGTGTGCATCCATGGAGTTAGTATATATAAGTTTAGGCAGTGCAGGTGCCCTACATGGATGGTTCAGGATCATTTACTCTGATGCAAAAATTGGTTCAGGAGGGTTTACTCTTATGCAAAAATGTTTACTCCCGTTTTTTATGGGTGAATTGTAGGGGTAATGTGTTCTCATTCAATTGTGATCATGCTGTGTTTTTTTCAAATGCTTGTGCATCAATAACCTATAAGAAAGCTAGTGGTCGCAGTTGATTGCATTGTCATTTTATCAGAATTCTTTGCACACATTCAGAAATGTTACTATACTCTGGAAGATATAGCTAGGTTGTTTTCTTCAGAATCCTGTTTTAATGTTAATGTCTAAACAGTTCCCAGCTTTAAATACAATTGTAGGGCTAGCCTTTATATAAACTCGATGTTTTATGATGCTTTTAGGCTTGCAGCCTTTTCAGGGCTGCAAATGAAATGCCTGGAAACCTAGATAAAAGTTGGATATTGAAATTAGGTGGCTTATTCCCACCAGGTCTCAATGATAAACTACAATGATTCACTCAGTGTTATTCATCACATTATATTAACAATGGTACCGTGTTTAAAAGATTTTTTGGTCATTTTCTTTGTCAATAATTATTACTTTTTTGAATGCTTGTTATTATATTTACTAGCATTTACATGGTACTTCATATTATTTTATCATGAATGGTTGTAGCTAAATAATGCATTTTTCAAACATAACTAAATGTTTTATTTTTGGAAATATTTACTGTCAAACATTAATTTAATTCTTATTTTTTATGTTTTGTGGCTATATTGTGAAAATACAGGAAGTGATGTCAGGTCACCTACTTTATATTTCCTATATATATGACTCATTGTGTTGCAAAATCAGCCACTGAAGAAAGCTAGTTGCTGAAACCGGTTTGGTTTACAATAAACCTTATGTTTGCTACTCATGCTCAGCGTGCTGGATTCTTTTTTCTTTCAAACTAGATAAAAGTTTAGAAGAATGACACAGACTAGTCATGGAATAAATGCATAGAGCTATGCTACATATTTACTACACATATCTTTAGGTTCACTGCTTAATTGCTTTGTAGAAACAACACAGATTACCAGTATGAAAAAGTTGACATTTTTGTCACCATAAATTTCTGTGCACATTAATAGTAGCTTGTTTATAGCATTACCTGTTCCCTGAAACTAATACATTTTGGTGAACAATCAAGGTGTCAGTAGTGCAACAGGTAGCACACTTGTCTTCAGTGTAGAAGGCTGTGGGTTGTATTCCCATACCAGATAGATTGATTACTGACACTGTAGTGCAGCATAAGGGGGGTGATGCACTCCTTAAAATATGGTCCTTCAGATGAGATGTTAAACTAAGGCCCCATCTGCCTGAGTTGATGGTAGCTCAGGTGTATATAAAAGATACCACAGTACTTATCAAAAAGAGTAAGTGAGGATGTTTTGTTTCAGTGTTGGTGTCCTAACAGATGGGATTTGCTGCAGTGGAAGCCCTTGGCCAGGCTGACTACCAGAGGATGTTCATCGTGCATACAGCTGCAGTCATTACAGATGGGTTATCCTGCCATCAGGCGGGTCCTCGAACGGCCGAATTCCAAAGTCTAGGTCCGGCGTCGCTTCTTCCCTGATGTCAGTGCAGCAGGGGTATAAAAGAGGCAGCCGATGCCATTTTCTTCAGTCTTTCTTGCCGCGCGGTGCCCGAAGCAGAAGCAGTTCGCAAGTGCCGGTCGACCAGCTCCTGAGATTTACGAAAGTATTTCAGCCGAAGTCTTCTTTAAAGCTAAGTACCCCGTTGGGGAAACTTTTCTTGCCTCAGACCGATGTCAGACAAAGTTAATAATTGCATTTCTTGTGGGAAGCAAGTACCGCATAAGGATTTCCACTCTTTCTGCATACCTTGCTTAAGGCCAGACCACGATGTCTCGGCCTGCCGTTTTTGTGTTGGGTTCAACAAGCGCACTATTAAGTGCCGGGCGGAGTTCGCCCTTCATTATTTTGGCAAAAAATGTAATTATATTATGTCGTCGGATACTCCAACACCAGTTTTAAGCAAAAGACGCAAAGAAAAGGACCGACATCCAAGGTCTGCACCGAGTACTGAGACCACGCTTAGGCCGACTACCGGTTCTCCGGTTCTCAGCGAGGTGCCTACACAGCCCCTACACTTTTTTACCGGTGACTTCAGTACCCGAGGTTGCAGGCTCCTCGGTCTCCATTCCCACTGCAGATACCAATGCCACTCTTGGCGGGGAAACTGAAAATTTAGTCAGACCTACCATTTCTGAAGGCGTCTTCAGGCCTTCCACCTTCTCTATTAAATCCTTCACTAAATCTAAAGCTGCCATAAAAACTAAAAAACAGGGTCCCCAGACCTCCTCTCAAGGCCCCATGCCTAAAAAGCAGATGCTTAAAATGGCTGAGGATTTGATAACTCTCATCAGGGGTTCTCAACCCCCCTCTGACAAAAGACCCAGATTGGAGGAAGACTTCCCTTCCTCAGACCAGGCTTCTATTACCTCAGACCATTCTGAGGACCAGGTTTATGCCTATTCCCCTTTTGAAGACTCTGATGCTGAAGAGTCTATTCCCTCGGTCTCCCCCCCTGAGGACTACTCTTTTGGGGAAACCCTGCATACATTGAGGGAACACTTCCACTGGGAAGGCCAAGATTACTCAGATTCCAAGAAAAGGCTCAGGGAATTTCTACTGCTCCCCCAGCATAGACCCCTGGTTATCCCTCCTGTTTTAGATATTTTGGAGGATGTGTACGCAGAAGCCAGCCTTAATCCAGATTCTTTACCTCCAGCCCCTGTCAAACCAGACAGGTATTACCGGGTTCCTGATTCTCACCAGTTCCTTTATAAAAGCCATACTGCAGACCCAGAAACAATTTCACAGGGTCCCAAGGGAATAAAGGCCTCTACTGCTAAAAACCCTTTACCTTCAGAGAGAGATTCCAGAGCATTAGAAAGGTGGGGGAAAAAGGTGTATACATCTGCCACCTTAACCATGAGGGCATTAAACTGTCAATTTCATATGTTAAAGTACCAACAGTTTTTGTTATCTCAGCTGAAAAGCAAAATGACACAAACAGAACAACCAGATTTGAAAGAGTTGCAGGATTTGTTGCATGGAGCAGAGCAAGTGGGTAAACATACCTTGCAGTGTGGTTTTGATGCTTTAGAGGCCTCACGTAGAGCTGCTGTTACGGGATCTGTTATACGTAGACATGCTTGGATCAAAGAGCAAACCTTACCAGATCATGTCAAAGCAAAGTTATTAGATGCACCACTTCAAAAAGATGTATTGTTTGGTGTTAAAGCTGAAGAGGTACTAAAGAAAATGGAGGAAAAAGCGAAATCTATGCAAACAGTGAAAGATTTCTTGCAGGTACAACCTCCATGCTTCAGCAGAAACTGGCCTTCAAAAAATTGGTCCTTTCCAGCCACGGACAGACCTCAAAGGGGCAGATACAGATGCCCAAGGGGTAGAGAACAACCTCAAGGATCTTACAGAGCTAGACAGTGTCAAGCACCAACCCCAAGAGGTGGAGAAGATAGATCACAGTCATTTAGAAAACAGACACAATGACTTCCCCCTATGCCTGCCAAACAAAGCTTTAATGGCAGCACCTTTGGGGGGAAAACTGGCATTATTTTCAAAAAACTGGCACATTGTTACAAAAGACAAATGGATTCTGGACATTATAGACAGAGGCTACAGGTTCCACTTTCAAACCCTTCCAAAAATGAGAGGCTTGCCAAACCTGCCACAAAATCAAAGGGCAGAGGCACAAAGACAAATTTCCGCTCTCATGGATACGAAAGTGATTCAAGAGGTACCTGCAAACGAACAAGGTCAAGGTTTGTATTCCAGACTATTCCTGGTACCAAGGAAAGACAAAGATTGGAGACCCATCTTAGACCTCTCCATCCTAAACACATATCTACAGGTGCCAAAATTCAAGATGCCCACATTATAGTAGCTTCTTCCCATGCTGGGCAAGGAGTCTTGGCTGGTAACATTGGACCTCAAGGAGGCATACCTGCATGTCCCTATCAGACAAGATTGCAGAAGATACCTCAGATTTCTTGCAGGTTTAACCCATTACCAATTCTCTGCATTGCCCTTTGTTTTATCTACTGCGCCCAGAGTGTTTACAAAATGCCTGGCATCAGTAATTGCCTTCTGCAGACAACAAGGAATACAAATCTACCCATATCTGGACGACTGCCTGATCCAAGCAGACAGCAAGGACATTCTGTTGCAGCATCTGGTGTTTGTAGTAAAACTGTAAAACTACCTGGGATACACAGTAAACAAAAAGAAATCAAAACTAATACCTTCTCAACAGATAATTTTCCTGGGTGCCAGCTTAAATACAACCACCCAGATGGCCTACCTCACGCCAGACAAACAAGGGCAACTATCTCAATACTTCAACAAAATGGCAACTTTCACCAGACTAACTGCAAGGAAAGTCCTGCAGGCTCTGGGATTCATGGCATCTTGCATCCTACTAATACCATGTGCAAAGCTGCATATGAGGAAACTACAATGGTACCTAAAAAACTTATGGTCTCAACACAGCCACAGCTTGGAAACAATGATACCACTCATTCCATGCCTTCAAAAAGAATTTTTGTGGTGGGCTCAAGCAAGCCAAAGAAACACAGGTCTCCCTTTCTGTGTACCTCAAGCAACTCAAATCATCACAATGGATGCCTCAGACTACGCCTTGGGAGCACACATGGCAGATCAGTGCATTCAGGGAAAATGGTCCCAAAAAGAGAAGCACCTACACATCAACCAAAAGGAGATGCTAGCCGTGCAAAATGCTCTTATGACCTTCAAAGACCTACTGCATCCAGGCCAGCTATTGATAAGGACAGACAACACCACAGTCATGTGGTACATAAACAAACCGGGGGGAACTCATTCATTCCCCCTGTGCAGGCAAGCCATGACCCTGTGGAACACAGCACTGGAATTGCAAATTCAACTACAGGCACAATTCCTGCCAGGGAAGGAAAACACACTGGCGGACAACTTAAGCAGAAATATGGCAGACCCTCACGAATGGAAGTTGCATCCTCAAGTTTTCTCAAAGATAACTCAGGTATGGGGGCAGCCAGACATAGATCTATTTGCTACCCACAGAAATTACCAGTTGGAAAAATTTTGTTCAAGGACCTATCATCCACAGGCCTGGAAAGTGGACGCACTCTCTTTCAATTGGACAACATTGACAGTCTATGCCTTTCCACCTCTTCCTCTTCTGACCAAAGTTCTATTAAAAGCCAGAGCAGAGAGGCCACAAATGATTCTCATTGCTCCAGACTGGCCACGACAACACTAGTATCCTCTCCTAAAGAGCCTGACACTCCCCACCATGGATCCTGCCTCTAGTCCCTCTTCTGTTGTCCCAGCACAACTACAAAACCCTTCACAGCCAGCTCAAAACCCTAAATCTAGCTGCATGGGAATACCTTAATTTCCCAACAGACTCTCCTCTCCAAGGAGGTGCAGGATGTCATCTTGGAGGCCAGAACACCCTCTACTAGAAAAGCCTACTCCGCCAAATGGAAACGATTTTGTTCCTGGAATCAAGAAAAGGGCCAGAATCCTTGGGTAATGAATATACCACAAATTTTACAATACCTAGCTGAGATGTTAAACAGTGGCCTTTCCTTCTCCTCCATCAAGATCCACGCTTCAGCCATTTCTGCACAATACAATACAGATCCTCCTTTATTCTCACATCCTCTATTAAGGCAGTTCCTCAGAGGGGCAAAAAATATAAAACCCCCACGGAAACCACCAGTCGCAGCTTGGGACCTCAACTTCATATTGGAAAAGCTGACCCTGCCTCCCTTTGAGCCGGCTTCTTCAGAAAAGCTACAATACTTGTCATGGAAAACAGCCTTCCTTCTGGTTATTACCTCAGCACGCAGGGTTTCGGAACTACAGGCCCTCATGGCTGTGCAACCATTCATCATTTTCCATCAGGACAGAGTTTCCTTATGAACCAACCCTACCTTCATGCCAAGGCAGTATCCAGTGTAGCTTTGAATCAGACTCTTCATTTACCTACCTTTTATCCAAATCCACAGAACAACGGGGAGAGACTACTACATTCCTTGGACATTCACAGACTTCGTTATTACTTGGACAGAACAAAGCCATTCAGGAAATTTGAGCAGCTCTTTGTGTCCTATGCTACAGGTGCTCAAGGAAAGGCTATTTCCAAACAGACAATTTCAAAATGGATAGCCCACTGCATATGCTTTTGTTATTCATTTCATGGACAATCTGTGCCTGTATACATCAGATCCCACTCCACCAGGGCTACAGCCACCTCTGCAGCTTTCCTCAGGGGGGTCCCTACCAAGGACATTTTGGAAGCAGCTACTTGGAGTTCAGTGCACACTTTCTCCAAGCACTACCACCTTCCACTATACTCAAAATCTAGAGCAGGCTTTGCCACAGCAGTCCTGCATGGCATTCTCACCCCTCCTAGTTCCACTTGGTGCCTACCACCCTTACTTAGCTTTGGGATTCTACCCATCTGCAATGACTGCAGCTGTATGCATGATGAACATAGTACAGTTTTGTACCTACCATAAATGTAGATGTTCGAGTGCTCATACAGCTGCAGTCCAGGTTACCCTCCCACCATCCCCTCTTAGGACAGGCCTTATGACAAACACCTTTATCATACAACCTATTTAGGGTATTCTTTTATGGTGTATTTGCTTGCAACTACTGTTTTTGATTTATCTACATTGCATGTTTGCATAACATTATGTTTTGCCTTCCTTCTGGGGGCACCTGACATCTGGGGCAAGAAAAACTGAAGAAAATGGCGTCGGCTGCCTCTTTTAAACCCTTGCCGCACTGACGGCAGGGAAGAAGCGACGACAACTGACGCCGGACCTAGACTTTGGAATTCGGCCGACCGAGGCCTCGCCTGACGGCAGGATAACCCATCTGTAATGACTGCAGCTGTATGAGCACACGAACATCTACATTTATGGTAGGTACAAAACTGTACTTTTTTCTCCTTCTCCTGAAGCTGACAGATGCCCTGTCTGACATCATAGCGTCTGGATATAAAGAGAGTCAGCTGACATCATGACCTCAGTTCTTTCTTGCCATAAAAGCCAGAAGCAGAGTGCTAGTCAGTGCGTCGGTCAGTCAGCACCAAAGAAAGAAGATGTATAAAGCTGAGTACCCCAATGGGGACTTCTCATGTGTTTCTTGACTTATGTTAGAGAAAGTTAATAACTGTCTTTGCTGTGGTAAGCAGATTCCACACTGGGACTTTCATTATTGTTGTGTGAATTGTCTGGGCCCAGAACTTGACATTCTTAATTGTCAATTCTGTGCTGGCTTTAGTAGTAGTACAATAAAGTGTAGGGCTGAGATTTTAGCGAGTCATTAGGGTCTTCATGTACTATGCAGTCTGCCAGTTGAGCTGAAGTTAATTTCCCTAGGGGTTAAAAGGAAAAGTACCCTAAACTGAGGGCCTCTGGTGATACTAGTTAGCTATCTGCCAGTCCTCTAGGCTTAGAGTTCATAGAGTTCATAGATTAGTACTAGGCTAACTGCCCTTGCGGGCCATTTTAAGCCTAGCCAATTACCCCATGTGAGAATCAAACTCTGCACCTTGTGTTTGTAAGGTAAACACCTTACCCATTATGTCAACCTCCCAATGCCTTTTTTTAATTGAAACTTACTGAGTTGTTCATTGTTTCCTCTCTGATAAGCCTGAGTTACACGATCTGCTGTGGTTTTCCAGGCTGTTGATTTTGAGTTCAATTGTGTATGTTTTGAACTGGAGTTCTATTGTGTGGTGTGAATGATGGTGGGCTGTTCCCTTATGCTTTTCTAAGCCTGTTTAGTGCCACTCCAGAGTAGCACTGATTGTTTCTAGTTGTCTGTCTTGTTTTGTATTTACTTCTTTAATGACTGTTGTGTCCTGTATTACTAATCGCTATTATTTGTTTTTTTTTAAGATTTTTGGGATCACTGTCTGCACATTCTAGGCAGGATAGTGCAATGCATTCTTATATGTAACCTTAAGATTCAGGTCCTTCCTCCAAAGGGGAAGGAATTTTCATCATATGCCCCCAAAATGTCCTCCTTCCTTGGCCATGACTCCGATGAAAAAGAGATGATTTCATCACACTTACTGCCAGATAATGCTTCCTTTTGGAAGATCCTTGTTCTAATGAGGAAGCATTTTAAAATGGAGTCCTTAGCACTTGAGACCAAAAATGAGGTTTTTGGATCTTTTGGGCTCAGGCTTGGATGAGTCCAAAACTTTAAATGTAACTCCAGTATATGAGGCCTCTGAAGATGCCTGCATGGCTGTTTCTATGGAGCTTTGTGCTTAGCCATCTGCTTCAAACAAACTTGAAAAGATTTAAGGGTTCAGCAGGCTTTGTAGTATAAGAATCAGTATAAGAATCCAGTAGCAGGCCCAGCCATGGTTTCATTTGATACAACCAAGTCCTCCAAATTAGCTCCAGCTCTGTTGCCCTACCAAATGATAAAAACAGTGGGGTATTAGATTGGACTAAGGGAAAATGGTATACACATCTGCCATTCTCACATTCAGGGGCATTAACTGTCAGATCTGCATGCCCAAAGTGTCATAGAAAGAGATCCTGAAGCAAACTGACATTGCCCTAAGGCAAGAATCCTTTCCCCTCCTGGTAATGACAAAGGGCAGGTGTTCATAGGTTCATAGGTTCATACTAGGCTATCTGCCCAAGGGCATTTATAAGCCTAGCCCATAGTTATTTGGCTTTCGCCACCCCTTTAGTTTGAATAAAACTATGCCTATTATTTTGCTGTGCCTCTGTCAAGCAGTGACACTGAAATAATCCCTGGGGTATATCTGCGATCTCCCATCCATTGGTCAAGATTCCTCTTGAACAAGGCCAGCGAGGTGCTCTGCCTCACATGTACCGGGATTTTGTTCCACAGCATAGGGAGTCTCTGGGTGATGAATCTGTCCCTCCAGCACGTTCTATTAATAACCGTGTCAAGGTTTAAGTCTCCCGCCCTTGTGGTTCTGAGGGATCTAGATTTTTTGAGGTGAAGCATATTCATCAATTCAGGGTTTGACATGGCCTTATATGTCAGGCACAGGTCACCTCTGAGCAAGCGGTATGAGACTGAATAGAGCTGGAGTTCTTTCAGTCGGGCAGCATAAGACATATTTTTGAGACCCTTTATCCTTTTGGTGAGGAACTTTTGGGGCCTTTCCAGCTGCTGCAGGTGTCTGGTCAGATACATTCCGAATGGGGCATTGTACTCAATCATAGGTCTAATGAGTGATGAGTACAGGGGGACGATGACCTCTCTTGATCTAGATGTGAATCCCTTCATGATCAGGTGGGCAATGTAGAAGGTTTTCCTAACTACTTTAGCAACATGAGTGTCAAACGAAAGGCTACTGTCAACCTGGGTCCCCAGATCCCTGATGACTTCTTCTGTGCTCAGTGGATTGTCACCTATATGGTAGCTAGGGGTAACGTTCTTTTTCCCGAAGGGTATGACTATGCATTTCTTGGCATTTAACTTTAGGCCATGGCTCTGGCACCAGTTATCCGTTTCTGTGAGGCCCTTCTGAAGGATATCTGTGTCAGATGTGTTTTCGACTATGGCGCCCAGTTTGCAGTCATCTGCAAACTTTGTCAGCCATAACCCTCCTGCGTTTGCTTGTACTTCAGAAAAGTAGATGCCGAACAAGAGTGGACCCAGGACTGAGCCCTGTGGGACACCATTTGTGACAGGCTTTGAGTCTGACATGGCTCCAGCAACTCTGACCCTGTGGGTTCTGCCACTTAGCCAGTTTGCAACCCATCTTGTGATGTATGGGTTTACATTCAAGCTGATGAGTTTTTCGATGATACCTGAGTGGGGTATTGTGTCGAAGGCCTTTGCCAGGTCAAGGTAGGCTGTATGGACTGCCTTTCCCTCATCAATGGCCTTGGTGACTGTCTCGAAAAAGTCAACCAAGTTTAAAAGGCATGATCTGCCTTTGACAAAGCCAAACTGGGTTGGATCCAAAGTCTGCAAGTTCCCTATGTCTTTATTTATGAGTTCCATTATGATCCTCTCCATGGCTTTGCAGATAAGGCTTGTCAAGCTAATGGGATGGTAATTTCCAGAGTCGGTGGAGGCACTGCCCTTGTGAAGTGGGACCACAGTTGCCGTGCGCCACTCCTTGGGTACGTATCCTGAGGTGAGGCTAAGATTAAACAGCTGTCCTAACTGCGGGTTTAATTCCTCATTGAGTTCGTGGAGCACACAGCCGGGGACACCATCTGGTCCCATGGATGCTGTGTTTTTTGCTTTGGAGAGAGCAGTTCTCACCTGGGCGTTGGAGATGTTTAAAGGGCTACAATCCTCTGATATAGATATCTCTCCTTTTGGGGGGGGGAGTTTGCACTGAACCTGTCAGCCAGTATGTTGGCAATGTGTGTAGGTTCAGTAATCTTCACATCATTTTGAACTAATTCTGAGCATATCTGGGAGTTTCCTCCTAGGTTTCTAACATAGCTAAAGAAGGCCTTATGATTGTCTTTTGAGTCCTTGGCGATTTTTCTCTCAAAATTTGCCTTGGATGATTTTATGAGAGCTCTTAGTTTTTTACTTATAATGATCAAAGGTGTCTTACCTTTCAATGATTTTGCTCTATCTTGTAGTAGCTTCCTCCTTTTGTTGTAGAGCTTGTTTATGGCTGGGGTCCACCAGACTGGACGCTTGCCTTTGGTACAAAGAGTCTTAGTTTTGTTTGGGATTGCCTGATCCATGCAGTCCTGTACGTGCTGGTAGAAGGCATTTGTAAGTGATTCAGCGGTTTGAGTAATGTTTACCACTGGCTCAGGGGCCTTAAAGGAGACCACACTAGTTTTTAGAAGTGTGAAGTCGGCTTTTGAGAAGTTTTTCACTGTGGTCTTTTTATTTCAGGTGGGGCGGGATGAGGACCTCCAGCGAGATTAGTTTATGATCTGATCTCACCAGTGAGGGGTATACTTCGGTGTTGAACATTGTGATTCCATGTTCGTGATGATGAGATCAAGTATGTTTTCTCCTCTTGTGGGGATGGTGACTAGTTGTTCCATGGCATTTGAGTTTATGAACTCCAGGAACCTCTGGGCTAGAGTGTTTGGGCTTGAGTAGTGTTCCCAGTCTATATTAGGGTAGTTGAAGTCACCTAGTATGATGGTGTTTGGAGATACATTTATCCCCGCCAATGTTTTCAGGAAGGCCATGTGAGGTTCCTGAGTTTGAGAGGGTGGCCTGTAACATGCTACAAATTGCAGAGCAGTCTTGCCTATGGTTAATTGCACCTGGATGGTCTCCGATGCATCGTGCGTTGCCACCAACCTTGAGGTGTGGGTGTCCTTTATGAATATGGACACCCCCCCTCCTTTCTTGGTGTTGTCCGGATTTGGGGGCTGGAACGCATGATATGAGGTGAAACCTGATAGTGCTGGGATGCTCTCAGGAGCCTTGAACCAGGTTTCTGTCACAGCACAGACATCGATGTTCTCCATACTGAGAAGGGCCTCGAGTGCGTGCATCTTGAGATTGAGACTTCTGGCATTGAGCAGCATTACCCTTAGTTTTTACTTTTTGTGTTCTAGGGTGGTAGGTTTAGAATTTGAGCCTTGCCTAAAAAAGGCACTATGGGGGTGGCAAGAGCCTTTGCCAATATCCGGAAGCCTAGGGGTGACAGGTGCAAGCGGTCCCTTGCAAAGCAGCGTGGCTTGTCCAGCATGTCATCCCAGGCAGACAGACATTGGATCCCCTTTGAATGACACCAGAATTTAAGCCAATTATTAAAGCTGATCATCTTATCACTGTATTGTGGCATCATTCTAGGTGAAGGTAGGATACTGCTCAAGGTCAGGGTCATACCTGCCTGGGCTACATAATCAGAGAGCTCCTCAATGTCTCTTTTCATGTAGTCCAAGGAGGTACGTCTCAGGTTGTTGACACCAGCGTGGACAATGACTGAGTCGTACTTGTACCTGCTGTTGAGAGACCTGAGTGCTTGCGTTATGTGGCGGATTCTAGCGCCCGACAGGCAGCTTACTGTGACCTTCTCCTTACTCAGTCTGGTGAGCGGGACGTCAGTGTGTCTGACTATGGAGTCACCTATGACAAGTATGTTTGTTGTTGTATTTGGCCTTAAGGGCAGTGACTGCTTTGCACACTGATTTTGTTGTTTATGTGTTGTTTGTGTGGTGTACTGAGTTTGCAGTTGCTTGGGAGGCCTCTGCCGTTTAGGATTGTCAAAGAAGGTGAGATGCCTTAGCAGCCCCCTTCAGCAACTGACATTGTGGCACATGTCTCTATTGATACCCATTTAGAGTCCGATACACCACTAGGTCCCTCTACTGTCTTACAAGCTGAAGGACTTAGCTTGTCAGTTAGGTTTGGAGCCATTTTGCAGGTTCCGTCTTCCAACGACCACTCTAAAATTGATGACGGGGTCTCTTATCAGGAGATTATTGCCTCGGCTCACCATCCTCAGAGTTGGTTGCCCATCCAGGTCCTATGTGAATGTCATGCTTAGGCCTAAGCCTAAGGCCTCACACAAAAATGCTTCACACACCTTGAACATAGGCATATCAGCAAGACCTAGTTAGATTGGCTGAAGATTTGATTTCCTTGTTCACATCCAGACTCCTCCCTCTCCCCGAATCTTCTCATGGTAAAAGAAAGAGGGATACTTCTCCCCAGGCGTTTTCTGATTCTTTTGAGTCTGAGGATTATGATAATGATGAATCCACTTTTGAGGAAACAGTATCTATTGCCTCTTTTGGGGATTCTGAATCTCAGAATAACCTTTCTTCAGCCCCCCCTCAAGGAGATTTCCTTTGGGGAAACCTCACTTGCCCTGAGGAAACACTTCAAATGGGAAGCTCATCACGACCCACAGTCAAGAAGAGAGTTAGGAAATTTTTAAGTCTCCCTGGGCATAAACCCCTTGCCATTTCTCCAGTCACAGAAGTGTTGGATGATGTCTTGCTGGATTCCTCTTTGTAACCAGAATTTCTTCCCCCTTCCCCTCATAAACCTGATAGATTTTACAGGGTTCTGGATTCCCACAAGCACCTTTTTAAGAACCCTGTGGCAGATCCTGAAGTGGTTCTCAAGGCCCAAAGGCAACAAAAGCTTTTACTTCTAAAAACCTTTACCAACAGACAAAGAAAATAGAGCCTTCAACAGGTTTGAAAAGAAGGTCTATACCTCTGCTACCCTCATTGTGAGGGCACTGAACTGCCAGTTTCATATGGCGAAGTGTCAAGAAACCATTTTAGACCAGATGAACAAAAACTGGTGAGGACTGAAAATAAGACCCTTTGAAAGGAAATGCTGGACTTATGCAACATCTGCTCTCAAGTATCTAAGCACTCCTTGCACTGTGGCTGTGATGCTCTGGAAGTTTCCAGCAGAGCAGCAACCACAGGATCAGTCATTAGAAGACATTCTTGGCTGAGGGAGCAGTCCCTTCCTTAACATGTCAAATCCAGTCTCCTGGATGCTCCTTTAGACAAAGACTTTCTTTTTGGTCCCAAGACTGAGGCTGTTCTTAAGAAAATTGGGGGTGACCAAATCCATGCAAATGGTAAAGGGCTTTCTTCGAGTTCAACTTTCTCTTTTCAGCTGCAGTTACCCTAGCAAATACTGGTCCTTTCTGGCCTCCCAGTCTAAACCTAAACATAGGAGATCTTGAAGGGAAAGGAGTCAAAGGCAGCGTCAGCTTCCTAGACAGTGGCAAGCAGACTCCACTAGACTTGTGGAATCCCACCTCCAGGGACACAGCAGGGAGCAGTCTTGATTCTTACATGACACCCCCCATCCCCCACATCTTGTATTCTCCTCCCAGGATAGGAGGGTGACTGTCCCTCTTTCTCAAGAACTGGATCCTCACTACCAGGGATCAGTAGGTTCCAAAAATCATTCACAGTGGTTACAAACTCTAGTTCAAACAGTCCCTAATGTGTTAGTCTCCCAGATATTCCTCCAAACCAAAAAGCAGAGGTCTTAAAAAGGTTTTTATTCCAGACTTTTCCGAGTTCCCAGAAAAGAAGGAACCTGGAGGCTGATTGTAGACCTTTCAAGACACAACCAATTATTGCAGGTCCCAAAATTCAAAATGCCAGCACTACAAAAACTACTGCCCTTGATCTCCCCTATTCATTCATGGTAACCTTTGATCTAAAAGATGCATACCTCCACATCCTCATAGAAGAATCTCACAGGAGGTTCTTACACTTCAGAGCAGGTGTGAGGCATTATCGGTTCTGTGCTCTGCCCTTTGGCTTGTCTACTTAACCCAAGGTTTTCTCAAAATGCCTAGCCAAGTGATAGCCTTTTGCAGGACAAAGGTCATTCAGATTTACCCCTACATAGTTGATTGCCTCATTCAGGCAACAGATCTAGAAACCACAAAGCAGATCTGCTTTTCACCCAAAATATATTGACTTCAGTGCGGGATTCGCCATCAGTACCCAAAAATCTCAGACCAACCCCACAAACAGGATTGTGTTTCTAGGAGTTTTACTGGACTTATCTCTTCCTTTAGAGAAGGTTACCTTTCTAGCTCTGTACTTCAAAAACCTCATTGTTAGGAAATATCTCACAGCCAGGGAGTACCTCAGAGCCTTGGGCTACATGGCCACTTGGATCCTCATGATCCCCCTGGCCAGACTACATATGAGGAAACTGCAGTGGTACTGCAGAAATGTGTGGTGCCAACATTCTCAATTCCTCATCTTCAGGATAAAGCTTCTTCTTTGTCTCAGGAAAGATCTTTCCTGGTGGGCCCAATCATCCTCCCTCAGTCCTGGCCTTCCCTTCAGGTTCATCCATCAGGGCCAAAGTGTGGCAACAGATGCCTCACACATAACTTGGGCAGCCCATTACAGTAACTTCCAGACTCAATGCAGAAGGGACTCCCAGTTCAAACACAAACACATCAACCTAAAAGAACTGATCTTTGGGAAACAGCAAACTCCATAGGAGTGCACCTCATGGCACAGTACCTAAATAGGATAAACTAGTCAACTGGCAGATCACCTCATACGGAGTCTGTCAGACCCCCACAAGTGGCAACTGCATCAGGAAGTTTTTCTGAGTATAACCAAAGAATGGCGTGTGCCACAGATGGAACTTTTTGCCACCAAAGAAAGTACTCACTTGAAAAAGTTTTGCTCCAGGACCAAAATGAGGTCAGTCTTGAAGACAGATGGCTTCTCCTTCCCTTGGACCGGTCTATTCCTCTGTTCCTTCCCCAATACCCTTTTCCCTCAGTTTACTGCTAAAGATAAGGGAAGAAGGGCCAAGGGTCATTCTAATAGCCCCAGATTGGCCAAGGGAGCAGTGGTACCCCATTGCTGAGTCTAATCAAAAGGGAACCATGTGTGCTGCCCCGGCAGTTGGACCTGTTAACACAAAACAAGTGTACCATCATATACCCCAACCTGTACGCACTTAAATTGACAGCTTAGATAATACTTTGATCCCATGAAAAGGGCACCAGTCGACAAACAGGTCCTGGGCATTCTAAAAGAAGCCAGGAGACCTAGCACTACAAAATCTTACTTAGCTAAATGGAAGAGATTCACTATATGGTTCAGAAAAAGGAACAAAGCCCTTGGCAAGCTGAAATCCCTTTGATCCTGTCATACTACTAATCCTTTTTGCAAAAGGACTATCTTATTCCTCTGTTGAAATAGATGCTTCTGCTTTTTCAGCCTGTTTGCCTTCTTAGCCTCCTCACTTTTCCACATTAGGCCCCAAGGAAACCTCCTGTTCCCCCAAGGGACCTCATTTTCATTCTGGAGAAGCTCATTCTCCCACCTTTCGAGCCAGCTGCCTCTGCAGATATAAAATTCCTGACCTGGAAAACAGCTTTCCTGCTAGCCATTACTTCAGCCAGAAGGGTTTCAAAGCTTCAGACCCTTATGTGAGTGGAACCTTTCATTATTTTCCACCCAGAAAGAGTTTCTCTTGGGACCAATCCTTTCTTCCTTTATACCAAAGGTGATGACAGAGGTTTCTTTAAACCAGACCATACACTTGTTTACATTCTTTTCAAACCTTCAAAGCAAGGGAGAAACGATCTTTCATAATTTTGATGTACATATGCAACTGCATTACTACTGGGACAGAACCAAGAATGTCAGGAAGTCATACCAGTTTTTTGTGGCCTTTGCTTGTAGCTTTGAGGGGAGACCAGTTTCAAAAGAATCAGTCTGTAAATGGATCTCTCACTGTATCGCATTTTACTACAGCTATCATGGTAAGAAGCCTCCAGACTCTGTGTGGTCTCACTCCACTAGGGCTACTGCTACATCTGCTGCCTTTCTTAAAGGGGTGGCCACTAAGGACATTTTGGAAGCCACTGCTTGGTCCTCTGTGCATATCAGCACCAAACATTACCATCTTACTACCTTTTCCAAGTCCAGAGCAGGGTTTGCCACTGCCATCTTACAAAGCTTACTTTCCTCTCCTTAATTCTTCCATCCACCCTTCTTTCAGCTTTGGAAGTCATCCCATCAGTTAGGACTGCGGCAGTGAAACGCAAAGAACAGTACAGTCATGAACAACTACCATAAATGTAGATGTCTGGGTGCATTCACTGTTAGTCTTCTTTCCCTTCCTCCTTCCCCTCTTGCCTATGGGTTAAGGGTGGTTATTCTCCTTTCTGATTCCAGGTTACTCCCTCCTCCTTGGCATATACTCTGGAATCTTTGAGCTTAGGCCCCTGACTTTAGGGACCTACTAGAGGCTCCATCTTTTTGGGGGAGATAAAGTACTGCCTTTATATCCAGACTTTGTTACTTCAGACAGGACATTTGTTGGCTTCAGGAGGAAGAGAAAATTCTTTGGAAATCAGGCTGGCCAAGGGCTTCCAGTGCAGAAAATCCCATCAGTTAGGATTGCAACAGTGAATACACTCGAACATATGGTAAGTGTTCACAACTGTACTTTCCCTGATGCCCTGGCCAAATTTCTGCTAATAGTAACAATTTCAGCTTGGATCTCCTCTGAAAAGAAGCTACTACCCTAGAGACACTAACTCTGTCAACAAATGATAAATAAAATAATTCTTTCTTTGAAAATACACCTTTCCAGTTTATATTAAAATTGTTTTAAAATATGGACAGAATTTTTAGTGACAGTGTTTTCTTTCTTAAAAAAATGTTTGTTCCTAAAATACAATAACAACACTGTTCAGTCAGACTCCCCCAGGTAAATAAACAGCAGTTTACAGAAACATCTTCCTCAAAGAATATAGCGAGTACTGCAGCTTGTGAGGATTATGCATAGCATACAGGTTATGAAAACTCAGTCGTGTAAAGTGGATGGTACCCTGAAGCACCATATATGTGCTTTTGTAAACTGGTGTTAGTTTAGCTATTGCTCAGCTTTAGTTTAGCTCTTGCTCAGCTGATGGCTTTCAAACAGAGATATTCCTGTTGCATCATTTTGTTCAGTTTTTAGATTTAGCTACAGTCATCAAGTTTTAATCATACAGTCATCCAGTGGTTTGTCTTAAAATTGAGACCAGCAGTTGTTTTTAATACAGTAATGATTGGGAAAATCTGTACATGGATGAGACAAGTCAGAAGTCAGAAATAGAAAGCATTCCAAGAGCAAGTCTTTTTGTGGTCTTAGAAATCATCTGGGAATGCCATCCAGTCTTGGAATACGACCACATCCATTTTTTTTGTCTTTCCATCTCGTCAGATGTATGCTCTTGTCATTCATTCCAAGTTTTGTATTGGTGAACTGAGGTCTCAGAAATGTATTCTGTCAAGCATTCACCCATGCCCAAATCTGACTCAGTAATTCATGTGTAAAAGGCCAAGCCATAATAAGATTATAAAAAATAATCAATACGGTACTAATTTTATTTATTTATTTTTGTTTTATTTTGCATTTGTTTACCGGGAAAGTCCAACTAGAACAAGATCCATTTACAGCGGAGGCCCGGGGAGAAAAGCTCCATAACATAACAGTACAAATACAACAAAAGACAAAAAAATTTCTGTACAAAGGCATATATACAATCAGAGCTCCATGTCTGTATATGTCAACACATAATCCACGAATGACAGAAAATTTCTTTACAGTGGCATATATACAATCAAGGAGATTTTTCGTACCTTAGTTTGATTTGAAGCAAGCTTGGTATATAGATAGCAAAACTTTGAATTCTGTATTGGTAGTACAAAGCATAAAAATGAAGAAATGGAATCTGGAAAATAATGCTATTCGGGAGATATGTCATAGCGTGAGAAGTAGTTTGTAGGATAGTTCCTGATATGGAGTATTTCAGTAGTACAGAATAGCTGAGGTAAGCAGTGAGGAGATGAGGTGTGGCAAGACAGGAGGAGAGCAGAAAAGATTTTATGTGATACAGTGACAGAGTTGATTGCAAGAGGTGTGACTTTAGTGATGTCTTGAAAAGTGAGATGGATGGTGCAGAGGAGATACTTTGGGGGAGGTTATTCCATTTCCTAGCAATGGTGTGGGAGAACAGACTTTTCCCTGCAGTGTTATTGGCTTTGGTTATGCACAGCAGGGTTTTGTTGGATGAGCGTAGAGGGTGATTTGCAGAATATTGGTTTAGAAGTTGGTTTAGGACTGGGGTTTTCTGAGGGTTCCTTATTATGTTGAAGGTGAGGACTAATTGGTGATAGCTAATTAGCTGAGGGAGTTCTAACCATTGTAGTTGCTTCAGGCCAAGACAGTGACGACTTCTAAAAGTGGAGTTGTTAGCGAATTTTGCAATTTTATTGTAGCATGACTCTAGTTTGTTTAGGTCTGTTTTCCTGATATGAATTAGGATTGGTGATGCATACATTAGGGTAGACAAGAGGTGGGTTTGGGCTAAGGAGATTTGGACATTAAAGTTTAGATTATCTATTTCAACCCCGAGCAGCTTAGTGTGAGGGGAGGAGGAGATTGTGGTCCTGTTTTTGGAGGTGATAATGAAGGTAGGAGGTGTGGATTTGGATTTATTGGGGGAAAAAAGGAGTAATTTGGTCTTGTTGGGGTTTAGAATGAGTTGGATATCGGTAATCCATTGTTCCACAGAGCAGAAGGGTTCTTGGGTAAGATTTTGAGGAGTGGTTATGGATGGGGCTGATCTGATTAGGGTGGAGTCATCTGCGTGCTGTATAAGTGATGCATGCAGGGTGGAAGTATGTAGTTAGTGAAAATGGTGAATAGTCAAGGACCCAGTATTGATCCTTGTGGGACACCTATAGTAGTTGGTAGTGTACTTTGCAATTTAACTGATTGTTTTCTGTTAATATTGTATGTTGTATTAAGTGTCCAAGCTGTATTTCATCAGGCTTTCTAATTCAGCTGCCATGGATTTGAAGGTAGGATATTTTAATAACTCAGTAAATCTAATTCTTAAAAAGTTTTAATAAGCATACTTATTTTATCTTCTAGAGCATTGAGTCCTATTGAATGTGGTTGTCTGGTTTAACTTTGCATGTATATTCAGAGTGTTGTAGCATTCCCATTTATAACTAATTTCAGAAAATGTTTAAGGTACAATTTTAATTTTTGTTTAGTTTATATTTTGTCAATTTAATATGCAATGTTTTTATACTGATCACTGCTGCAGTAGCCTAAACTATATGGGCTGTATCCTGTATAGAATATAACAGCCTGTTGGCTTCCCAAGCTAAAGGGCACTTTCCACACACCCAAACCATTAGTCAGCTCAAGCTGAGTTAAATGAAGAGACAGAGTGCCAAGTCCTTCAGAGCTTTCATGCCAACTGAGAGAGGGAGGCCGAGACCTGAGAAGACATTGCTAGGAATAACAAAATGTAAATGTCCACACCCTGGCATAAAAAAGACAAAAACATAGGGGTGGAGGGAGGTAGCAGCTACTGCAACAGTGATCAGTAGAACATCTACTGTTACGGCACATTTATTTACACAACTGTACTATGCTCTGCATACTGATATGTGGGTAGAGTACCACAGGTTAGAATAACTGGGAGGTGGAAGGGGAAGGGATGAGGAACTCCTGGGGAATGGTTCTAGCAAAGCATGTCCTGGACTTGGAAAAGGAAGCTACTTTGTAGTGTTTTGTATAAGTATGTACAAAAGACCATATTGCTGCTTACAGAATACTTCTGGAGTCCAGCCTTTTCCAGAAAGCCATAGATGAAGCCAAGGCCCTGGTAGAATGTTCTGTGACCCTCTCTGTAATAGTTTTGTTGCAGTGGGAATAACAAAAGACATTAACTGACAGCCGTTTGGAAATAGTCTTTAGAATTTGACTGATCTTCTTCTTCTTACTGCTGCTCCCATCAGGGGTCTCCACAACAGATCAACTGTTTCCATTTCTTCCTGTCCTCTGCATCTTGCTCTGTCACACCAACCGCCTGCATGTCCTCTCTCACCGCATCCATAAACCTTATCTTAGGCCTTCCTCTTTTCCTGTTACCTGGCAGCTTCATCCTTAGCATCTTTTTCCCAATATACTCTGCATCCCTCCTCAGTACATGTCCAAACCAACGTAATCTTGCCTCTCTGGCTTTGTCTCCAAACCTTCCAACCTGGGCTGACCCTCTAATATACTTATTCCTAATCCTGTCCATCCTCATCACACCCACTGCAAATCTTAACATCTTCAACTCTGCCCTGTCAAGCTCTGACTCATGGCTTTCTGTCAGTGCCACTGTCTCCAACCCATATAACATAGCTGGTCTCACTACTCTCTTGTAGACCTTCCCTTTCACTCTTACTGGTACTCGTCTGTCACAAATCACTCCTGAGACACTTCTCCACCCACTCCCTCCTGCCTGTACTCTCTTCTTCACCTCTCTTCCACACTCACCATTACTCTGAACTGTTGATCCCAAGTACTTAAACTCATTCACCTTCGCCACCTTTACTCCCTGCATCCTCACCATTCCTCTATTCTCCCTCTCATTCACACACACATATATTCTGTCTTAGTCCTGCTGACCTTCATTCCTCTTCTCTCTAGAGCACATCTCCACCTCTCCAGGGTCTCCTCCACCTGTTCCCTACTCTCACTACAGATCACAATGTCATCTGCAAACATCATAGTCCACAGGGACTCCGGTCTGATCTCGTCTGTCAACCTGTCCATCACCATTGCAAATAAGAAAGGGCTCAGAGCTGATCCTTGATGTAATCCCACCTCCACCTTAAACGCATCTGTCACTCCCACCGCAGACCTCACTGCTGTCAAACTACCCTCGTACATATCCTGTACCACTCTTACATACTTCTCTGACACTCCCAACTTCCTCATACAATATCACAACTCCTCTCTAGGTACCCTGTCATATGCTTTCTCTAAATCCAAAGAGACACAATGCAACTCCTTCTGACTTTCTCTGTACTTCTCCATCAACACTCTCAGAGCAAACATTGCATCTGTAGTGCTCTTTCCTGGCATGAAACCATACTGCTGATCACTAATCATCACCTCCATTCTTAACCTAGCTTCCACTACTCTTTCCCATAACTTCATGCTGTGACTGATCAGTTTAATTCCTCTGTAGTTACTACAGCTCTGCACATCACCCTTATTCTTAAAAATTGGTACCAAAACACTTTTTCTCCATTCCTCAGGCATCCCCTCACTTTCCAAGATTTCATTAAACAATCTAGTTAAAAATTCCACTGCTATTTCACCTAAACACCTCCATGCTTCCACAGGTATGTCATTGGGACCAACAGCCTTTCCGTTCTTCATCCTCTTCATAGCTGTCCTTACTTCCTCCTTGCTAATCCATTGCACTTCCTGATTCAATATCCTCACATTATCCCACCTTCTCTCCCTCTCATTCTCTTCATTCATCAACCCCTCTAAGTAGTCTTTCCATCTGCTCAACACACTCTCCTCGCTTGTGAGTACGTTTCCCTCATTATCCTTTATCACCCTTACCTGCTGCACATCTTTACTAGCTCGGTCCCTCTGTCTAGCCAATCGGTACAGGTCCTTTTCTCCCTCCTTAGTGTCCAACCTTCTATACAACTCTTCATACGCCTTATCCTTAGCCTTCACCACCTCTCTCTTTGCCATGCACCTCATCTCCTTATACTCTTGTCCACTTTCTTCATCTCTTTGAAAATCCCACTTCTTCTCCAACCTCTTTCTCTGTATACTCTCCTGTACTTCTTCATTCCACCACCAGGTCTCCTTGTCCTCCTTCCTCTTTCCAGATGTCATACCAAGCACCTTTCTAGCCATCTCTCTTACTAGCTCTGCTGTAGTTACCCAGCTATTCGGTAACTCTTCACTGCCACCCAGTGCCTGTCTTAACTCTTCCCTGAACATCACCTCACAATTACCCTTTTTCAGTTTCCACCATTTGATCCTTGGTGCTGCCCTCACACTCCTCCTCCTCTTCTTGATCACCAATGTCATCCTACAAACCACCATCCTATGCTGCCTAACTACACTTTCCCCTGCCACCACTTTACAGTCTTCAATCTCCTTCAGATTGGTCCTTCTACATAAGATATAATCCACCTGTGTGCGTCTTCCTCCACTCTTGTATGTCAAAATACGTATTCATCACAGCCATGTCCATCCTTTTTGCAAAATCCACTGCCATCTGACCTTCTGCATTCCTTTGCTTAACACCATACCTACCCATCACTTCCTCATCCCCTCTGTTCCCTTCACCAACATGCCCATTGAAATCTGCTCCAATCACCAGTCTCTCACCCTTGGGTACAGTCATCACTTCATCTAACTCACTCCATAAATGTTCTTTCTCGTTCATTGTACACCCAACTTGTGGAGCATATGCACTAACAACATTCATCATTATGCCATCAATTTCCAGCTTCATAAACATCACTCTATCCGACACTCTTTTCACCTCCAAAACACTCTTAGCATACTGTTCCTTCAGGATAATGCCTATTTCTCCTCCCACACACACCATGATAAAACAATATGAAACCGCCTCCGATGCACCTAGCCTTGCTCCCCTTCCATCTGGTCTCTTGCACACACAATATACCAACCGTCCTTCAGTCCACCATACCAGCTAGCTCTCTCCCTATACCAGTCATACTGCCAACTTTCAAAGTTCAGACCCTCACTGTCACAGTCCTAGCCTTTACCTGCCATCAGGCATGCCTTCCACCTCTTCTCCTCCTTCGGCCAACAGTAGCCCAATTTCTGCCAGTACCCTCTTGGCCAACAGTACTGGTGGCGGTTGTTGACTGATACAGGCCACAATATTATTTATATGTGGAAAAACTTAAGGGAGGTATGAGAAGTACATAGACAAATTTAGGAATTAAATGAATTAGAGATAGTAGGAAATGTCAATGGGGAGGTGTGGCAGATACGTGTGAAAGTAGAGATGCTAACAGAGTGTAAGGGAAGCGGGTGTAGAGTAAAAATTAGTACAATAAATTCCTATCGGACATGGAGTATATTTTCTGAAAAGAAGTCGAATCAGAAGTTTCTGCATGACTTTGCTTGCATCAAATAAATCTTTGTGTGTGTGTGTGTGTGTGTGTGTGTGTGTGTGTGTGTGTGTGTGTGTGTGTGTGTGTCTGTGTGTGTCTGTGTGTGTCTGTGTGTGTCTGTGTGTGTCTGTGTGTGTGTGTGTGTGTGTGTGTGTGTGTGTGTGTGTGGGGGGGTTCATTGCTGTGTTTTGGCTTTGTATGGTACAGCCAGTGTTTGGCAGGTAACTGGTAAATAGCTACTTGCTGTATAAAATAAAATAAAATAAGTAACTGTAAAGAAGGAGATTATATTTTTGAAAAAAATGTAATCAAACTCTTACTTGCAGCATAAAATGTCTTTAATAAATGTGTTTGTGTGTGTCTTGGTGTCAGGGTTAAGAGATCAGCTAGCTGTAAATCGGAATCAGCATCAACCCCCTTTTCCTCATTTTGTAAATGGGGTCGATGTGTCACATCAGCAGTGACCGTCATCTGGAGCCATTGATGGGTAGCTAACCTTTCTGTAGTTATTATTCTTCACCCCCCCACAACACACACAGACACACACATGCTCGCACTCACACCTATTGCATGTCTTTGAAATGTGGGAGGAAAGCGGAACATCTAAAGAAAACACAGAAGACAACTTAGCCAAACTCAGAGAACCTGTTGGTATGAGGCAACTAATGTTGCTTAGGAACTCTTTGTGTATGGATCGAAGGGAGAAGGTTATTTGCACTGAGTCACTTTAATCACCCTTTGACTATGATACTACTGAATGTAGTTCAAGAAAAGAGTGTGAGAATGTTATATCGTAGCTTTTTCATTGGGCATTGATTGTTTCCTTATAACATTTTTACAAACTGCCCTCATCTTAAAGCTAATGATTTTAAGTGAGGGCTAAAAGAATGTATTAGCCTCCTGGGACATTGTTGCTGTAACATATTAATTCTGGGCAGGGCAGCTAAGTGGTCAGAATCTCATCCATGGTTTCTATTTACTGTCAGAGTGGAGTAAGAAGGTCAACTTGTGTCTGTGTAAATTCTCTACAGGTACTCTAGTCCCTTCTGCCACAGACATTCTGAACGATGACTTATTCTAAACTGTCTGTATGTTACTTTTACCCTAGCCCTTGTTGTCTATGATGGCTAAAAATGTTCCACAAAGGATCAGTTTATTTACCTGGGTAACAAACAGAAGAAAAATAAGTAGTTATCTGTTCTGTAGATTAAACTCTAAAAATGTATTGTCCAGTACACTGGTAGTTTTTCTTTTAAAACAATTGCAACTTGGAAAGCTATAGTTAAGAATTTTAGTCATATCAGTGTAAAAGGGAATTGCTTTTTTATTGTCAAAAGAGAGACTGTAGAATATTGCAGACTTGTTGAGCTGATATCATGACAGACTGCTGAACTTGTTCAAAAGACCCCATACCCCTAGAAATGACTTAAAATACAAACGGGTAATCACACAGAACAGTATGCTCGGCACATGAATGTGAATCACAGTACCAAACAGCTGAGACGAGTTTAAGGACTACAACTCAGGCATAACAAAGTAATGAAAATTGGCCACTTTAGAAAGAAAAGGAAGTAACAGGCACTAAGAATACTGTTTGTTTGATTATCCCCATTTGCCTTTTAAGTAGTCATTGAAAAGCAGAAAATGGTAATTAAACCTAACTGACTAAAAGAAAGCAGGGTATATGTGAAAACATGAGTATAGTCAGTGCATTGACAGGAGCTTAGGGGCTATGATGTAATATTTGAAAAACAAACACTGCATTCTCGGATACCTAGAGGCAGACTAAAAAGTCAAGATGCTGGACCCCATGTGGGCAGACTCTGGAACTACATTTAAAAATATAAAAAAGTATATAGAGTCCAAAAGTGGTGTTAAAATATAGGAAACATCAAGACTTGATGAAATAAACAGATTTGTTTTCAGTCTGTGGGTGCTGTTCTCCTTTAATATGTACACAGAGGGTGGGGGATGGGTCAGCATGCAATTCAGAGTACCTAAAGGTATTTACTTGTTCAATATGCATATACCTTCTAGTGTTGAAATGGTCCAGTCTTTTCTGAAGGTACATGGCTCTGTGTGTGTATCAAATACCATACTCAGTTTTCTTTTTCTTTAATTTTTTTTTTTTTTAAGTAACCTTTAAAACCAGCGCCATTAAACACTGGCAGACAAGAGCAAGTTAGTCATTCAGGAGGAAGTAATGGAATGATCCTTGTTGGATTCCCATCATGTCAGATCATCAGCATAGCAGATACCATGGCATTTGGTTATATTGATTGTAAGTGTTCTGGTGAAAAATGAGAACAGTAAAGATCTGAGTACAGACTCCCTTCAGACACTGTTTCTCTGGGTGCATGGAGGACTGATATTGGTTGTTAATGATCCTGAGTGATTTATTCCTAAAGTGGTCAATGAGTTATTGATATTATTTTTAACACCATAAAGATTTAGTTCATCTTAATGACTGCTGATGTTTCACTTTACTGAACTGAATGCTTTTGTGAGATGCATCAAAATGTTACTAGTTAACATTTGGTCTCCCCTTATCCTTCCATGTTACAAAGTAGTCAGTCATCACAGACGCCTTGAACTTTGCTTGGGGAGCAGTTTCAGGAGGAATAATAGTGCAGTGGCCCTCAGAAAATGATCTGAAGGGCTATTGGTGCTTTATACGTACAGTTACCTGCTTCTTAAATTTCTCCAAATCTTTTGGGTTTCTAATACCATGACGGGAATGAACCCCATCCCCAAGTCAAAATATGATTAAAGTCCAAGAAATTAGTATTGTTTCACTCTTTGTTGTCAGCCGAAAGTGCTCTTTACAGCACCTGCAATGTGGCCAGTAATGACTTCTGCAATTCGCATGGGGTTACATGTATTGGTAACGCATCTAAATACGATTGTAGACACTTTTTTATAAGACCCATTGCTCCTACAACTATTAGAACTGTGTTGGTATCTTTCTTCTACATTGCTCTCATTTCTGCCTGCAGATCCTGATAGTTTATGACTGTCTCGCTCTGTACGCAAGATACTGTAGTAACTGGGTGTGGCGATTTCAATGATCAGTACTACTTTTGGCCTCTTTTCATGGACCACTATATCCAGTTTTCTAGCATCTGTCTTTTGAACTGTTGGTAATGGGTGATCCCATGTGATGTAAACCATAATTTTCTGTGATGATTTGTGGCTCATGTTTCCAATGTTTTTCAACCACTTCAGTACTATAATGTTTGCACAATCCCCAGTGCAACAGTCTTGCCACATTATTATGTCTTTCATTATACAGTCCTTCTACCATTAGTATGCCACACCCAGCAATGAAGTGTGCGACTGTTTCCAGTTTGGTTGTACAAGACCAACATTTGTCTATTTCTCCCACATGCTCAATGGACTTTGTAAACCAGCTTATACGTAACCCACTATCTTTGGCCACCAATATTAACCTTTCATCTCTTGGTTTGAATCCGCCTCTCCTTCACCATTCCTGTGTTTGTTCCTGATCAACATGAGGTTCTTCCAGAAGTTTTCTTTACTTGCAAATGTATTTATGCATTTTCCACGTATCTTGCCTTTTTATCTGGTTCTTCACCTTATATTCTTTCTTTTGTTTTTTGGCGCATTCAATTGTTGCCCGATTTTTATCTGCTTCTAGTTTGATTTCCATTCCTGCTTGACACCAATATGCTTCTCCTAGATTAAGCAGAGAAGTAATCTTAGATTTATTCTCATGTTTCAAAACTTTCACTATGTTTGGGTCTTGTGAGGTCAGCAGATATGTGTGGAGTCCCACAACTGCTGATCTGTACATGTAATCAGTTTCATGGAGGCCCATCCCTCCTTCCGAACGGGGAATATATAATCTTGGTATGCACTGATTTTTATAAATCATTTGGTGAGCATGAAGCATCCTTCTTGTTTTCCTATCTAATCTATCCAACATATTTTGGGGCCAGTCAGTCACTCCAAAACTGTAAGTTAGGACAAGAAGAACAAATCTGCTCTGAAACTGCACTGTTGATCCTGTGAGTTCATAACAGCTGAGGTAGTTTATGATCAGAGTAGTTATGGCTTTTTAGAGAATCTTTGGTTAAGTGGGAAAGAATGCAAATTGTTCTAAAGGATCCAGCCTTGTTTTGGAGTCCTTTAGATAATACATCAAAGTTGCTATTTATTAGAAGCAAGGGAATAAACTTGTTTTGAAACAAGTAGTATCAGAGAGAGGGTGACCACAGTAGGGTAGCTCATAATGCCTCTTATTTATCTTTAGCAAAAGTGCTTCAGAAAACTGAAAGGTAGTGCAGAAAACAGATACCAAATATCTGTTTAGCAAATCTGACACTGTGGGGGGCATTGGCGCTTCCTGAATATTGTATTTGTTGGCAGATGTCTAACAGATGTTTAGCATCACCACCCCCCAGAATCAGTGACTTGTTCCCCTTCATTGACATCAGTTGACTTAATGTGTTCTTTATTCCTGCTATTTATGCTATTAACTTCTTCCCAGAATATCTTAAGATTATCCAGAAATGCTAGCTGTCCATTTCATATACTTGACATTAGTGTGGCTAATGTAGTTTTTGCAGTAGTTTCTGAGGTAGTGGAACTGTTTGTAGCCTTCAGGACTACTACTGCTTTTGTAGTATTGAGGAATGCTTTGTATATTTCACAAGTAGTCTAGGGGTCCCTTTAACTCTTCTGGTTTCTGAATTGATAATAAAATTGATTTTGGAGTGATAAAAGAATATTAAACATGCATTTGGTTCCACATTACAGTTGCTTTTTTATTTAAACCAGATCAGTTCTTTTGTTGTGCTGAATTCTGAAAGCCATGTGCTTTATTTCTTATATTACAAGTCAGTTTGGGTAATTTGGCTGCCAATATTGTAGCTTCACTGCATTTGTCACTTAGACATGGTATATCTGCAGAAATGGAATATCATTATCAGGCTGACAAATACTGTAGGGTAATTTCTCCAACAAACAGTACTACAAAGGAGTATCACTGAAAGCTATTTTCAGCAACATTAGGAAAGCCTTAGCTCAATTTGTCACATAAATAACAAGCTGCAGTATATCACTCTGCGTCTCCTCCTTGGTTGAGTGCCTGAGGTCATTTACACCTGTGAGACATTCACCGATTTGTAGTAATTTTGTCCTGTTTGAGGGACTGCTGGGGCCTCATGACGTCATAGTTCCCAGCACTGAAAAGGCAACTGTCACCATCTGTATGTCACGCCTAGTGAGTGAACAGTCATTATGCCTAGTGATGGCCTTATCAGTTGTTAAGATGCTTCTAAATGGACAATCAGGCTTAGTGGCAGTGGAAAGTTTGCACTCTGCAGCCTGGTGACTCACAGAGGTATGTGTATATGGTGAAGCTGTATTAATGGTTTGCTTGTGTGGCTCTGTAGTCCTGGTTCTTTGAGGCTTGAAGACTGATGTTTTTTTTTTAACCAAAGTGCATGTTGGTTTAGTATGATATTGCAGAGGTATGGGTGACTGTGTGCTGTCATCTATGTAAGTGAGAGGCAGACCTCCTGGTTATGTACATAATTAAACCTCTCACAATTCATGTCCAGTAATTGTTGGTGGGTGGTGAGCATTAGGCAGTTCCTAAGTAACTAGAGGTTGATTTTTATTTATTTATTTTACATTTCTTTACTGTGAAGGTCCGACTGGACACGGGTCCTTTTTCAGTGGAGGCCAGGGGAGAAAAGCACCAAATACAGAGGCTACATTTTATATAAGACAGTTGGTATACATGGTATCATACATAACATACATACATGCCTACATCTATTGGTTATAACATTGAAAGGTTCATAGGATGATACTAGGCTATTGGCCCAGAGGCCCTTATAAGCCTAGCCAAGAATTTCCCCCATGTTCCCTCAAAGTCAGCATATGTTTCCCCTGTCCAGCAAGGACACAAGTGGGATAGATTACATTCACAAACAGAATTTAATTCTAGACTAATTCGATTATATATATTTAATTTCTAAGGTAAGTATGAAATATGAGTTAATGGACAAGTCGATGAGGGGCAACTGTGAGTAAAGGAGAGGAGGAAAAGGTATATTAAGGAGAAATAATATGTTGATAGTGGAGGAGTTGGTAGAGAGCAGTAGGTGGTACAAGCATAAAACGGGGTATTCAAGAAAAAAGTGCTGGTATGCAGAAGATGGATATTAGGCTATGGGTGTAATAAATGTTTGTATAGGAAGGTGGGATACATAGGTAATTAGTTAGAATAGAGAAAGGAAGAGGATCCTTAGTAAGAAAAGCAGAGTGTTGTGAGAGGGGGAAGTGTTACTAGAGTAGTAGAGAAAGGAAGAGGTGCCTTATTAGGGACAAAAAGAGTGTTTAGAGAGAGAGAAGTGATAGTAGTTTAGAAGTACCTATAAAAGATTAGTCAGAGATGTCACAGTTACATAGCCAGTTTCTGTTGGATTGCTCAGCCATATATATAATAGGTTCATAGGCAGGTACTAGGCTATCTGCCCGAGGGCATTTATAAGCCTAGCTAGAGTGTGTCGGCTTTCGCCACCCCATTGATTAATTAACTGATCCTCTGTCAAGCAGAGACAATGAAGTGATCCCAGGGGTGTAGTTTCTGTTACCCATCCACTCGTCAAGGTTTCTCTTGGAGTGTTAGTGATGGGCTCTGCCTGATGTAATTTGAAATTTTGTTCCAAAGCATGGGGAGTCTCTGTGACAGGAATCTATCCCTCCAGCATGTTCTGTTTATTGTGGCGAGGTTTGGCTCACTAGAAAGGCTCGTAGTGACTTGGATTTCTTTAGGTGGAGCATGTCCATCAATTCTGAGTTGGTCATGGCTTTGTAAGTCAGGCAAAGATCACCGCTGAGTTAGCGATCTGCCACTGAGTACAGCCGGAGTTTTTTCAGTCGGGCTGCATAGGACATATGTTTGAGGCCAGTAATCCTCTTGGTGGGGTACTTTTGTGGTCTTTCCAGCCGTTGGAAGTGTCTTGTGAGGTACATCCCAAATGGGGCACTGTACTCTATGATGGGTCTAATGAGTGGCGAGTAGAGGGGCATTATAACCTCTTTATTTCTGGATGCAAACCCTTTAGTAATTAGATATGCCATGTGGAAGGATTTCCTAACTACTTTGGCAATATGATTGTCAAAGGAGAGATTGCTATCTACCTGGGTCCCCAGATCTCTTATTACCTCTTCTGTATTAAGGGGGTTGCCACCTATGTGGTAATTCATGGGTGTTTTGTTTCTCCCAAACAGGATGACTATGCATTTTTTGGCATTCAGCTTGAGGCCATGACTTTGACACCAGGTGTCCATCTCAGTAAGGCCCTTTTGGAGGATATCCGTGTCAGCTGGAGAGTCAGTTATGGCTCCCAGTTTGCAGTCATCGGCAAACTTGGTTAGCCATAGTCCTCCTGTGTTTGCCTGTACTTCTGAGAAGTGTATGCCGAAAAGTAGGGGTCCCAGGACCGAGCCTTGCGGCACACTACTTGTGACTGGTTTAGAGTCGGACCTGGAGCCTGCTATTCTTACCGTGTGAGTTCTGTCTGTAAGCCAGTTAGCAACCCATCTCGTGATGTAGGGGTTTATGTTCAGGCTGGTGAGTTTTTCTGTAATACCCGAGTGGGGAATGGTGTTGAAAGCCTTGGCGAGGTCAAGGTAGGCTGTGTGAAATACCTTTCCCTCGTCTATGGCCTTGGTGACTGTCTTGAAGAAGTCAGCCAGGTTTAGTTTGCATGATCTGCCCTTAACAAAGCCGAACTGGGTTGGGTCAAGTGTTTGGAGGTTCCCAATGTCTTTGTTAATGAGTTCCATGCTGATGCACTCCATAGCCTTGCAGACCAGGCTAGTCAGGCTTATGGGGCGATAGTTACCAGGGTCAGTTGTGGTCTCTCCTTTGTGGAGAGGAATAACCGTTGCTGTACGCCATTCTATGGGCACATAGCCTGTGGAGAGGCTGAGGTTGAACAGAGTGTTTAGGTGGGGGGTTGGTTCGTTCTGTAGTTTGTGCAAGACGCAGCCTAGGACACCATCTCGTCCCATTGATGCCATGTTTTTGGCTTTTGAAAGGGCTGTTTTCACCTGTGCATCTCTGATTTTTGGGACACTACACTTTTCCAGTATTGTTGTGGGCCCTTTTGGAGGTGAGAGGGGGGTGAAGTTTGCACTGAATCTATATGCCAGGATGTTGGCAATATCAGTAGGTTCAGTATATTATAGCAATAACCCACGCCTGGGTGTGGGTAATACTGGAGTTACCCACGGTTGGCGTGGTTTGGTCCCGAGGGCGAAGCCCGAGGGACCAAACAAAGTCAACCGTGGGTAAATCCAGCATTACCCACACCCAGAAGTGGGTTATTGCTATTATACAATGACATTATTTAAGAAAAGAAATAATTAATTTTCTTAAATAATGGCATTGTATAATGCCTCTTTACTGCCCTTCCGCAGCTGTCTGGTATTCTGCGGCAGTTCTGATGTACTGCGCATGCCTACGCAGTACATCAGAGCTGTGGGCAAAAGCACTGTTTCACTATGTTAAATTGGTTTAACATAGCGAGACAGCTTTAAAATAAGCAACGGAGATCTCCGTTGCTTATTGTAAAGCTGTCTCGCTATGTTAAACCCATTTAACATAGCGAAACAGTAAAAAGCAACGGAGATCTTGCGATCTCCATTGCTTTTTTTTTTTAAATTGTCTCGCTATGTTAAATGGGTTTAACATAGCGAGACAGCTTTAAAATAAGCAACGGATATCTCCGTTGCTTATTTTAAAGCTGTCTCGCTATGTTAAACCCATTTAATATAGCGAGACAGCTTTAAAAAAAAAAAGCAACAGAGATCTCAAGATCTCCGTTGCTTTTTACACACTGTGTCGCTATGTTAAAGGAGTTTAACATAGCGAGACAGCTTTCAAAAAAGCAACGGAGATCTCCGTTCCTTTTTTTAAACCTGTGTCGCTATGTTAAACTCTTTTAACATAGCGAGACAGTGTTTTATACTAACGGAAAAAGTCCGGGCGACCGGACCTTTTTCCGTTAGTATATTGAGGGATTTACAACGGGCACGCTGGTTGGGCTGGCCAATCAGCGTGTACGTTTTAGGGGAGGAATTGTATAATTTGTGCTATTTTGCACTAAGTTCAATGTATATCTGCGAGTTGCCACTTAGATTCTTAACATAGCTAAAGAAGGCTTTGTGGTTATCTTTTAAATCCTTGGCTATTTTTCTTTTGAAGTTAGCCTTGGATGCTTTCATGAGGGACCTTAGCTTTTTACTGATACTGATCAGGGATGTCTTTCCTTCTTGGGATTTGCTTTTTTTCTGAACTGGTTTCGTCCTTCTGTTGTATAGCCTGTTTATTGCAGGGGTCCACCAAACTGGTTTCCTTCTCTTAGAGGAGTGAGTCTTGGTTTTGCTAGCAATGGCATGATCCATGCATCATTGTAGGTGCTCATAGAGTGCATTTGTAAAGGTTTCTGCATCTTGGGCAGCATTATCCTTTAGCATGGGTGCTGTGAAACTGACCACCTCTGTCTTAAGTAAGGTGAAGTTTTCTTTAGAAAAGTTTTTTACTGTGGTTTCCTTAGTTGGGGGTGGTGGTGGGGTGTGGACATCCAGAGTGATTAGTTTATGGTCTGATCTAACCAGTGACGGGTTGACGTCCGGTGTGGAACACCTGTCGCCCATGTTGGTGATGACCAGATCCAGTACGTTTTCACCTCTGGTAGGGGAGTTTACCAGCTGATCCAGGGCGTGTGAGTTGATGAATTCCAAGAAGCGCTGGGCCTGGGAATTTATACTCGAGTAGTTTTCCCAGTGAATGGTAGGGTAATTGAAATTGCCCAGTATCAGGGTGTTCAGTAGGACCTTCATGTTTTCCATTGTCTCCAGAAAGGTGGAGTGGTGGTCCTGGGTCATGGAGGGTGATCTGTAGCAGGCCACAATTTGCATTGCAGACTTGCCCAATGTTAGTTGCACATGGATGATCTCAGGGGTATCATGCTGCGCCAGTAACCTGGAGGTGTAGGTATCCTTGAATAATATGGATACACCCCCTCCTTTTGTGTTTCAGTCCGTGTTCTGTAGCCGAAACATGTGGTATGAGTTGTAGCCCGGTAGTGCTGGTGTGCTCTCTGGAGCCCTGAACCAGGTTTCAGTTACAGCACAGATGTAGACGTTCTCTATTCTGAGGAGTGTTTTGAGTGTGTGCATTTTGAGATTTTAAACTCCTGGCATTGAGTAGCATAACCCTCAGTTTTTTGTTAATTGTGCTGTTTACGGAGGTGGGTTTGACTTTTGAGCTTTGCCTAAAAAAGGCACTATGGGGGCAGCAAGAGCCTTGATCAGTATTCGAAAGCCTAGGGGTGACAGGTGCAAGCCGTCTCATGCGAAGCAATGCGGCTAGTCGAGCATGTTGTCCCAGGCTGACAGACACTGGATCCCCTTTGAATGACACCAGAAGCTTAGCCAATTGTTGAAATTGATCATTTTTTATTTATACTGAGGTATCATTCTTGGTGAGGGCAGGATGCTACTCAGGGTCAGGGTCATACCAGCCTGGGCTTCATGATCAGAGAGCTCTTCCATGTCTCTTTTCATGTAGTCCAGGGAGGTACGCCTCAAGTCATTCACACCAACATGAACAATGACACAGTCATATTTGTACATGTTCTGGAGTGACCTGAGTGCTTGTGTTATGTGGCAGATTCTGGCTTCCGACAGGCAGCTAACAGTAACCTTCTGCTTGTCCAGCCTAGTGAGTGGGACATCAGTGTGCTTGACTATAGAGTCACCTATTACTAGTGTGTTAGGTATGTTATTTCACCTTAAGGGCTGTGATTGTGCGGCACACTTATTTTGTGTTTTATGTGTTGTCTGGTTTGTGACAGGAAGTGCAGGTTGTTTGGGTGCCTGCTTTGAAGGTCTCTGATGCTTTTGCAGGTTTTTATTTAGAGCTTCTGAGTATGATTTTGTGTATTTATGTGTATTGTTTGCCAGTGCTGTTTTAGTAGGTCTGTGTGAAGCTGGAGTTGTGGTGCAAGTGTTAACCTTCTCCTCTTGACTGTCTGTTCCAGTCTTAGGTGGAGACAGCTTTGTTTCCAGTTTGGTTGTATAATTGCATCTCTCGCATATGTTAGTGTTTTGTGGTAGGAGGAGAGGGTTGTCTATGTACATGCGGCAGTTGTAACATTGCCTCAGGATACCCAGATTCACCAGCTGGACTGGAGAGTGCACCTGAAGTTGCCTTTTGGTCATGCCTGAATAATAGGGTGAGCTGCTTATCATGGAACTTCGAACTTGCAAACACAATTGTCAAAAATTCCTTCTCAGTTTCAGCATACTGCATCTCAGTTTGGGTAAGAGTTCTAGATGCAGAGGCAACTGGTCTGCTCTTTTGAAGAATAACTGCACCAAGACCGAACTTTGAAGCATCACAGGAAAGAACTACTGGTTTGTGAACATAGTATCTTAATGTAGTTGGGTTAGCAATTTGCTGTTTGAGGTTATCAAATGTTCTCTGGTGTTCTAACCATGACCAGCCAATATTTTTCCATGTCAGCTCTCTTAAAGGTGCTGATAACTCACTAAAGTCAGGGATAAATTTGCCTAAATAATTAACCATGCCAAGAAAACGCTGTAGGGCTGGCATATCAAGAATGGTTGCTTGTTTGGAAAGATCTGGTCATAAGCCTGTACTGGTAAATAAATGACCTGCATAAGTAACTTCTGGTAGTATGAATTTGCACTTCAGAGGATGGAGCTTTAAATTCACTTCACATGCTCTGTCCATAACTTTCCTGAGGTTCATGTCATGCTCTGCTTCACCATTACCTCCAATCAGTAAATCATCAACTATTATTGCACACGGGTAGCCTGAAAAAAGTTGCTCCATTGCACGCTGAAAGACTTCACTGGCAGAATTTATTCCAAAAGGCATCCTGAGGAATCTGTATCTACCAAATGGGGTATTGAATGTAGTCAGAAGCGAAGATTTGCGATCAAACAGCACTTGCCAAAATGAACTCTTTGCATCTAAGACAGAAAAAAATGTAGCATTTGGCATGATGGTAGCAATCTCCTCGACTGTACACATAGGATGAGGAGGTCTTTTTAATGCCTTGTTCATGTCGCTTGGGTCAATGTATATTCTGATTTCATCTGAATTTTTCTTATGTGCAACTATCATGAACGACATCCTCTCAGTTGGTTCTGTGACTTGACAAATCACACCTTGCTGTACCATTTTGTCTAACTGGACGTTGACTGTCCTGCTGGAAGTTTACCTAGCTTGTCATTGAACACATCAGCATACTCTGAGAAAATAGTGTCACTGAGGCTGGAACTGAGATAAGTGCTTACATGATGGACTTCTTTGGTAAGAGAAAGCAGTTTCTTTCTTAAACTGTCTCTAAGACCTAATAATGACTGCACGGGCCTTCAGAGTACATAAAATTGCAAGCTGTAACTGTTCCCAGCTGAATAGCATGAAAGCATTATTGAGCCTTTGGTTTAAATCTCTTCACCGGCATAAGCAACATGGTTTGCACAACTGACCAAATTAAGTTGCTCAGCAGCCCTCACTTTAGCAAAAGTTTCTGCTGACATTACATTACACTTTGAACCAGTGTCTACTTTGAGCTCTCTGAGTTTACCATTCATCAGTGCAGTACAAAATACTTCATTCTTTGCCAACAAATCTACTGCATTAACCTTTTCATCAACCACTGATGCACCATCTACATAGAAAGTAGGGTTGCAACTCTCTATATGATCAACATGCCTTTTTTGAGTGACCTTTCTTAATAACTGAATGAGGTTTGCTTGATTTACAAAAACTTTTGAAAATGGTTCCATTTTTTTTACACTTGCGGCATTGTTGACCAAATGCTAAGCAGTTCTCTCTTTTAGACTCATGGTTGGCACCATAATTACAACAGTTAACAATAAGACTTGACTTGGATTTTGCTGACTCACTCTTATACTGTACTGAGCTGTTCTTGGAACTTACTAGAAAGGTACGGGTTTTCCTTGGGGAGCCTGCAGGGGTGGCAGCTGCCATGTGCTTAGGCCTATTTCTGCTTGCCACGTGTTGCATGCTGTATACATTTGCTCTAGAGGCTGATAAAACCATGCTCTTACCACTTGTAAACATACTTGTGTTCCTTTCTGTGAGCTCATGGATTTGACAAATATCTATGGCTTTGCTCAGTGTTAAATCACTGTCACAAAGTAAAATCTTTCTCACTGCAACACTATTAATACCACACCCAAGCCTGTCCTTTATTAACTTATCTTTCAAGTCAACAAATCTGCACGTTTTAGCTTTGTTTCTCAAGTCAGTGATATAAGCTGCAAAAGTTTCAACTGGCTTTTGGTCTCTTGTATAAAATGAGTGCCTTTCTAATGTAACATTTCTCTGGGGTTGCACATTTTTATAAATTTTGCATTTTAAGCACTCAGGGTCTTCCCTTGATTCAGCCGGTACCGTAATATGAAGGTTTGCCCCTTCTCCTGCATATACTTCGGGTGCACACACAAATTAATGCTCTCTTTCAATAGCTTCTGACCCAGCGATGTTAAGCAAAATGAATGCCCTTGTACATGCATCTTTGTCAGAAAAAGCTGATTGTATGAAATATTGTATTCCTGCTTGAATACTCTCCAATTCTCTGCTGTATTATGATCAAACATAAGTGGACTTGGTTTGCGAAATGCCTCTGCCATATCAACACACAGTACTGAAGGTGCTTGAAATCTTGTACATACATACATACACACACAAATAGATATGCCAGAACTTTATGCCAGTACTTGTAATTATTCAAGTAGCACAACAAACTCTTAAGTCTCCTTGGCACAAGCACACTTTGCAATCACTTTACTTTATGAAACCAATCCTTATCAGTTTAAGAAGTACTTCAAAATGACTGTACTTTGCAAATAAACTGTACACAACAGAAGAAGCTCAGAGTGAGAAACACTTCGAGATGAATGCACTTTGCAAATAAACTGTACACAGCACAAGAACCTTTCAAATGGCCGTACTTTGCGAAATAACTGCACAGTTTAAGAAACTGAAATGGCGGCTTTCTGTGAGTAAATGCACACAGAACAAGAAACTTTTCAAAATGGCTGTACTTTGACTGGACTTTGCAGTATAGCTATACTTTGCACACAGCAAACTCTTTGAAATAGTTGCACCGTAATAAAGCATTCACCCTGCAAACACTTTGCACACTCTGAGATACTTCAAACAACTCTAGTTATGCTTTGAATGGCTTCGGTCAATGCGAAATAGTAATTTGTGCCCAAAACATGGTCTTTTACTAAAAAACATGCAGTCACCTTTAAGCTTAATTTTGCCCTTTTATTGTACTCGTTGCACCTTTTTAACTCTTATCATGCTCATTATGCTTTTCTTGTGCCCATTTTACTCTAAACATGCTCATTAAGCAAACCAAAGATAATTCTGAGCCCCATATGAATAGCTTTGCTAGTTGTATCAAATATTGTGGTTTCAAACATTTCATTTAATTAATAATGTCAGTTTGTGTCTTTAATTTGCGTAATAATACGTGTTGTCTTATTCGTTTGATTAATAATGCATTTTGTGCCTTAGAAATGCGCCATTTAATTTTCTTTGCCAAATATTTGTGCAGTTTTCTTTACCTTTAGCTAATTTCTAGCCCTTTTTCATTTGTCTGTGATCTAATTCACTCAACCTGCTTAGTCTACCTTCACCTTCAACTCTGCACCTCATGGCTTGAAGTAGCAGTTCTTCTAATCCCAGTTCTGACACAATGTCGCTCGTCTAGTCAGGATAAAGCAGACGAACATTTGTGGGTTCTGTCCACGCAGCATTATTACACACAAACACATCAGAAATGAGGCTTTGTAACTTAAACTTTAAACAAACTTATAGACAGACTGACTACCACATTCATACATGTTAACACTCTGGCTGTTCTCTCAAAATGGCACTGCTGCCTGCACGTGCTCTGTATTTATGTGCATGTATTACATCTGGAAATGCTTCTTAAAGGTACATATGCATGCTCTCTACAGCAAGGGACCAAGATGAAAGTAGAGAATGTAAGTTAATAGTTACAAACACTTTAAAACAAACAAAACAAACTATTCTATACAGCATAAAGCACCCCTGGGCAGTGCATAGTGTAGCAAGGTCAAATCTGGGTAGAAGTGGACAGTTTAGTGTATAGCAAGGAGATGCAGTACAAAGCAGCCCAGGTATGAAGTAGCACAACCTACTGTGAAGCCTAATTTAAAGGTCACAGTCGGTCAGAAACACAGCTGTAAATTAATCCTGGAATGAGTAGAATGCACAGAACACCAGGAATTCCCTACTGTCAGTAGAAAAAAAGCAAAACATATCCCAAAAAAGTCAGTTGTCTAATGTATGAGATGTCAATTTCAGAAATGATTCACACCGTAATGAGCAGTGACTAACCAAAAAAAAGAGGAAAGTACAGTTGTGCAAGTAAACTTACCATAACAGTAGATGTTCAACTGATTACTACTGCAGGAACCTTAGCTTTGTGGGTTATATCCGACTGAAGATGTAACAGTCAGCTAGCTTCCAAAGTTTCAGAGCACCTTTCACGTGTCCAAACTGTCAGCTCAAGCCGAGCTGAATAAAAGACAAGTTTGGGCACCAAGCCCTTCATAGTTTTCCTGCCAACAGAGAGAGGGAAGCTGAGCTATGAAAGGATAATGCTAGGAAAAACAAAAAATAAATAACCACATCCTGACATAAGCAACATACCAAAAAACAAGGGGATGAAGAGATGGAGTAACCACTGCAGTAGTGAGCATTCAAACATCAATTGTTATAGTTAAACTGAGTATGGTTGTGTAAGTTAATTATCATATTGATCACTGATGGAGCAGCCTTAGCTAGATAGGTAGATTATCCTAGCTTACTCCATTGGGAGGTGGAAAGCGGAGAGTTCAGGAGGCCGTGGAGAATGGTTCTTTGCAAAGCCTAATCTAGACCTAGAGATGGAATCAAGCTTATATTGGTTTATAAAAGTATGTACAGAGGACCACATTGCAAATTCTTTACATAGAGTCCAGCCCTTTCCAGAAAGCCATGAATGAAGCAAAGGACCTGGTAGAATGGGCCTTCATCCTGCCTGGAAAAAGAATTGTTATGGTAAGTATAAGAAAATGCAATAGCCTTGGACAACCATTTGTTGATAGACTGTATTGACACAGGTTGCCCCTTCTTCTTACCTTCTCAAGAAAAGAACAGCAGATCCAAAGAGCAGAAAGATTTAGTACTGTGAAGATAATGCTTGAGTTATCAGTGGACACCCAAGGTATTGAGTATCCTTTCTCTCATTTTTAAGATCAGTAAAGAAAATGGGGAATGGCAAGCTTGGCTTACAGTAAACTCAGACACCACTTTAGGCATAAAAAAACAATTAATTCTCAAGGAAACCCTGTCTCTGTAGAAATGAGATAGGGATGACTCACCATATGTGCTTGCAACTCAGTTATTCTTCTTGAAAAGATCAGAGCAATTAGTAAAACCTTAAGTCAGCCAGATTAGCCAGTTCAAATAGAGTGTTAACTTCTCTAATACAAAATTAAGATCCCAAGAAGGGGCTACTAGTTTTCTTGGAGGCCTCTTAAGTAAAACCCCTTTCAAAAACATTTTGACATGAGAAAGCCTTGAAAGTGGAGGATCCATGAGTAGACATGCTGAAATGGCCAATAAATGTACTGTAATGGAGGAGTAAAGAAGGCCATAGGAAAGTAACTCATGCAAATATTGTAAAACCAGAGAACATATAACCCTAAAAGGGTGCTGCTTATGTTAGCAGTAACTAGAAAACTATTTTCATTTGCTAATATATGATTTTCTAATAGCATGAGTTTTTGTCTCCATTAGTACCTGTTGCATGTCCTTGGTAAACAAGTGCCTAAATGAAATTAAGACCCTATCATCCAGTCAGTTGAAGTTGATTGGAGTCGGTGTACATCAGATTCCCCTGATCTTGTGTGAGTAGATCCATTCTATGAGAAAGTGTGTGGTAATTGCCCCTGACTGTTTCCAAAAGAAGGGAAGAATCATTGTTGCCTGGGACAGAAAGGGAGTCACCACACTGATCTTGGAGGATTTCTTCTGAATCTGCAAACATACCCTGGATATTGGAAATCCCTACATCACAAGATGTGTTTGCCAACTGGTTCACTGACAGAACCCACACTGTAAAAGTTGCAGACTCCATATCTGACCTCAAAGCAGTGACAAGTGGAGTACCACAGGGTTCCGTCCTGGGACCTCTCCTGTTTGGTATCTACTTCTCTGAAGTACAGGCTAACACAGAAGGCCTCTGGCTAATGAAGTTCACAGATGACTGCAAACTAGGAGCCATAGTCAAGTCCCCAAATGATGTGGACATCCTACAGAAGGGCCTCGCTGAGACAGATGCCTGGTGTCAGAGCCATGGCCTCAAGCTCAATGCCAAAAAGTGCAGTGTCATCCCTTTGGTAAAAACTCTGTACCCATGAACTACCACATAGGCAGCAATCTAACACCGAATGTGTGATAAGAGACCTTGGGACCCAGGTGGACAGTAGTCTCTCCTTTGATAGTCACATCGCCACAGTAGTCAGGAAGTCCTTCTACGTGGCACACCCCATCATAAAAGGGTTCTCATCCAGGAAAAAAGAGGTCATTGTTCCCCTGTACTCGACACTCATTAGACCCATTATGGAGTACAACGCCCCTTTTGGAATGTACCTCACAAGACATCTGCAGCAGCTGGAAAGACCACAGAAGTACCTCACAAAGAGGATTACTGGCCTCAAACAAATGCCCTACACTGACTGCCTCAGAAAACTCCAGCTTTACTCTGTAACATATCGCCTACTCCGAGGTGATCTCTGCCTAACATATAAAGCTATGTCAAACCCAGAGCTGTTGGACATGCTACACCTAAAGAAATCCCAATCCCTCTGAGCTACACGCTTTAGGGACCTAAACCTTCTCACCACAATAAACAGGACATGCTGGAGGGATAGATTCCTGTCCCAGAGACTTCCCATACTCTGGAACAGGCTACCCATCTATGTCAAGCAAAGTTCTTCATTAGCACTCTTCAAGAAAAATCTTGATGAGTGGATGTGAAATAGGAAATACACCCCGGGGATCACTTCTGTGTCTCTGCTTGACAGTGGCACAGGAAAATAACTTTCTTGTGTGGCATAAGACAGGGAACCTTGTTAGCTAGGCTTACGTAGGCCCTTGGGCCGATAGCCTAGTACCTACCTATGAACCTAAGAGCATACAAGAACATTCCTATCCAAGGAAAAGAAAAGGCATCTGTCTTTCAGGCTTTCTTGCATGGAACCCTGAAGCAGAATCTTGCCAGCTGATTATTTAGGGTGGCGATAGATAGATCTACTAGAGGAACTCCCACAGATAGATCAAATCTTGGAAGAGCCCCCTGATCTAGTTTGCATATGTGAGGGTCTGCCCTGTCCTGTTCAGCTTGTCTGCCACACAGTATAGCTGCCATGGAATGAAGGATGACTGTAGAATAAGATTGTGCTATGAAGCTATATCCCAAGCTAAGATGGCTAGTCTGCAAAGGGGTACGACCTGGTTCTCTCCTCCTTGTCGATGTACCACATGACTGTAGTACTGTATGAAACAATATGAAGAGGTCCTGGGGACCACAGATGGTTCAGTGAGTTCAGTGCCTTCATCAGGGCAAGCATCTCTTTTATATTTATGTGCTTGCATCTGTCCTAGGTCCACCACACACCTTGCACTGTTATTCTTCCTGAAGTTGCTCCCCAAGCAAATCTTATTTTTTCTCCTGACATACCCCAACACTAGAGTTCAAAAAGACAAGGAATGTTGATACTGTGGATGCTAGGACCAAACAGACTTTGGATACCATTGTATCTTTCTCATGTGGAGTCTTGCCAGGATTATCATGAGAATCATAGATACCATGAGACCCAAAATCCTGAGGTGTTCCTTTGCAGTCACCAAAGTCTGAGTTGAAAACCTTACAAATAGATACATATACAGATTTATTTTTTAATGTGGAAGGAAAGCTGTTTGCAATGAGTTGTCCACCTGATGCCTCAGGAACACAGTCTTTTATAAGGAGTCAAAAAGGACTTCTGAATGTTTCTGTTGGAATCACAGCTTATGTAAGAGATCTCTCACCCAAGTGAGTGATTCCTGTTGCTTTGATAAAAACTCTGCAGTTAAGCAAGTCTTCTAAATGTGAAAAAAAAAGTATACACCCTTTAACCTGCAACAAGCAATAACTGAAGCTAGCCACTTTGTGAACACTCTTGATGCAGTGAATAGTCCAAAGGATAATGTAGAGAATTGATAATGTGATTCAGACACACAGACCTTTAGAAACACCTTAAAAATTCTGGATGAAAAGGAATGTGGTGATGAGCATCTTTTAAATGTAGAGTTACCAGGAAACTTGAATGAGGAAGAAGAGGTAACAGGTTATGAAGGGACATTGTTTTGAAGATAGGTACTATCACAAACAGGTCTAAGAATCAGAGCTAGTCTAATAACATCTTATTTCTTTGACTCTAAAAATATCCTTGAACAAAAACATGTCCCAACTTGGGAAGGAGGAACTGGTTCTATCGCTCAGCGAAACAACATGTATGTAATAAAGGGCAGGTGAAAAGTCATTTGAGGAATAACCTCATGGTAAGGAGGAATGTCCTCTTAACTGAGATCTATAATTTTGATGAACGATCTTCAGAACCCATTTGTCTGAAACTATCTGTTGCCAAAGAGGAGTGGATGTTCTGACAGGGTGAGAGGGGGACAAATTCCCTTCAATAGTCAAACTTACTAGCTGGATTGTCTTTGGTTTTCAGGGTTCCTGAGTTCTTTTTGGAATTTAGAGAATTACTTAGCTTGAAAAGGGAGGGCAGAAAAATCTTACAGATTTTTTTGATTTAACTTACCCCTTTCATCACACTTGTTGATCACCTTTACACCAAAGGAACCAAAAAGTGAGTCTCTAGTCAAAGGAAAAAATAAAATCTCATTATTCACATCTTCTCAGGAGACTCTGAGAATGCAGCCTGGCAAGTGTGCACAAAACAGTACCAGAGGCCATAGCCCTGGAAGAATTATAAATTGGAGTCATACACACACTATAAACAGAGAGCAGTGATTTTTACAGTAGAAGAAACTAAATAATTTAAAGCAGATGTTTTGTCACGAAGAGACTGCAGACCAAACATTCCTCATACTCTTCACAATTAGTAAGAGTAAACATTAACGTGAGCCTGACAATTCAAAATAATGAAAGTTAAAATTGCAGAAACATACATTTTTTTGCCATAACCATCAGTAATCTTCCCATCCTTACAAATGAAGCAGGCCAAGTGAATAAAGAACAGTGATATCAAAACAGAAAATATTTTTTTTTTGTTGTTTGTTTTGATCTTCCCATCCTTACAGAAAGAGTAGCATATGAGTCAGGATAGGAGTTAACTTATAGTTTAGCACCAGTAGGATTAACTGAAGCTATAGCTGCTGCATCAGGTTTGGAAAGAGTATATAAAAACTTAAAAAGTCTGGGGAACTTTATATAGTCTGTCTGCCCTTTTAGGAGGAGCAGGCTGGCTATTAGGAAAAATACAGGAAGATACACATCCTCCAGAGCTGACAGAACTGGAGGAATTGGTGAAGGTTCAGGAAATTCCTTCTGTAACAGGCCATGACATTTTCTGAGGAACTGAGAAACCTCAGTGTACTTCCACTGAAACACTGATACATCCTTGTAATAGTCTCAAAGGGAGTGAAACCCAAAAGAGAGAATCAGAAACAGAGCTGCTCTTGGAGTCTGAATCAGAAAACTGAGGAGAAAACCTGTATTTGTCCCTTCATCTTCCTGTCCAGATTCAAAATCATGAATCTCTTCAGGAAAGGAGGTATCTCTCTTTCTTTCTTTCACTATGAAGCAGTAAATAAACAGGATCAAAAGCCAGAATAAAAATCTGAGCCAGACCCAGTAAACTTTTCCTGTCTAAGCAACTTTGACGAAGAGTAGATGTATGTTTAGTTTTCAGTTTCTTTTTGGCAAAAAAAATGGGACAGGCAATGTTATAAATAGCAACAACAGCTTCCGCACAACATTTTGACAAAACAGAAAAGTGTTACTTCTCCAAGGACCAACAAGAGTGGCTCTCCACCAACGAAACCCCAATAGCCCCAGTCCCCAGTGGTTGCATGTGCTGTGCCAGAGGGATCTGGGTTAAAAGATGAGTGAGCTGAAGAACAGCAAATGTCCACAGCAGAATCATCCACCTGTGGTTGAGTCTGCTGTGTTGGCAATGTCTGTTATGCTTAACTTTTCCTTTTGTTGGCTGGAAGAAGGACCGACCAATGGACCAATACCTTGCACCGTGGCCAAGCCAAAACTGGTGCCTCTTTCTCATGGAAAACAAGCTGCAAAAACAGTAAAAAGCACTTTGAAACACTTTGCCAACTCCAACAAGTAAACTAAAGACAATTTCTTCCCAGAAAAAATGTTTTTTTAAATACTTCATAAACATTTTTTTAAAGTACAAAGCAGTCATGTGACAGTCCATTAAAACAAAACACCTAGCTTTAAAATAATTTTCCTGAAGAGGAAGATGTTAATAATCAACAAAAAATTTAATGGAAGTTTTTTTCCCACAAATATCTTATCTGCCCAACAAAGGAACAGCATACGCCAACCATTGTTCCTCGAAAGCCTTGGCTTTTAGTCAGCTCAGTTTGAGCTGCCTGACAGTTTATTTGATAGGTGGTGCCCTGACACTTTGTAAACTGGCTGTTATATTCTTGGCAGGATATAACACATATGCCTAAGGATACTGCAACAGCGATCAATATGATGAACATTAGGACTGATTCTCATCTTCATGACCCAGTGATTGTTTCTTTATATTAATAGTAGTGAGGAATAAGATGTTACAAAGACTCACCTAATTAAATAACTAAGCAGGTCTAGGAATTTTTTACTTTAGACACCAGATGGCAGCACTTAATAGATAATTCTTCAGCATTTCGGGTCTATATTAGATCACCGAATGCTTAGGTAAGCGAACGGTGATTAATCGACCCCATGTAAGCAAAAGCTTACAAAACCGAACTGTCAGAACAGCGATTTTTTTTCCCTTGGAAAAAAATCGCTGTTCAAAAAAAAAAAAAGGTAAGCACATTAAAACATGATATTAAGTGGGGGGCTTCGCCCCCCACATCCCCGACGTGTACTTAAATATACCAACTCCGAGACTGCACTACAGTGCCGGAAACGGCAAAGTACCGAAGCGGCCAAGCAAATTCTTTCCCAGGGAAAGAATTCGTTTACATGTCATTTCGATATTTTGCAGTTTCGGTTTTGTAAGTTCGACCAAGACACATTCGAAAACATGCGTCTTCGGTCTGCTGATAGGAACCCAACATTTCCTAGTCAGTTCTGGCAGCATTGCTGAAATTTCCATCAGTTAAAAAGCGCAGACACACTCATAGTCCTTGATTTATCATTTGCCTTTTTGTCTATTTTCTTGTGAATAAAAATCAGCCTGATTTCTAGTTTCACTTTGTGTTCTTCAAGCAGAAAAGAGAATTTTGGCAGTAGTAAAAAAAAAAAAAAAAGTGCTGTAATGGAACAGTAGCAGAGGAAATGTTATACTTGCAGATCAACCTTTTGAAGTTATATTCTAATAATAAGAGATGCAGTGGTGCCCAGTGACATATATCATTGCCTTGGCAGCTCGTCGTCACATAGGGAGAGGGGTTACTTATGTGCTGTTGCTGAAGTAAGAGGTTCACCATTAATAAATTTTTTCAGTGCTACTTTCTAGGACCAGATTGTGGCAGCTGAGCATAAGATTTGTTAGATTTAAATTTCTTTGTCATCTAAAATCAGAAGGTTTTAGCAGACTGCATCATTAGCTTAGTGAATCCATTCTTGTTGGCACTGTTTATGTTAAGTTTTCTTAGATGGAACCCCTAGCTAATCCAGTCACGGAAACCAGCTGTCACTGGCAGAGGGGGTTTCTTCCTCGCAGTGCAACAGTGCTGCCCTGCCTCCCTCTTATAAGCACAAAGAAGCATCATAAGCACTCTCCATGTTGTAAGGCCAGGATTCGTCTAGACACATACTGGCGACTAGAATGTCTACACATTGCTGACATCTTCGTAGGTTCATAGGGCTGTAGCAGATATTTAACTGTGTTCAGGTTCCAAAACCGTCAAGGAACACAGACTCCTAAAAATTAAAAGTAAACTTAAGGTCTAATACCCAAGTATGTAGTGAGGATTTAAAAGCATGAAACGTTCTTTGCACATCTAACATTTTGCTAGAAGTTGGTCCATAAAGCAGAGCACAACTTCTGAAAATTTCCTTTAAGTCCAAACCTAGATTGGCCCTAAGTACTTCATCATTAATAGCTTTATAAATTATGCAGAGTTTTCCCAGACTGTCTTATAGTTGGACCCTCTAAAATGGCAATAGGTGCGAGTGTGCAAAGTGGAAGAACCACCACAGCAGGTTTAACTACCCAGTGGTGTAAACCTTGGCTCTAGTAGATTGTCACTGTTGAAGTGACACCGTGACCCCATGTTCAAAAATGGGAAAAAGGGTTGTGGATGGATCGATGGATGGTTCTGATAGTTAATACTGTGAAGGTTAATAGCTCTTCAATGTAAGGCAAACCCAAGGCACTAAGAACTATATTACAATTGTTTTAATGCTGTTTTCAGCATACTGATATCAGTCAAGATGTAGCTCTATTGTACTCACTGAGTAGATGATGCCTTTATGCATGTTAGGGTGAAAGAGTGTCAGGAAAAAAAAGGTTTATATATAAAAGAATGACTCGCCGTAGTGCCTTGGTTTTAACTAAGATGGTATTTTCCTTAAAAGTAGCCTTGTTGTTGATAATCATGTCTCGATATCTTATTTTGTCAACAACCCATAAGAAAACATTTGGAAAAATTGGATATTTCAGGTTATAACTGTCAAAAATTAAAACTTTGTGTTTGCCACACCAAAAATTCAGTCCAAAGTTTTTAGATCAAAGTGATGTCTTATGTAAATTAAAAATTATGTGGGTAATGACATAAAGAGACAATGCAACTGCACCAAAACTCACTGTCTTTTCCATATTTTGTTAGTGCTAGCAGTAAGAAACTTTAGGGAAGTTTGAGAAGACAAAGTTGAACAAGATCGGCCCTAGCACAGAGCCCTTGGGAACCTCAGGCTTGATAGATTTCCCTCCACAGAGTAGTCACCCATAAGCAAACCCTTCTGAATCCTACCCTGAAGCTGGCTGTTAACCCAGTGAGTGATATATGAATTAATGATTAACTGAGACTACGTACTATTATGAGGAAGAGAGTCAAATGTTTTGGCAAATCCTAAATATACCACAGGAACAACCAGGCCATTATCTGCTTAGAGTGCCATAGGAGTCTATCAGACAGATAGTTGTAGATAGTCTAGACATAAAAGCCCATGGATGCATGTCTGTTAGCATGCCGTAGTTGTTAGCATTTTCATTTTACAGATGAAACAATTGTCATGGCACTGCCAATACTTTCAACTCATTCTTTATTGATACTATTAATTCCTTGGCCTCTCGCCTCTCCATTGACAATTCTAGCATCCCTGACCTTGCATCTTCTAAACTACCAACCTTTAGATTACAACCCATCTCCACCACCTTTATACAGAAATGTATCCACAAACTTAAACCATGTACCCCCTCGGCTGACCAGCTTCCATCGGAATTCCTTCAAAAAGCAGCCACTGAAATAGCCTATCCCATATCCATTCTTATTAATAGAACTATTAATGAAGAAACCATACCTGACATCTGGAAAATCTCTCACATCATACCCTTACATAAAGGTGGTAACTCCAATGAATATTCTAATTACAGGCCCATAGCTCTCCTGTCTCCACTTGCAAAAATCATGGAAAAATGTGTTCACTATCAGTTAATGAACCACTTAACAAAAAACAACATTCTTACTAACTGTCAACATGGCTTTAGGCCTTTTCATAGTACTACCACCGCTCTCCTCTCCTTTACAGACTTTATTAACAAGAATCGCAATAATAACATCCTTTCTTCAGCTCTCTTTATTGACCTGTCTAAAGCCTTTGATATACCACCCTCTCCTCTTAAAGATTCTGGAATCTCTTTCCTTAGAGTCTAAGGCTATCCACTGGTTTAGTTCCTATCTCACTAACAGGAAACAGGCTGTCCTCTGGGATAACAAACTCTCTTCTCTTCTCCCAATTTCACTTGGTGTCCCCCAAGGCTCTATTCTCAGACCTCTTCTATTTTCCCTCTTTATAAATGACTTACAAGTAGCTATTCCCCAAGCTACATGCATACAAAACGCTGACGACTCCACACTTATTTGTTCTGCAAAATCCATTTCTGAACTTCAAACTATTACTCAAACTGTATTTTCCAAAGTTGAAACATGGTTCTTAAAACGTTGCCTACTTCTAAATGCAAAAAAAAACAAAACTCCTTCTCTTTAAGCCTACTACTAGATCCCCCACATTAGACTTCACTATCTCATCTAATAATGGAACCCTTACATCACCCAACTCTACTACTAAGCTGCTAGGTGTCATGATTGACAACAATCTTACCTTTGACTGTCACATCAATAATACCATTAAATCTGTAAACAGGAAACTTGGCTCTCTCTATAGAATTAAAACTTTCTTAACCCCTACAGCCAAAGTTACTCTTGCCCACTCTCATCTTATTTCCACTCTTCTCTATGCCTCACCAATTTATACTAACCTTAAGAAAAATAATCTCTCTAAACTGTCTAACACTTACAATAGTATAGCTAGATTTGTTACTGGTAAACAATTCAGAACTCACCACTGTCTGAACCTACAGCAACTTAACTGGCTTGAACTAGTAAACATGTTGCTTCTTTCCCAACTTACCTTTGTCCAAAGAGCTTTCTACCAACCTAATAACACACCTGTACTTTCTAACCTCTTTACCCCTTACTCTAACCTGAATTCACTTCGCTCTTCAAGCAAACTGCTAGTAACCTTAACCAAATCTAATAACCTTGCTGGTGACTCCCTTTTCTCTAATACCATTGGTAAATACTGGAATCAACTTCCTACTGAGCTTACTTCCATTGCATCTCCTGTTCTGTTTAAACAAAAACTTAGAATTTACCTTAAAAGTCACTGGATATGTCCCTGCTCTAATCCTGATTAAAACTCTAACTTCCTTAGTTATCTCTCTCTCTCCCTCTCCTTTTATGCCTTCTGCTTACTTCTATGGCATACTTTCTCCACTTTATATGGACTTCCCCCATATATCCTTCCTCCATATGGTTATGTCTCTTTTGCAGATAGTCTATAACTTTAATAAATCTGCTCACTCTTTCTATTATTGATTTTCTTTTCCTTTTTTATGCTTTCTCTTTATGTTTTAAAATGTTAAATAATGTTTAATAAGTTGTCCATTTCTATGTCTAGGATGTTGAAGTCCTATGTTTTAATAATGTACATTGTCTATTTCCCACCAGATTTTACTCTGTTATTTTTGCATATTTTGTATCTCTTTTGTCTATATGTGGAGCTTTTCTCCCCGGGCCTCTGCTGAAAATGGAAATATATTCAGTTAGACTAGCCCGGTTAACAAATGTAAAATAAAATAAATAAAATAAATTTACCCAAAATACTTCTGTGGCTTGTAGATGTGCAGGTTTTAACACAGTGTCTGTTCCCTCTTTTGTGAAGGGGATGGCAAAGACAGCCTCCCATCTACAGGGATGTACTCCTTAGGTAGGAATGCAGCAAAAAGAATAAACAAAAAGTTGAATAATTGTGTCACCTAGAATATTAGTAAGAGTACTTGAAATACCAGTGGTCCTGTACATGAACATCTAATGTTATGTAAAGCTTGCTGCACAAATAGTCGGCTAGCAGATTCAGTGATTTTTAATAGGGTGTGAGGCGACATGTATTTTGAGTTGGTGGCATTACTTGTCAAGTAATCATTGAAAATTTAGGCAATCTGCCAATTTGGAGTTAGATGCTGCTCTGCAAACCTATTAATGCCACAGGGGAAGTAAAACCCATGAAAAGGTAATGAAAAACAGTCCTGAAAAAGAAGGAAGACTGTTAAATGCTTAATGTACTCATTTGTACTCAGTATAGTCCAGGGAATAGAAATAAAGAAGGGCACAGCCAGATATGTAAATTGATCTTTAATGCTTTAATTCTGGTACAGTTAGGTTACCAATTTAAATGCAACATGAAATCATTTCATTTATATAGTGGCTGGATGAAAAATGTGAGTATTATGTGAGTAAGAGTAAATAGCCTAGATGTAAAATTAACTTTGAGCTACTCATCTTAAACTATAATTTAATTTAGCAGAAGTTTTGATACAAAATGCTAGGCATGTGACCAGATCATGAAGAGTCTAGGAATTATACTGAACTCCTGAATGACTTGTGGTCTGTTCACCAGTAGGCAGTGCAAGCGCTGTGTTTTCTCTGATTAACCAAACTTGTGGAATTGAATAGCAGAAGAGTTAGCAGTAAATCAAAAGTAAAGACTAATAAAAACTATTAATATGAGACATCACCTAAACACCCTGAATTTGGAAGAGTAACAGTGCCACTGCTAACTTGCTCGTCTCTGCTTATGATCACTTTCACTGGAGTGCCTTAAAAGAGTACAACTCGCTGGGCAGGAGAAGGCCAATCAAAGACACCACCAGTGAGTTTAGGAAATGAGGAAGATTGAGCTGCGTGTTCACTGGGTATTCAGGTTTGTACTGAAGTACATGCTAAAATAAATTAAAAAAAAATAAAAGAAAATGCAAGAACAAGAAATTGGAAGGGCACTTGCACGCTGTTGTTTTGTACTACTGATATCATGTAGCCTTTCCCAGTAGCAAAGCTCAAACACGCACTTCTAACAAAGCCTGACCACCCACTTCTGGGCTGCTAGAAAGAGGACAGCCCTTTCACAGTAGGAAGGGACCTCACTAACGCAGCCAATAAGTTTTGGAACTGGAGAAGATAGTCAACTACATTTTCACAGGGTACTACTGTTTCACGACACGTAGAAAAGACCTTAAACAAAATAAAAGTAAATGCAACAGCAGTAAATCCAAAGGGCAATCAGACACTGTTACACTCTGCTGCTGGCTACATGCTCTTTCCTTAGCAGCAAGATGTAAACAGACAGTTCCACTAAACTGTTCTTCTTGGCCATTGAATATAGCAGTGATACTAAGTGCTGTCTGTGTTCCCACACCTTGTTCAGTGACCTCTTCTTGGCCACTAAGTGTATCATAAGTAGCTTTGGCTTTGTAGTGGGCATACCCAGAATGCATACTTAGCTCCAGATGTGCTGACTACTACTTGCAATTTAACAGGTTCATTGTCCTCAGTAAGATGTACAAAGGCCCCTTTTCCACTGGACAGTGACGGATGTTCATCAGGTTTCACTGTTGCAGTCATCACATTTGGGTTATCTGCCTGCAGGTAGCCCTCAGTCAGCCTGAATAAAAGAGTCTTCGGATTTCTGCGTTAGATGCTGTCACTTCTTCCATGATGTCAGGACGTCATGGGTATAAAACATGCAGCCGACACCATTACATCAGTCTTTCTTGCCATGCAGTGTCCAAAGCAGAAGCAGTTCACAAGTGTCAGTTGGCTGCCTCCTGAAATTTTCGTTTTTCAAGTTTCAGAAGATAAGTACCCCGTTGGGATCCTTTTTTCTTGCTCTAACCGATGTCAGAAAAAGTTAATAATTGTCTTGCCTGTGGAAAGACAATACCTCAGTTTCATTCTTACTGCGTCACCTGTTTAGGCCCAGACCACGATGTTTCTCATTGTCAGTTTTGTGCCTTCTTCAACGCCCGAACTATTCGTCATCGGGCTATTTTTGTTGCTAATTTCTTTCACTGTCATTCTCCATATTCCAAAATGGCTTCGATAAGCCATCCGACTACCGATCTTTCAAAAAAACATAACAATAAAGACAGAGACAGACTGCATAGGCCAGTACTCAGTGAGGTGCCTTCGCAGCCCCTGATACCCACTTCTACAGATTCGCAGGCCTCTGCTGAGACCCTTTCAGAGTCCGGTATGCCACAAGTTGCTTCTTTGACTGTGGAACCTGCAGATGTCTCTACCTTGGATGGGTCTGAAGCCGCTGTGCAGGCACCAGCTTCTGAGGGTGTATTTCAACCTTCTGATGTTCGTATTAAACCAACGTCTTCGTTTATTACTAAAACTACCGAATTTCTCAGGCCCAGAGTCCACACTTCACCTATAAAACCGACAACCAAAGTGCATGCTCAAGCTCCCATGCCACGGAAACAAATGCTTAGAATGGCTGATGACCTGACTTAATAACTTTAATTAGGGGAAGCCAGCTATCCCCCTCTTTAAGACAAAGGATTGATTTTCCTTCTGATTCTACAGACCGTGAGCCTGATGACTCTGCTCCCTCTGATTACCAGGCATTCCCTTTTCTACCTGTGGGGATTCAGATGCAGATGATTCCATCCCCTCTGCCTCCCCTCCAGAGGATTTTTCTTTTGGTGAAATGTTGCATACCTTAGCAGAGCATTTTCGCTGGGAATGCCAGGACTACCAAAATGCAAAGAACAAGGCAGGAAACCACTGGATAAACACTTAGGATAGCTTTCGGATACAATCCTTTCTCAATACAAAACAATGCATAGAACCAGCTCTTTATATATAGGTCAAAATATATCACATGACATGCAGCCAAAATCACATGATATGTCATCCAAATCACAAAAACATTTTAAAGAAACATTTAAAAAAAAACGTTTTTTAAAAAACTTAATACAAAAACTTGAAATACTTTAATAAAACTTTAAAAAATATATATATTTAGATAAAACCTATTTTAGTTAAATTAAGTAGAGCTAATCTCTCTTAGCCTGAAGTTTTATCTAAATATATATATTTTTTAAAGTTTTATTAAAGTATTTCAAGTTTTTGTATTAAGTTTTTTAAAAAACGTTTTTTTTAAAATGTTTCTTTAAAATGTTTTTGTGATTTGGATGACATATGTGATTTTGGCTGCATGTCATGTGATATATTTGGACCTATATATAAAGAGCTGGTTCTATGCATTGTTTTGTATTGAGAAAGGATTGTATCCGAAAGCTTTAATTATATAAAGTGTTTATCCAGTGGTTTCCTGCCTTGTTCAATGCCAGGACTACCCACAGTCCAAAAAGAGACTCAGAGAATTTTTAGACTTGCCTTAGCACAGGCCTCTAGCTATACTCCCTGTTGATGTCTTCTTGGAATCCAGCCTTAACACTGATACCTTGCCTCCAGCGGCCAGGAAACCTGACAGGTACTAGAGAGTACCTGACTCCCACAAGTTTCTCTTTAAGAATCCTACTGCAGATCCAGAGACCATTTCCCAGGCACCTAAAGGCATTAAGGTACAATAGCCAAAAGCCCTACCCATTCGGACAGGGATTCTAGGGCTTTAGATAGATGGGGTAAGAAAATATACACCTCTGCTCCTCTTGACATCAGGGCTTTAAATTGCCAGTTTCATCTGTTAAAGCATCAGCAGCATATTATGGAGCTAATTAAACAGAGAATGATGTTGATTCCTGGTTGTGCAGAACATAAAGATTTACACATGTTAATGCATTCTGCTATCCAAGTTGGAAAACATACTTTGCAATGTCCTTTTGATGCCTTAGAAGCATCTTGCAGGGCTGCTGTCACTGGGTCTGTTCTTAGAAGGCATGCTTGGCTTAAGGAACATATTTTGCCAGACTATGTCAAAGCAAAATTACTAGATGCACCACTAAGTCAAGGACGCCTGTTTGGCAGTAAAGCAGAAGTCCTCAAAAAGATGGAGGAAAAAGCTAAATCTGTGCAAACTGTTAAGTATTTCCTACAGGTACAGCCACCCAGATTCAGTAGGCATTGGCCTTCTAAAAACTGATCCTTTCCAGTCCCTCCCAGATCTTTTCAGTCCTAACCTAGGGGCAGTATACCACCACGATTACAGTTTCTCAGGGTATGCACAGATCTAAGCAATGGAGTGCTCCCACCTCTAAAACAGGGAGTAGAAAGCCAACATCCTATGGCAAAATCTCACTATGACTTATTCTTAATTCTTCCAAGCCTTGCCCAAGTACTTGTATCCTTGGGAGGAAAACTTGCCCTACATGCAAAAAACTGGGAGTACATCACCCAGGACAGATGGGTCTTGAACATTGTATCCCAGGGATACAGATTCTACTTACACTCACTGCCAACTCCAAGCGGATGGCCAGACCTCCCCCCATACCAGTGGGCAGAGGCTCAAAAGCAAGTACTTTCTCTTCTCAGTATCAAGGCTATTCAGCCTGTCCCAGCAGAGCATAGGGGACCAGGTTTTTACTCCAGACTGTTTCTGGTACCCAAGAAAGAAAACTTTTGGTGCCCTATCCTGGATCTGTCTATTTTCAACACCTTCCTGGAGGTTCCAAGGTTCAAGATGCTTACTTTCCAACAGCTGCTTCCTATGCTAGCCAAGGACTCCTGGCTAGCCACCCTAGACTTAAAAAGAAGCCTATCTGCACATCCCCATAAGGGAATCTTGCAGAAAATACCTAGGTTTCAGAGCAGGCTCTGTGCATTATCAGCTCTCTGCACTTCCTTTTGGCTTATCTACTGTGCCCAGGGTATTCACAAAATGCCTAGTTCCAGCCATTGCATATTTCAGACAGGGAATAATTCAAATTTACACATACTTGCACGATCTCCTGATTCAGGCAAACAGGAATCGGTACTCCAGCACCTGACATTTGTAAAGAGACTTCTAACTTCACTGGGGTACACCATCAACGAAAAGAAATCACATCAGGTACCCAGCCAACAGTTTGTATTACTGGAAGCAAGATTGAACACAACTTCCCAGATGGCATTCTTCACTCCAGAAAAACTAATGTATTTGACAAACTACTTAAATCTACTGACCACCAAAACCCAGCTATCTGCAAGCCCTAGGGTTTATGGCCTCTTGCACTCTACTAATTCCATATGCAAGACTGCATATGAGGAAACTTCAGTTGTACTTAAAAAGTCTCTGGTGTCAACTTTCACAGGACCTGGAAACAATGATGACCATCATCTCTTGCCTAAAGGCAGAGTTTCTTTGGTGGCCAGAGGCCTGCTACCATGACAAAGGACTCCCTTTCACTCTACTGCCTGCCGCCCAAACCAAAACAGATGCATCAGACTATGCATGGGGGGCTCACAGGGCAGGACAAGGTATTCTAGGCTAATGGAGTCCAAAGCAAGTGCACCTGCATATCAATCAAAAAGAAATGTTAGCTGTACAGAATGCTCTTACAGCCTTCAAGCGCCTTATTCTTCCAGGACAACTATTGATAAAGACAGACAACACCACAGTTATGTGGTACATAAACAAGCAGGGGGGAACCCATTCCTACCCACTCTGCAGGTTAGCCATAGCTCTGTGGGACACAGCCTTGAGCAACCAATTGCACCTGCAAGCTCAATTCCTGCCAGGCAAACTAAATTCACTGGCAGATGACTTAAGCAGAAATCTAATGGACCCACACGAGTGGAAACTGCATCCCAAATCATTCAAGCTGCTGATCCACAGATGGAGGGGCACCAGAGGTGGACCTCTTCACTTCCCTCAGAACTTTCAGTTGAGCAAATATTGCCCCAAACCTCCCCACAGCCAAGCATGGAAAGTGGATGCTCTGTCCTTTACATGGGAAAACCTCTCAGTCTATGCCTTTCCCCCTCTGCCCCTCCCCTCCTTTGTACTTAAGACCAAACAGGATGAGCCAAGGACAATCCTGACTGCACCAGACTGGCCACGCCAGCACTGGTACCCACCTTTGTGCAGTCTGACAGTACTGCCTCTGCCTCACACCCCCTCCCTGCTGTCCCAACAGGAGGGCCAATTTTTGCATCCTCAGTTACAAACCCTGAACCAAGCAGCCTGCTTCATTCCTGAGGTACTGGATGTCATCCTGGAGGCAAAAAGGCCTAGTACTAGAAAAATCCTATTCAGAAAAGTGGAAAAGATACTCTTCTTAGAGCTAGTCTCAAGGAATGGACACAGATGTGCCCAGCTTTCCTCATATACTAAATTACTTAACAGAAATGTTCCACAAAGGCCTAGCTTTCTCTTCAGTTAAGATGCATGCCTCTGCCATCTCATCTCATTCTAATACTGAGCCACCCCTCTTCTGTCATCCTCTGGTCAAACAGTTCTTGAGAGGAGCCAAAAATGTAAGACCCCCACCCCAGAGCTCTTACTCCAGCCTGGGACCTTAACCTTAACCTTAACCTTGGAAAAACTCACGCTTCCACCCTTTGAGCCTGCTGCTTCAGCTGAGTTAAAATTCCTATCCTGGAAAATAGCTTTACTTCTAGCCATTACTTAAGCAAGAAGAGTGTCTGTATTGCAGGCCCTTATGGCCATGGAACCCTTAATTTATCTTCCATGCAGCCAGGGTTCCCTCAGGACTAACCCATGCATTTATGCAACTGCACTCAGCCGAATGACATATCCCCGGAACAACAATCTGTAAAATACTGGGGGAAAAAAAAGCACAAACATGTTCTCCAATATTTTTGCATGCCCCCACATAAATTAAATGTACCAACTCTGAGATCGCACTACAGTCACAACACAGATAGATTCCCCAATCCTTACTGTAGTGCAGTCTCCATGTACCAGCTACGAGCGCCGTAAAATTACTTTTAAACAACTTCAACATATTTCAACCTACCAGCATATCAGCCATGCAACAGAACATATGTCTATTTATGTGTCTCTCAGTACCAGGTTCGATGAACCATAAATTTGATGAAGGACATTAGTCCCATATATATATATATATATATATATATATATATATATATATATATATGGGTCTACTTTCTTTGATCAAAATACCATTATTTCGAACAAAGAAAGTACAACCTTACTTTCACGAAAGTGCACTTCAACGAAAGCACACATTTGCGTATTCCGGTCCAGCGAACCGGCAGTCTAAATAAAACAGAGCACGACAGTGGGGATAAGGGAATATACCTTATAGTACGATCTCAGAGTTGGTATATTTAATGTAGTGGGGGTGTGGAGGGTGCAGGGCGGCTTTCTCCCCGCAAAACGTAGTTTACATTTTTTTTATTTTAATTGCTGGTTCACTTTACTGGAATTTGCGAAAGTGCAGTTTCGTTGAAGTGCACTTTCACGAAAGTAAGGTCGTACTTTTTGGTATTTTGGTCAAAGTAAGTAGACCCAATATATATATATATATATATATATATATATGGGTCTATATTATGTTATCGACGTTTTACAACTTCAGACACCATATTGTCGAACCCATATGTTCAAATTTGTAAAACTTTGAAAACGTTAAAAAAGAAAAAGAAAACACTTACCTGACGGTTGTGAACAGGGGGGCAAGTCTCCCTGCACCCCCCCTATACCCCCCACTCTTTAAATATACCAACTCTGAGACTGCACTACAATGCAGTACAGTGCAGAAAGGGAAGTTTCCCTTTAATGCACTGTAGTGTGATCTTGGAATTGGTATATTTAATGAGCAGGGGGTGTTGGGGGTGCAGGGGGGCTTGCCCCCCTGCTTACAACCGTCAGGTAACTTTTTTAATTTTTATTTTATTTTTCTAACGTATTCAAAGTTTTACAACTTTGAACATATGGGTTTGACCATATGGCGTTCAAAGTTGTAAAACTTCGATAACATAATATAGACCCTATAGATATATATATATATATATATATATATATATATATATATATATATATATATACAAAATATATGTTTCTTTTATTTATTCTTTGTTGACTAGGTTAGTCTCTTTTCAGGAAAGATCCAAGGTGGTATTCATACTGACTAATTGACTAGGCAGACATTGGCGAAGACACTGGGGAACTTCCTTTACTCTCTGGAGCTGCTAAATGGCACCAGAGGGCTCCTATTGTAGCAAGGAAGAGGCCTAAGGGAAGCAACAGCATGTCGGAGGAGAGAAAAGCTATCGAGATTTTGGAGGAAGAAAGTCAAAAGTTGGAGAAAACTGTGTTTGATATGGAGCTTCAAAATGTAAACAAATATTTTTGTATGGTGGATATTATAAATGAACGGCATTTATCTTTCTTCATGGAGAAGGAAGTAAGCGAGTCTGTTGAAGTCGTGCAGGTAACAGAACTAGCATCAGGAAGGCTTGCAGATGATGTTCTGTTAAAAATAATCAAGCAGGACGATCCAGGTGACAGTTGTGCTGCTTCATTGGATGAAATGGCAGATAACTTTTTCGGAAGTACTGAAGATGGTAATGTGGAGAAGGAACCAGGTGATGTGGCAGCAGAGAATACAGCAGTTAAAACTTGTTCAGCCATGACAGAAAGTAAAAGAAAAAAATCAGAGATAAACTGAGAAGTTGTCTGTTTTTGTGGCAGCGGATAATAGAGTTACTAAAACGTATGCAGCAGTAACAGCGGGCAAGAAAGGAGATCAGCAACAAACTGTAAGTAAAACTGTTTTTAAAAAGGAGAAGACCAGATGTGAGAATAAGAACCAAAAATAACACTAGGTAGATATGATGCATGGGACAGTTTGGTAACTGTTCTAGGATTTAAAGCTAAAGAAATTCAGTCTTATATACATATTGGGAGAGAGAATTTTGAGACTTAACATCGGAAACTGAGGGACTGATGATGAAATTTCTGGAATTATGTAACAAGAAGAACGTTTATCAGTGAAACAATTTTGTTTTATGGTAGTAATGTAATGTGTTAAAAATGTTACTTTGCAGTTCAGAAATTTTGAGCTGGAAGAAGATGATGTTAAAAAAATGCAAGCAGGGTCTGTGTGAAACTGTTGATAATATTGTAAAAGTTAGAGATGGAGGAAACTTATGGAATGGAGGCAGTTGTAAGCTGTTTTAAAATGTGAAAGCAACATGGTGAAACACTTGCCAAGTGTTATTTTTGTGGCTGGTCATAGAGGGGCAATGAGGTATGTTGGCCAGAATAAATCATGTTTCTTTTGTGGAGACTGTTCTCATTTAAGTAATGATTGGGACAAAGTGCAATGCAACCAGTGTGGGGAATGCAGTCATATTGCAAGAAGTGTGTGCCTGAATGCAGGTTGTGTAAAAAAAGACTTTTTTGGATGGATTGTCAAGAGCACTAAGTAATGAAAAAGAATGGGAAAGGGATGAAAGCATCCAGGGAAGAAAGGATCAGAAGGGTGGGCCCTGGTCTAGTACTGTGAACCAGCACCCCACCCCCTCTGTGCTTCAAGTGAAGAACAAAAAAAAAGGACTTCACTGTAATAAGTGCTACACTGTATGTGATCACCTTATTACAGTTCAGTTAGATCTTTGCATTCCCCCCACCACCACCGAAAAACAACAGACTTTCCTTCTATTGGCCCACCCACCAGGTGGCTAGATGCATGACATGCCCCACCCCCCTTGACCTAGCCAATCATGCCCCGTTTGTGTGCTCCAACCCTTCTTTAGCACGTATTTTATCTAAAAAAGAATCTTATTTTAAACTGCAGCAAACTATTTGCTACAAATGTAGCACACAGTTGCTACAGTTTATAACCTGCCTGCAATGAGCATTACAGCCATCAAGTCTTAGTTTAAAAATGTCTTCTTTTTAAACTGTAGCAAACTGTTACAAATGTAGCAGACAATTGTTGCAGTTTATACCCCTGCCTGCAAGGAGTACTAAAGATCGGGTTTTAGTTAAATACTTTTTTTTTTACTTTTAAACTGTAGAAAACTGCTACTATGCTGGGGATAAGGTGAACTAGGTGAAGAAAAAAAAAAGTAAATGAGGGCAGAGAGGTCATGCAAAAAAGGGGTCAGGAGAAGGAATTGAGATTAATATTTTTTTGAAGTTCTAGTGAGTGAAAAATCTAATTCTGGAGGATTAAGGATTATTTTTACATAAACCCAAGAAAAAATATTCAGTTTGGGAAAGAGTAAAAATAAGAAACAAAAATGTAAACATTTCTACTAAATGTAAGGAAAAGCAACACTTTTAGAGCACTTTCCGTACATGTGAACAGAATGGAGAAAAAGTGTTTGGTACCGATTTTTAAGACTAAGGGTGATGTGCAGAGCTGTAGTAACTACAGAGGGATTAAATTGATCAGTCACAGCATGAAGTTATGGGAAAGAGTAGTGGAAGCTAGGTTAAGAGGGGAGGTGGTGATTAGTGATCAGCAGTATGGTTTCATGTCAGGAATGAGCACTACAGATGCGATGTTTGCTCTGAGAGTGTTGATGGAGAAGTACAGAGAAGGTCAGAAAGAGTTGCATTGTGTCTTTGTGGATTTAGAGAAAGCATATGACAGGGTGCCTAGAGAGGAGTTGTGGTATTGTATGAGGAAGTCGGGAGTGTCAGAGAAGTTTGTAAGAGTGGTACAGGATATGTACAAGGGTAGTGTGACAGTGGTGAGATCTGCGGTGGGAGTGACGGATGAGTTTTAGGTGTAGGTGGGATTACATCAGGGATCAGCTCTGATCCCTTTCTTATTTGCAATGGTGATGGACAGGTTGACAGACGAGATCAGACAGGCGTCCCCGTGGACTATGATGTTTGCAGATGACATTGTGATCTGTAGTGAGAGTAGGGAACAGGTGGAGGAGACCCTGGAGAGGTGGAGATATGCTCTAGAGAGAAGAGGAATGAAGGTCAGCAGGACTAAGGCAGAATATATGTGTGTGAATGAGAGGGAAGATAGAGGAATGGTGAGGATGCAGGGAGTAAAGGTGGCAAAGGTGGATGAGTTTAAGTACTTGGGATCAACAGTTCAGAGTAATGGTGAGTGTGGAAGAGAGGTGAAGAAGAGAGTGCAGGCAGGATGGAGTGGGTGGAGAAGAGTGTCAGGAGTGATTTGTGACAGACAAGTACCAGTAAGAGTGAAAGGGAAGGGTCTACAAGAGGGTAGTGAGACCATCTATGTTATATGGGTTGGAGATAGTGGCACTGACAAAAAGGCAGGAGTCGCAGAGTTGAAGATGTTAAGATTTGCACTGGGTGTGACAAGGATGGACAGGATTAGGAATAAGTATATTAGAGGGTCAGCCCAGGTTGGAAGGTTTGGAGACGAAGCCAGAGAGGCAAGATTACGTTGGTTTGGACATGTGCTGAGGAGGGATGCAGAGTATGTTGGGAAAAAGATGCTAAGGATGAAGCTGCCAGGTAACAGGAAAAGAGGAAGGCCTAAGATAAGGTTTATGGATGTGGTGAGAGAGGACATGCAGGTGGTTGGTGTGACAGAGCAAGATGCAGAGGACAGGAAGAAATGGAAACAGTTGATCTGCTGTGGCGACCCCTAACGGGAACAGCCAAAAGAAGAAGCAGAAGATTATCAACACTGTAAGAAGGATAGGGATACTGGAATGGTGTGCTAAATGTGATGTGGATTTTATTTTTTTTACAGGATGTATGATTCCTGATAAGTGGAGAAAGGCTGCAAACAGACAAATTGTGAGGTGGAAATATAATATGGAACTTTGGAATTTAGAACATGAACATTGTTCTGGAATGACTGTTATATAAAAAAACAGTGAAAATACTAGATGTAACATTGGTAAGGGTGGGAAGGTTAATTGTTGTGGATGCGAGGTGGAAAGAAAATGTTTATAGAATTACATGCATCGTAACTAGCAAGGAAAGAGAATATGTTTCATCGGGTATTAGAGTGTGGTGGTTACTATGAAAACTATAATTGCTGGGACTTTAATTGAAAGGGAAAATGTAAAAAGAAAAGGAAACATATAGTGTGATAAATTAGCTATGTGGAACAAAAGTCAATGGACGTATAGAAGAGGGCACTAGGATCTGAAATGAATTATTTTGTGTTATTGGAAGAGTGGGAGTAGCAGATAATGATATAGTTGTGATGGGTTTTTAGACCATTTAGCAACATAGATGGTGGTGAAAGAAGAAAGGGGAGTATATTAAAACAGGAAAGGTTTTGAAAATAAATGAGAAATTATGGTATGAAATTGGAGCCAGCACTTTGGGAGCGTGAAGATTTATTAAGAGAATCAGACCGGTTTCAGCTTATAGCTTTCATCAGTGGTACACCACTGGTGAAAGCTATAAGCTGATTCTGGTTCTCTTAATAAATCTTCACGCTCCCAAGGTGCTGGCTTCCCTTGTGTTTTGTTACAGTTTGTCTGGCCTGTGCATCTACCGTACTTGCTAGCCTGCCTCTCTATGA
>NC_056728.1:1966626334-1966648942 GCF_019279795.1 Protopterus annectens
AAACCTTTGCAGTTGCAAAACCTGCTCGGGATCTGGAGTATAAAGGAAGATTGCAATGCTTGGCAAATGTATGCACGGAGCTCCAAGTAGCAGCTTCTAAAATGTCTTTGGTAGCCACTCCTCGTAGGAAATCTGTAGTGGTGGCTGTAGCTCTTGTGGAGTGAGGCCTGATATTTTCAGGAGTTGTCTTTCCATGAAATGAGTAGCAGAATCGAATGCAATTTCCTATCCATTTTGAGATTGTCTGTTTTGAAATTGCTTTTCCTTGCACTCCTGTTGCATATGCTACCAGACGCTGGTCAGTTTTTCTGCTGGCCTTAGTTCTGTCCAGATAGTAGCACAGTTGTCTGTGTACATCCAAGGTGTGTAGTAGTTTTCCCCCGTTCTGTGGGTTAGGGAAGAATGTAGGTAAATGAATAGCTTGGTTCAAGGATACCCTGGATACCACCTTTGGCATAAAAGTAGGATTGGTTCTCAGAGACACTCTATCCTGGTGAAAGATAAGGAAAGGCTGCACTGCCATTAATGCCTGTAACTGGATATCCTTCTTGCTGAAGTGATTGCTAGCAGGAAGGCAGTTTTCCAAGATAAGAACTGTAAGTCTGCTGTTGCTGCTGGTTCAAAAGGGGGAAGTGTTAATTTTTCTAGCACAAAATTGAGATCCCATGCAGGCAGAGGTGGTTTCCTTGGATGTTTTATATTTTGATCCCTGTCAAAAATTGTCTGAGGAGGATGAGAGAAGACAGGAGGATCCATGTTGTACTCTGCTGAAATTGCTGATGCATGAATCTTAATGGAAGAATAGGACAGGCCATTGTGGAACAGTTCTGCTAAGTATTCTAGGATGTGTGCTAGGTTTGCCAGTGTGACATTTGTTCCCTTTGCTGCACTCCAAATGAGGAATCTCTTCCATTTGGCTGAATATGTTTTCCTTGTGGAGGGTCTGCAAGCCTCCAGGATAATGTCCTTAACCCTCTGAGATAAAACAGGTTGGTTTTGTTTTATGCAATTTTCCAAGCAGTTAGCTGCAGCGTTTTTAAGTTTGGATGCAGAGTCTTGTAGTTGTTCTGCGTTAGAAGTAAAGGACATAGAGGTAGAGGCCATGAGTTTGTCCGAGACATGCTTCTCAGTAGCGGGTACCAATGCTGCCTTGACCAGTCTGGAGCTATCAGAATTACCTTTGGCTGTTCCTCTCTGATCTTCAGTAGAACTTTGTACTTCAATGGGAGAGGTGGAAAGGCATATACTGTCAGGGCCTTCCAGCTGAAAGAAAGGGAGTCCACCCTCCAGGCTTCTGGGTGGTATGCTCTTGAGCAGAATTTCTTCAGTTGGTGGTTGAGTGGGGAGGCGAACAGGTCTATCTCTGGCATTCCCAATTTCTTTGTTATGGTTTTGAAGATGTCTGGATGCAGCATCCATTCGTGAGCATCCGTGGTAGTTCTGCTTAAGCTGTCTGCTAGTGAATTCTCTTTTCCTGGTACGAATTTGGCCTGCAGTTGGATGTTGAGATTCAGGCCTAAGTTCCACAGGTCCATTGCCATCTGGCATAGAGGGTATGAATGTGTGCCTCCCTGTTTGTTGATGTACCACATGACTGTGGTATTGTCCGTCCTTATCAGCAGGTGTCCTTGCTGGAGGAATGATTTGAATGCCTCGATTGCATGTTTCACTGCCAGCATCTCCTTTAGATTTATGTGTAGATTCAGCTGGTCTTGGGACCATAGGCCTTGGATACACTTGTCTTCCATGTGTGCCCCCAGCCTAGGTCTGAGGCGTCCGTGGTGATGGTCTGCCTTGGATGTGGTTTGTGGAAAGGCAATCCTCTGTTGATCTGGCAGGCCTGAGCCCACCACAGGAATTCTTTTTTCAGGCATGGAATGATTGGTATCAGGGCTTCTAGACTGTGTCTGTGTTGAGACCATACATTCCTTAGATACCATTGTAATTTTCTCATATGCAGCCTGGCATGTGGGATCAAGATTATGCAGGATGCCATGTGACCCAGGGCCTGCAGGACTTTCCTTGCAGTAAGCTGAGTTTGTCTTGTTAATGCCATGAAGTAGACTGGTAGTTGCTTTTGTTTTTCTTCTGTGAGAAAAGCCATCTGAGTTATTGTGTCCAGTTCTGCACCCAAAAATGTTATCCTTTGGGATGGCACTAGTCTTGACTTTTGTATGTTGACTGTGTATCCCAAGGCGTGCAGCAGTTGTATGACATAGGCCAAATCCTTTATTATTTTTGTCTTGTTGTCCGCTTGTATTAGGCAGTCGTCCAGGTATGGGTAGATTTGAATTCCCTGAAGCCTGCAATGTGCAATTACTGATGCCAGGCATTTCGTGAATACTCTGGGCGCAGTAGATAAGCCAAAGGGCAATGCTGAGAATTGATAATGCTCTGATCCTGCAAGAAATCTGAGGTGTCTTCTGCAATCTGGTCGTATAGGGACGTGCAGGTATGCCTCCTTGAGATCTAGAGTCACCAGCCAAGACTCCTTGCCCAACATGGGAAGAAGTTGCTGTAGGGTCAGCATCTTGAATTTTGGAACAATGAGATATGTGTTCAGTGCGGACAAGTCGAGAATAGGCCTCCATTGATTTTCTTTTCTTGGTACAAGGAATAGTCTGGAGTAAAATCCTTGGCCTTGTTCCATAGATGGTACCTTTTCTATTGCTCTCATCCTTAGTAAGCTGATGATTTGTTTTAGAGCCTCTGATTTCTGGCTTGGTGGAAGGTTTGGCATTCCTCTCTTTTTGGTAGAGTGTGGAAGTGAAACCTGTAGCCTTTGTCTATTGTTTGCAAAGTCCATTTGTCTCCTGTAATGTAATGCCAGTTTTTTGAAAATAAAGCTAGCTTTCCACCCAAGGGTGCTTCCAGTTGTTCCCTGGTAGGCGGAATCAGAGCCAAGTCATTGTGTCTATCCTGTGGAAGTGGTTGCAGTCGCAGCTGTGGCGGCACTTCTCTGGTTGGCAGGTTGCCACTGACAACCCCTGTAGGCACCGCTTGATTGACCTCTGCCTCTTGGGCGTCTATTTCTGCCTCTCTGTGCTCTGGAGGTGTCTGGAAAGGACCAATTCTTTGAAGGCCAATTTCTGCTGAACCTCGGAGGTTGGACCTGCAGAAAATCCTTGACTGTTTGGACAGATTTTGCTTTTTCTTCCACTTTCTGTAGAACCTCCTGTGCAGGGGAGCCAAATAAACTTTGTTTCTCCATAGGGGCATCTAGGAGTTTAGACTTAACATGGTCTGGCAAGGATTGTTCTTTTAGCCAGGCATGCCTTCGAATCACTGCTCCAGTCATAGCTGATCTAAATGAAGCCTCCAGTGCATCATAGCCACATTTTAAGAAATGATTACTGACCTGCTGAGAGCTGTGTACCAAATCCTGAAGGGACTTACGGTCTAAAGGTTCAGGAGAGGACAGTTTTTTATTCAGCTGAACTAACAAAAGTTCCTGGTACTGTATCATGTGAAATTGACAGTTTAAAGCCCTGGCAGAAAGAGTAGCAGATGTATAAACCTTTTTACCCCATCTCTCTAATGCTCTTGATTCTCTTTCAGAGGGTAGGGGGGTTTTGGCAGAGGCAGCTGCAACACCTTTAGGGCCCTGAGAAATCGTTTCTGGGTCTGCAGCATGGGCCTTATACAAGTGAAAGTGAGAATCCGGGACCCTGTAGTATCTGTCAGGTTTGGCAGGGGCCGGGGGAAGAGAATCAGGGGCAGTACTGGCATCATTGTATGCATCATCAACAACTGATAGTACAGGTGGTATGGCTAAAGGCCTATGCTGTGGTAAGTGTAAAAAAGTCCTTAGCCTTTTCCTAGAATCAGAAAAATCCTGACCCTGCCATTGGAAGTGTTCCCTCATTGAGTGTAGAGTTTCCCCAAATGAAAATTCTTCTGGAAGGGAGGCAAAAGGAATGGAGTCTTCTGCATCAGAATCCTCACAAGCTGAGTATGGTCCTTCCTGATGGTCAGATAAATCTGAACCATCCGAGGAATAGTCAGAGGAGAGAGGTTCAGGGGGTTCAGTCCTAGGCCTCTTTTCAGGAGGGGGTTGTGAGGCCCTGTCTGGGTGAGGTTGGGATCCCCTGATCAGAGAAATAAGGTCCTCAGCAAGGCTGAGAATCTGAGAACTTGAGGTAGGTCTGTGAGAGGGAGCTTTTGTAGGTAAGGCCTTGGAAAGTTTAGCTGCTTTAGCCCTGGAGAAGGCCTTGATAGTCATAGAAGCAGGGGGTCTAGCTGCCACACGTGCAGGAGTAGAGATGTCCAACGGAATGGTGTCGGACAAATCTTGTGTGCCTGCTTCTTCAGTAGGAATTTCTGTAGCCGACTCAGCCGGGGCCTGTGTGGCCTCGGTTGTCAGAGGCATGCTTTCAGCCGAAGGGAGAACCGAGGTCTTGGTTTCAGCCGAACAAGAGACACTCGCGGTAGGCCTAACCGTGGTTTCAGACGAAACCGCGGGCCGTGAGTGTCGGTCCTTTTCCTTGCGTTTTTTAGCTAAATGTGTTGTCGGAGTCTCTGACGGCATTTTATATGCAAAAGCGGAGCCAAAAAACTCTTTAGCAAACTCCGACCGACGTCTAAGTGTCCGTCGGTTGAAGGAAGCACAGGCTAAACAAGCTGATACGTCGTGGTCTGGGCCTAAGCAAGGAAGGCAGTAAGAGTGGAAATCCTTATGAGGTATTTGTTTCCCACAAGTTAAACAATTATTTACTTTGTCTGACATCGGCTGAGGCAAGAAAGAGTCCCCAACGGGGTACTTAGCTTTTTTAGAAGTCTTTGGTAGCTGAAATCTCTGGATCTGACCGACCGGCACTTGCGAACAGCTTCTGCTTCGGGCACCGCGCGGCAAGAAAGACTGAGGAAAATGGCGTCGGCTGATGTCTTTATACCCCAGGAGCTATAACGTCGGGTGAAGTGCGACATCAGCCGAGGCCAGACCCAGACTTTGGAATCCGGCCGACCGAAGGGCTGCCTGAGGCAGGACAACCCATATGTTATGATTGCAGATGCATCCTTGAAGGACATCTGTCCTTATGAAAAATTACGTATGGAAGCTTGGCAGACAAAGCTTTTAATTCAGAAACTCTTCTGGCTGAAGTAATAGCCACTAAAAGTAATGTTTTCCAGGAGAGGTATTTCAACTCACATAGGTTCATAGGTTCATAGGTTTATACTAGGCTATCTGCCCTAAGGCATTTATAAGCCTAGCCCAAAGTTTTGTGGCTTACGCCACCCCTTATATGAAAAAATACTGTGCCCATTAGTTTGTTGTGCCTCTGTCCAGCAGTGACACAGAGATGATTCCCGGGGTAAACCTACGATCTCCCATCCACAGGTCAAGATTTCTCTTGAACAGAGCCAGCGAGGTGCTCTGCCTCACATGGACCGGGATTTTATTCCACAGCATAGGGAGTCTCTGAGTGATAAATCTATCCTCCAGCACGTCCTATTTATATCCGTGCTAAGGTTTAAGTCGCTTGCTCTAGTGGTTTTGGTGGATTTGGATTTTTTGAGGTGGAGCATGTCCATTAATTCCGGGTTGGACATGGCCTTGTATGTCAGGCACATGTCACCTCTGAGCAGATGGTATGCGACTGAATAGAGTTGGAGTTTCTTCAATCTGGCAGCATATGACAGATTTTGGAGTCCTTTATCCTTTTGGTGAGGAACTTTTGGGGTCTCTCCAATTGCTGCAGATGTCGGGTGAGATACATCCCGAATGGGGCATTGTACTCGATCATTGGTCTGATAAGTGAAGAGTACAGGGGAACAATGACCTCACTAGATCTGGATGTGAATCCTTCATGATCAGGTGGGCAATGTAGAAGGTCTTTCTAACCACTTTAGCAACGTGAGTATCAAAAGAAAGGCCACTGTCAACCTGGGTCCCCAGGTCCCTGATAACCTCTTCTGTGCTTAGTGGATTGCCACCTATATGGTAGCTTGGGGTTACCTTGTTTTTCCTGAAGGGTATGACTATACATTTTTGGCTTAACTTCAGGCCATGGCTCTGGCACCAGCTATCTGTTTCCGTGAGTCCCTTCTGAAGGATATCTTTGTCCGATGCACTTTCCACTATGGCGCCCAGTTTGCAGTCGGCTGCAAACTTTGTCAGCCATAGTCCTCCCATGTTGGCCTGTACTTCTGAGAAGTAGATGCCGAACAATAGGGGGCCAAGGACCGAGCCCTGTGGGACACCACTTGTGACAGGCTTGGAGTCTGACATAGCGCCAGCAACTCTAACCCTGTGGGTTCTGTCCTTAAGCCAGTTTGCAACCCATCTTGTGACATATGGGTTTACATTTAAGCTGGTAAGTTTTTCTACAATACCCGAGTGGGGTATTGTGTCAAAAGCCTTGCAAGGTCAAGGTAGACTGTATGGAGTGCCTTTACCTCATCAGTTGCCTTGGTGACTGTTTCAAGAAGTCGACCAAGTTCAAAAGGCATGATCTGCCCTTGACAAAGCTAAACTGAGTCAGGTCCAGTGTCTGCAAGTCCCCTATATCTTTGTTTATGAGCTCCATTATGATCCTCTCCATAGCTTTGCAGACTAGACTTGTTAAGCTTATGGGGGTAATTACCAGGGTCCGAGAGGCACCGCCTTTGTGGAGTGGGACCACAGTTGCCGTGACGCCAATCCTTGGGCACGTATCCTGTGGTAAGGCTGAGATTAAACAGCTGCCTTATGCGGGTTTAATTCCTCATTTAGCTCATATAGCACACAGCCGGGACACCATCCGTCCCATTGATGCTGTGTTTTTAGCTTTAGAGAGAGCAGCTTTCACCTGCGCATTTGAGATGTCTGGGAGGCTACATTCCGCTGGGATAGTTATCTCTCCTTTAGGGGGGGAGAGGGGTGAAGTTTGTACTCATCCTGTCTGCCAGTATGTTGGCAATGTCTGTGGGTTCAGTGATTTTTGTATCATTTTGGACTAATTCTGAGCATATCTGGGAGTTTCCACCCAGGTTCCTAACATAGCTGAAAAAGGCCTTATGATTGTCCTTTGAATCCATGGCAATTTTTCTCTCAAAATTGACTTTAGTTGATTTTATGAGTGCTCGTATTTTTTTAGTAATAATGATCAGGGGTGACTTCCCTTTTATGGATTTTGTTCTATCATGTAATAGCTTTCTCCTCTTATTGTAAAGTTTGTTAATGGCTGGGGTCCACCAGACTGGACGTTTGCCCTTTGTGGAAAGAGTCTTGGTTTTATTTGGGATTGCCTGATCCATGCAGTCCTGGAGGTGTTCATAGAAGGCATTTGTAAGGGCTTCCACAGCTTGGGTTGTGGTTTCCACTGGCTCAGGGGCCTTGAAGGATACCACACCAGTCTTGAGTAGTGTAAAGTTTGCTTTAGAGAAGTTCTTCACTGTGGTCTTTTTTGTTTGGGGGGGGGGCGGGATGTGGATTTCCAGTTAGATTAGTTTATGATCAGATCTCACCAATGAGGGATATACTTCCGGTGTGGAGCATTTTGTCCCCATGTTTGTGATAATGAGATCTAGTATATTTTCTCCTCTCGTGGGAACAATGACTAGCTGTTCCATGGCATTTGAATTTATGAACTCCAGGAACAGTTGGGCTAGAAAGTTAGGGCTTGAGTAATGTTCCCAGTCTATATTCGGGTAGTTGAAATCACCCAATATGATGGTGTTTGGAGATACATTTATACCCTCCAGTGTCTTCAGGAAGGCTGTGTGGGGTTCCTGAGTTTGAGAGGGTGGCCTGTAGCATGCTACAATTTGTAGAGCAGTTTTGCCTATGGTTAGTTGCACCTGGATGGTTTCCAAAGCTTGCGTTGCCACCAACCTGGAGGTGTGGGTATCCTTTATGAATATGGATACACCCCCTCCTTTTGTGGTGTGGTCCGGGTTTTTGGGGCCGGAACGCATGATATGAGGTAAAACCTAATAGTGCCGGGGTGCTCTCAGGAGCCTTGAACCAGGTTTCAGTTACAGCACAGACATCAATGTTCTCCATACTGAGAAGGGCCTCGAGTTTGTGCATTTTGAGATTTAGACTTCTGGCATTGAGCAGCATTACCTCAGTTTCTTCCCATTTTGTTTTCTAGGGTGGTAGGTTTAGAATTTGAGCCTTGCCTAAAAAGGCACTATGGGGTGGCAAGAGCCTTAGCCAATATCCGGAATCCCAGGGTGACAGGTGCAAGCTGTCCCTCATGACAGCGTGGCTTGTCAAGCATGTCATCCCAGGCAGACAGACACTGGATCCCCTTTGAATGACACCAGACATTAAGCCAATTGTTAAAGCTGCTCATCTTGTCTCTATATTGTGGCATCATTCTTGGTGAAGGAAGGATACTGCTCAGGGTCAGGGTCATACCTGCCTGGGCTACATAATCAGAGAGCTCCTCTATGTCTCTTTTCATGTAGTCCAGGGAGGTACATCTCAGGTCGTTCACACCAGCATGGACAACGACTGTGTCATATTTGTACTTGCCGTGGAGTGACCTGAGTGCTTGTGTTATGTGGCGGATTCTAGCACCCAATAGGCAGCTTACTGTGACCCTCTCTTTGTTCAGCCTGGTGAGTGGGACGTCAGTGTGTCTGACTATGGAGTCACCTATGACAAGTATGTTTGGTGTTGTATTTGGCCTTAAGGGCTGTGACTGCTTTGCACACTGATTTTGTGGTTTATGTGTTGCTTGTGGGGTGTCTTGAGGTAGCAGTTGTTTGGGTGTCTGCTTTGGAGGCCTCTGCTGTTTAGGTAAATTTTACTCAGAGCCTCAGTATGTCTTTGTGTGTTTATGTGTTTGATTCAGTGGTGTGGTAGCATTATGTGAGGCTGGTTTTGTGGTGTGTGTAGTTGCCTTCTCCTCCTGTCTGGTCTTGCCAGTCCTGAGTTGAGAGAGCTCAGCCTCCAGTTTGGCTAAATAGCTGCATCTCTCGCAAGTATTTGTGTTATGTGGGAGGAGGAGAGGGTTGTCTGTGTACATGAGGCAGTTATAACATTGCCTCAAGATTCCCAGATTCACCAGCTGGACCGGAGAGGAGATTGACAACTGACCTTTGGACATGCTAGAATAATATTGGGAATTCCTTAATAATTGAAAACAAGGGCCAGTGGGGAGTGAGGGTGTAGTGCTTTTAATTTTAGTGCTGACTTATATAATTGCTTTAGTGAGCAAGTGCCAGGTAACTTGAGTGCAATGTGCTACAAGTAACTAAATGCAAAAATGACAAACAGTAACTTTCTTTCAAGTGAAACAAGGAAATAAGTACAGTAAGCAATGCAGATATCACTAGTGATCCACAGAAGTGCTGAGAAGCCGCGTATTAGGTGGAATTAGCTTCCAGGAAATAACAAGCAAACAAACAACAAGCATATAAACAAAGCTAGATTCAGCAGGCCTGGATCTAGTCTATGCTACAGCAAACAAGGTGTACCAATTTCAGTAAGATACAGTTCAAATATTCAGGCACTATAAACCTTTAACCAGAAATTTCCAGCTCAGAAGGGCAGAGTCCAGCCTCTTCTCCCACAAGATTGCAGACCACGAACATTCTTAATGTAAAATAACTGGCCTGAAGCCCAAGTGCTTAAACCAGAACTAATACACTTGGACACTGGGCTCTCAATCAGCAGTTCCCAACTTAGAAGGATGAAAGCTACCTGTCCTGCCACCACAGTGCTTGCCACAAACCTTCCTCATGTAAAACAACTGGTCTGAAGCCCAAGTGCTTAATCCAAAAGACTTAGAATGATAGCTACACTTTAATCAAGTTACAACCAAGCAGTAATAAATACAATTGAATACTTTAGAGAATGTCTGGATTAGTGCTCAAGTTACACAAACAAAGCTAGATCCAGCAGGCCCGAATCCAGTCTATGCCACAGCAAACAAGGCGCACCAACTTCAGTAAGAAGCAGTTCAGATATGCATGCACTATAAGCCTTTAACCAGAAATTCCCAGCTCAGAAGGGCAGAGTCCAGCCTCTCCTCCCACAAGAGTGCAGACCATGAACCCTCTTAATGTAAAATAACTGGCCTGAAAGCCCAAGTGCTTAAACCAGAATTAATACACTTTTAGAATAACAGACACTGAGCCATCAATCAGCAGTTCCCAACCTAGAAGGATGTAAGCTACCTGTTCTGCCACAACAGTGCAGACCACAAACCCTCTCAGTGCAAAACAACTGGTCTGAAGCCCAAGTGTTTAAACCAAAAGGCTTAGAATGAGTTACACCAAGCAGTAATAAATACAATTGAGTATTTTTAAGATGATGCAAAAGTAAAATGAAGTAGGTAGAAACACAAGTACAGTAAAAGCAGATGAAATTTTTTTTTTTAATCTGAACAAGTGCTGAGATCAAAGAAACAAATTTGAGTGCTGAAACTAGAAAACTGGCTAGTTATAAGAAAAATAAACAAGCTAGAAGGCTTCCCTCAAACACAGAAAGGCTTGGGGGCTCAGAGGCCTACAAATAGTCTATACCACTTAACAGGAAAGGCAGGAAATAAGCTTAATTTTTTTGTCTGTTTCCCAGATGCTCTCTTTGTACACAGTAGGAGTGCCTGAAATCAGAATATGATCTCACTGCACTCAGTTGAGTGAGCAAATGAGATGGGCCCAGAGGCAGGCTGAGGGGCGGGCAGTTTCAAGACCACTAAGATTAACACCAAAACAAAAACAGGGAGGGTGGCTGGGAATAACTGAAGAGCAGAGTTAAAACTGCCAGTTCAGTTAATATTCCTACAACACAGTTTAAATCAAATTAAATGCTGTATTTTTTTTTAAAAAGTGCAGATAAAGGTACTTAAATTCTCTTATACGTCCAGTTGAATATGACCAAGTTCTTAGCGGGCCAAAGCTGAGGTTTTTAAGCAGAAAATATTTCACACTGTACCACTTAAATGGGCAAGGACAGGAAATCAAAGAATGTGGCTACCCCACACCTGTAATTACTAGCAAATAACAAAATTCAGCAAACACTAACTTCAGTTCAAGTTACTGAAGAGCAGAGTTAAAACTGCCAGTTCAGTTAAATATTCCTTCAACACAGATTAAATCAAATTAAATACTGTATTTTTTAAAAAAAAGTGCAGATAAAGGTACTTAAATTCTCTTATACGTCCAGTTGAATATAACCAAGTTCTTAACCGGCCAAAGCTGAGGTTTTTAAGCAGAAAATATTTCACACTGTACCACTTAAATAGGCAAGGACAGGAAATCAAAGAATGTGGCTACCCCCACACCTGTAATTACTGGCAAATAACAAAATTCAGCAAACATTAACTTCAGTTCAAGCTACTGAAGAGCAGAGTTAAAACTGCCAGTTCAGTTAAATATTCCTTCAACACAGTTTAAATCAAATTAAATACTGTATTTTTTTTTAAAAAGTGCAGATAAAGGTACTTAAATTCTCTTATACGTCCAGTTGAATATAATTAGAAGTTATGTACCTACCATAACGTTCCATGTTAGTTATCTTCTCTCGCCTTCTTTCTTGCTGGATGGGTTTGGAGATGATCCTCAGCTCTGACTCGGCACTTGCTAAGCTCGAGAGTCACTTTTACCAGCTCGAGGCAGCCCCATATCCCATGATGCAAGGCGGTAATTACCCAGATCTCGTTTGGTATCTAGAGGAAAAACTGCCTATAAAACTTTCCACCAAGGAAAGAGGAACAACTAACCTAAAAAGGCTGTAAGGGGAAACCAGGTAATCAAGGTCCAGAACTAACTGGTGTCCATGGAAGAGGAATCTTCCAGAGAAATAGGGAGATCAAGGTCTGTCCAGGCTAGGGGGACAGGAGGGAGGGACGCAAGAAAGAAGGTGAGAGAAGACAACTAACATGGAACGTTATGGTAGGTACATAACTTCTAAATGTTAAGTTGTCAATCTCGCCTTCATTCTTGCTGGATGGGACCGCGTCCCTAGCACCTCTATCCTGGGTGGCTCAATGGAACAGACTCTTGAGAACTGTGGAACCAAAGCTTGCCCTGTCCCTGGAGGCCAAATCCAATTTGTAATGAGAAACGAAGGTATGAGGAGTGGCCCAAGTGGCTGCTGCACAAATAGTGTCTAAGGGTAGCCTAGCCTGAAAGGCTGTAGAAGTGGCTAGGCCTCTTGTGGAATGTGCTTTAGGTTTTGAGCGCAGTTGTTTGCCCCTAAGCTGATAAATGTCAGAAATGGTGGAAGATAGCCATCTAGATAAGGTCACTTTAGAAACAGGGAGACCTTTTTTATTTTCAGTATAAGAAAGAAAGAATGATCAGACTTCCTAAATTGAACACTAAACTTGTAGATCCACAGAAACTATAATCGAACAGAAAGGTTGTCCAAACAAGCCAAGGTTTCCAAACAAAGTAACGTAGTTTATTTACAACAGATCAAACACGTTTTCGCTTCTGTTACACAGAAGCTTCTTCAGCATACCAACAAACAAAAGCTCACTTCTTTTAACCTGCTATCAGGCAGGTGATTAATTGAATCATTAAAATTTAACAACAACATTCACCTCGATTCTGCCGTGTTCTTTAGGTTGAAGTAACGGTAAATAAAAACCTTCCCTTCGTTTTGATGACACTTCACCAATCAGATCGAAAATAAGATCCTCAGGGTAACCACGGCTTCCAAACATCTCCGCAAGTGATGAGCATTCCTGCTCAAAGGCATCAGAAGTGCTACACATACGAGCAGCCCTTACCAGTTGCCCTTTGACAATAGATCTCTTCTGTCTCCATGGATGGCAACTGGAAAAATGTAAGAAAGAGTTGCAGTATGTTGCCTTTCTGTGGATGGTTGAACAGAATCTATTGTTGTTAGTGTCCTTGAATAGTTCAACATCAAGGTAATCAATGTTGGATGTTGAAAAGTGATGGGTGAATTTCAAAAACTCAGTGGTGGAGTTCATGTATGTTATTAAGTTTAAAGCATCACTTTCACTACCTTGGAATAAAACAAAGACATCATCAAGGAACCGGGTATAAATCCTTGATCTACGTTACTTTGTTTGGAAACCTTGGCTTGTTTGGGCAACCTTTCTGTTCGATTATAGTTTCTGTGGATCTACAAGTTTAGTGTTCATTATGGCCTCCGGTGGTCCTTCGAGCCCTGGTTCTCCTAACATTTTCGGCACTGACTGTGCAAACAACATATCTGAAGCTGCCAACTTACCGGCGCTCATGCTAGCGCTTTCTCAGTGCCTGGATAACATTAATACCAGACTTGATAATATCGAGCGGATGAGTGCGAGTCAAAGGGGCACTCACGGACTTAATTCCATAGACTTCAACCGCTCTGCAATGGGCGACAGTAATGCAGACATTCCAGCAGGGCAAATTCCTCGATTTCCACCCTCTGGCGTGATCTCCTTAACGGAAGGTGAGGGTTTAACTCGGCCTGATGTAAGAAACAACGGCTTGCCTATCCATTCTGTTAACGCTGACAGAAACATTAACAACAGGAGTATTAATGGCAATCTGCCCACACGTACCATCAACGGCGCATTATCTGGCATACAAGAAGTAAATGGGGAGACGTACTCGCTTATTGGGATGCCCTCCTTAGCCGAATGGGCAAACAACGCTGCAGCGTTTGAGTTCAGTAACTCTTCAACTTTGGGCTTACCGGCGACTGACTCCTCGGAGCAAGGTAATATTTTTGACAGTATCACAAAGAACTTAAAGACTCTTGATAACCTCATGTTAAAAATTAAAAAACTGCAATTGGAAGTTTCGTACTTCCAGCAGTGCCTGAAGGAAGGTGTTGTACCTAAGGGGCTTCGAAGTTCCTTTACCCCTACAGGTTTGTTCACTGATTCTGTTTTTCTTACAGAACTAGAGGCCTTATTTAACAAACAAGGCGCTGAGTTATTAGATTTAATGATTAAAAATTATACCAAGCACATTTCTGTGCTTTTGGAAGAAGCCTCTAACCTCGATAACACTATTAAATCTGATAACAATTTTTACAGATACAAATATGATTATCATCGATCATTTACTAGCATTGATTCAATGCTAGTTAAATTAAAAGCAAACAAAGTCAAGAAACTTGAGAGGGATAGACATGCGTATCAAAACAAATCTGCCTTTCCAAATCTGATAAGAAAACTTAACAGTTTGGGTACCCATGAAGAACCTGAACCATCTTGTTTTCACAATGACCATGGAGAAGCACAAACTGTTACTCAAGTCAATTCTGATAGTGATCAGGGTAACTCTTCGAGTGTGCAGGGACCTCGGAGAAGTAATAGAATCAAATCTTTTAATAACAACAAAACAAGAATAGTAATCAAAAGCCTTTTTTAGGGAAAAACAACCGGTTTCAGAGGAACAAGTACAGGAATTAAATCATCCACTGATAGAGGTTGACACTTCTCAACAAACTGATACAACGGGCAATGTGGTTTACCTGACAGTTTATTCAAATAAAAAAGGTGATTTTTTCATCTATAACTTCTCTGAAGTCATTGTCGACCAAGAATTAACAGAATTACTAGCTAAAGGTTTGAACTTTGTACCTGACCATTCTTTCAGATTAGCTAAAACACTCATGGACTTGAAGCTTTTTGTGCGTAAACTTAACCTGAATATTTTCTTTAACAATGATTTGCCTGGCTCTACTCTTGGTTTGAAGTTACCAAGCACTTTTAACCCCCCCTTACATTCTGGTTTGCTCACATTTGAAAAGGCTTGTGAATTGGATTTCAGGCAACTACAGACCTCAAGAGGAATTGATAGAACTTGTAAGAACATTTCCCCGGACCAATTCATGGCATTGAACAAAATCAGCAACTCAGCAGTAAGGGTTACCAAACCAGATAAGGGTGGTGGTTTAGTGATTTTTGATAAAAGTGAATTCAGTAGACGGATGTCATTAGTACTTGATACACCTGCCTACGCTAATTAGTCTCTAAATGAATTAAATGTCAGCTACAACAGGATCAAAGGATATTTTAGGGATCTCTACCTAGAGGGGAGAATAAACATAGACATGTACAATTTCATTGACATCTCATACCCGAAGGTACCTGTCATGTTTGGGATCCCTAAAATGCATAAAAGCCTCTCTGATCCGCCAATGAGAGCTTTAGTGGATGTCAGAAACTCTATCACCCATCCGTGTGCACGCCTCATTGAAAATATCATTAGCAAATACCTTAAGAACATCTCTCAAATTTGTAAAGATTCTTGGTCTTTCCTCAGTTTGATTAATGACATCCACTTCGATTCTAGTTACAACTTTTTAACAATCGATGTGGTCGATCTGTACACATCAATACCACATGATGTGGCTATTGAATGGATCGAACTCATGCTGAGGGATTGTGGAGCATGCAACAATGACATTTACTTAGTGACAGTACTACTAGACATCGTGCTGTCTTCTAATTTTTTCCTATTTGACGGACATTACTATCTGCAAAAGAAAGGCATAGCTATGGGGTCCCCATGTGGCAGCAGTGTTGCCAATATTTTCGTGGCCTATTGGGAGAAAAACTTCCTATTCAATCATGCATCATTTGTCAATAGATCAAGGATTTATACCTGGTTCCTTGTTGATGTCTTTGTTTTATTCCAAGGTAGTGAAAGTGATGCTTTAAACTTAATAACATACATGAACTCCACCACTGAGTTTTTGAAATTCACCCATCACTTTTCAACATCCAACATTGATTACCTTGATGTTGAACTATTCAAGGACACTAACAACAATAGATTCTGTTCAACCATCCACAGAAAGGCAACATACTGCAACTCTTTCTTACATTTTTCCAGTTGCCATCCTTGGAGACAGAAGAGATCTATTGTCAAAGGGCAACTGGTAAGGGCTGCTCGTATGTGTAGCACTTCTGATGCCTTTGAGCAGGAATGCTCATCACTTGCAGAGATGTTTGGAAGCCGTGGTTACCCTGAGGATCTTATTTTCGATCTGATTGGTGAAGTGTCATCAAAACGAAGGGAAGGTTTTTATTTACCGTTACTTCAACCTAAAGAACACGGCAGAATAGAGGTGAATGTTGTTCAATTAAGAGATAATTCACCCTCAGTGGAGGCCAATAATTTGGTAGTCCTTGAGACTCATAGTGATACTAACTTTTCTACAGCTTTTGTTTCGTCATTCAGTTTACACTCAGGGCTTTTATGTTCCATAATTCGCAAGAATTGGTACTTCATCACCAATGCTGGATTACATGGCAGGTTGGGTAATACCCCGCTATTTACTTTCAAAAGAGGCTATAATCTTAAGGACTTGTTACAGAGAAACAGTTCAATAGATCTTATGTCTAGACAAAAAGGCACCTTTTCCTGTGGATGCTGCAAATGGTGCACACACCTACGGATAGGGAATTCCTTTAGTATTGGTAATAGGAAGTTTACCATTACTCACAAAATTAATTGTAACACCAAATCCATTGTGTATATAGCTTTTTGCGAATGCTGCAATGCATTTTATGTTGGTAAGACTGACCGACGGTTTAGGGACCGTATTTACCAACATATATATGCCATCAAGAATAACAGGAGCGACAATGCCCTTTCAAAACACATAATGGACAACTGCGGTCACAGCTTCAAATTCATGGGTATCGATCAGGTACTATGTGATAAAAGGGGAGGGCCCCAGTCACTATTGTTAGAGACCCGTGAGTTAGAGTGGCAATTACAACTAGATGCCTTCTCTTACCCGGGTCTAAATGACAATTGTAATATAGCCTGCATTTTAAAATACAGGAGCTATTTAAGGTAGGGGGTCTTCATAAATAGTACCCATAGCACCATAATGCTTGTTGATTTTTTATATACATTAATTTATCTTATTTCCCTCTACACACACATACTTCCACCATAGTTCATCTTATACTAGTGTTTATGCCCCTCGATGGTCATTATGCATGGTGGGCTCACCACGACACAGGTCCAATTTGTGATAGACCTAATATACACAATGTATTGAAAATGAACTAGGAAGTAGTTTTTGAAGCTTTTAAACATATTTACACTAGAAATATTTATTAACCTGATATGTTCAGACAGGTTAGGTCGTGTTAAATATCAAGTAGTGTTGTTTACACATTCTCTAAATCCTCACCATTCCACTTTTATTGTAATTATATGGTATGGGTCTACCTTTAATATAATTATTTTAGCATAATTATGTTAATAAGTTTTTAAAGAAAGATTTTTTTAATTTTAAATGTTCAACTATTGCACTCATGAATGCTTCTGGTAGTGCTATGATCAACGTTTATATTGTGGTTATTGTTTTATTTCCTATTTTTTCCCGCTCACTGAATAAGTATGCACTTTGTCTTTAAATTTTAATGATTCAATTAATCACCTGCCTGATAGCAGGTTAAAAGAAGTGAGCTTTTGTTTGTTGGTATGCTGAAGAAGCTTCTGTGTAACAGAAGCGAAAACGTGTTTTATCTGTTGTAAATAAACTACGTTACTTTGTTTGGAAACCTTGGCTTGTTTGGACAACCTTTCTGTTCGATTATAGACTTCCTAAATTGCTTTGTTCTGTCTAAGTAATATCTGAGTTGGCAATGAACATCTAGGTAATGTAATTTTTGTTCCGCCCTGTTAGAATAATTTGGAAAAAATACAGGAAGATCAATGGATTGGTTTAAATTTGTATTAGAAGCAACCTTGGGTAAAAAGGATGGATTGGTTCTCAAGGATACTCTATCCTTGTGGAAGACCAAATAAGGGGAATCAACAGAGAGGGCATGAAGTTCAGACACTCTTCTAGCCGAGGTAATAGCGACTAGAAAAAGTGTCTTCCAAGAAAGAAATTTTAATGAGCAAGAAGCAGCCGGTTCGAAAGGGGGAAGTATCAAGGATGTCAGCACTAAATTTAGGTCCCACTGTGGTGGAGGATCCCTGACAGGGGGTTTAAGAAGGAACACTCCTTTGAGAAAGGCTTTACAAAGTCTGTGGGACATAATGTTGTGGTCTGCAAATCCGACATGGAAATTTGAGATTGCTGCCAACTGAACTTTGATTGTGGAAGATGAAGAACCTGAGTGAAAAATTTCCGCTAGAAAATCCAAGACAGATTGAATAGGGGCAGTAAAGGGGTCTATGTTCTTTGATTTTGCCCAAAGGGAGAAGCGTTTCCACTTGCTAGAGTAAATCCTCCTGGTAGAGGACTTAAGAGAAGCTACTATGATATCTCTAACGGGGTTAGAGATCATAGGAAGCCTGGCTAAGGAAGGAAGTGGAGCAACCAAGCTGTGAGGTTGAGGGAAGGAACGGACCGGTGCAGTTGACCTGACTGGTGGGTCAGAAGATCTGGAGCTGGGTCCAGATGCCAAGGCTGCACCAAGAGATGGCGATGAAGGAACAGGAACCAAATCTGTCGAGGCCAGTAAGGGGCAATGAGAATCATTTTGGCTCTCAAGACGGTAGCTTTCTGGAGTACTTGTGGTATCAATGGAAAAGGAGGAAAAGCATAAAGGAGTCCCTGGGGCCAATCTTGGGTAAGAGCGTCTCTGGGGGGATGGCCCAGAAGTGGGAAGAGAGAGAAGAAGTCTGGGCATTTGCTGTTTTGAGGTGTAGCAAAAACATCGCAGCATGGGCGGCCCCACTTCTGAAAAATCTCCTCCACTATAGATTGCTTGAGAGACCACTTGTGAGGCATGAGTATAGCTCTGCTCAATCTGTCTGCTATTATGTTGGTTTTCCCAGGGATATGCATTGCTACCAGAAACCGATGAGAGGAGATCGCCCATTGCCAAAGTCTGAGAGCCTCTCGACACAAGGGATAGGACTTGGTTCCGCCCTGCTTGTTGATGTACCACACCACGGACATGTTGTCTGTGTGAACTGCAATAGTTCCTAAGGGAAGAAAGTCATTGAGGGCTTGCAACATTAAAAGCACTGCTCTCATCTCTAGGACATTTATGTGCAGGTGGTATTCGAACGGTTGCCACGTGCCATGAACCATCCTGCCCTGATAATGCCCCCCCCCGATCAGGGAGGCATCCGAAGTGACCATGGCTACCGGGGCAGGGGGAACAAATGGTCTGCCCTGATGGACTAGAGGAGAGGAAATCCACCAGGATAGATGGTTCTTGCAGGTCTGTGTCACCAGGATCTTGTGACGCATGGGAAGCTGCTGGAAGGACCATTGTGTGAACAACATCCATTGTAGGAGACGCATGTAAAAATGGGCCAGAGTAAGAAGTGTGATGGCAGCCGCCATGAGGCCCAACACTTTCGGGACCAACCTGGCTTGTACCCTTTTGCTGGAAAGGATGATCCGAATGTGGTTTTGGATATCTAGGATTCTCTGACTTGTTAGGTTTGCTGACATCCGAGTAGTGTCTAGATTTGCACCTATAAAGGTAATAGATTGGCAGGGCGATAAGGAGGACTTTTTGAAGTTGACCGAAATTCCCAACTGACTGCAGAGACGTAGGGTGTGATCTCTGGCTTGGAGAAGTTGATGCCTGGTGGTGGCTGAGAGGAGCCAGTCGTCGAGATACGGAAACACCTGGAATCCTTGACGTCTCAGGTGAGCCGTGACCACTGCCATGCATTTGGTGAACACTCTGGGGGCTGTAGTGAGACCAAAGGGCAGGGCTCTGAATTGAAAATGACTGGTCCCCAGCCGAAGCGGAGGAAACCTTCTGGGCGTCTGTGGATTTTTATGTGATAGTACGCATCCTGAAGGTCTATGGAGCACATCCAGTTGTCTTTGCCCGGAAAAGGCAAAATCGATTGAAGTGTGACCATCCGAAATCTTGTCTTTTTGACAGACTTGTTGAGCCTGCTGAGGTCTAATATTGGTCTCCAGTCTCCGTCTTTTGGGAACCAAAAACCTTGAGTAGATTCCGGACTCTAAATGGTCTGTTGGAACTGGCTGGATGGCCCTTTTTCTAGAAGCTTTGAAACCTCTAGTTTTGCAATTTCCCTTAGACCGGGTCGAACGTCTGGAAGGAACTTTCTGAGGGAAGGGCTTTCCTTGAAAGGAATCTTGAAATGCACCTTCGAGCACCGGAAGCGTACAGCTGCTGTTAAATGGAATAAAGCTGGACACCTGCAATAATCAATGGGCAGCCAAAGGCGCAATCCTTTAATGGACAGCATAGAACACCAACAGATACACCAAACACGTAAAGCACTTCCTTTCAGCGTTTATGAGCGGAAAGGGTGCAACAGTGTTTTCAATCTTCTACACCTGTCCACAGAGGCTGTGGACAGGTGTAGAAGATTGAAAACACTGTTGCACCCTTTCCGCCATAAACGCTGAAAGGAAGTGCTTCAATGTATCTGCTGATGGTCAGTTAAAGGATTGTACGCTTTTGGCGCTCCATTGGATTATTGCAGGTGTCCAGCGTTTTATTCCATTTAACAGCAGCTGTACGCTTATAGGTGTCGCCGAAGGTATTTCGTTGGTTTGGTTCAACATTTTTTTATGATGTTGAAAGGAATCTTGTAACCCTCGGATATGATCGACTGTACCCATCTGTCTTGAGAGAGGGAAAACCAGGCTTCTGGGTACAGCGACAATCTCCCCCCGACTGCCTCCAAGGGTGGACAGTCAGGCAACACCTCAGGGATGCTGGAAGGGCTTGTCAGAGAGGCTCTACTGCCCTGGTTCTGCGGACCCCCTCTGCCCCTAGGGCGGCGTCTATTGTTATTACCCCCTCTGCCTTTGGGGGTAAACTGACCATGTGCATCTGGCGTGACTCCCTGAGATTTTCAGAACCACATCTTCCCTCCCTTCTGACCTTTGTGATAAGGCCTAGAAGGGGTGGAGAAACGGACTCCTACGGCAGAAAGAGTCTTGCCGTCTTGCTCGCACCTGGTCAAAGTGTCCTTCACCTGAGGGCCAAACAATGTTGACCCATCAAAGGGAAAGTTTGTGAAGGATGCCTTAAAGGGGTCTGCAAAATTACAGAGCCGCATCCAGGACTGACGTCTGAGAGCCACTCCTGTGCCTGCAGCTCTACTCGCCCCATCGGCTGCATAAGAAATGAGCCGCATGGAGGAGTTGGTTATGGAATTAAGGATTCCCAGCTGAGAGGCAATCTTTTCCTGAGCCCCTGCTGCTGAAGGATCCTGTACTACTTCACCTAATTCTTTAAGGATGTCCCTTTGAAGTCTGGTGAAATGACATAAATAATTCAGCTTAACGCATAGCAAAGCTCGCTGAGGAAAACATCCACTTACCATACCTGTCCATGGTCCTAGACTCCTTGTTAGGAGGATGGACTGGTACAGAAGGATCTGCAAGTTCCTTTTTGGTGGCGGCCGCCACCATGGCATCAACCGGGACACGTTTAGTAAGAAACTGCTTTTCAGCGGGGGCCGTAATAAATTTTGAAGGTCGCGTGGGGACTGGTTCCACCGAATGAGGAGAGGCCCATGCCTTCGAGCTATGACCTCCATGAGAGGGTCGAAGGCGGAGACACCCAGGAGGTGGAGGGTCGAGATCCAAAAGCCTCCAGGTATACCGATTCATCCTCGGAGGGGTTAATGGAGGGCCAGTTCCCCCTCTGTTTCAGGAGCTCAAGGATGTCTGAAAAGGAGACATCCTCAGAGGGGGATCTTGGGGACCCCTCCGACTCATCCAAATCGGTATCTGATGTTGTAGACTCAGGGGAGTCTAAGTGCTTCCTCTTGAAGGTCCTCTTACACGGGGGTTTACCTGAAGGATCAGGAGAAACCTCGGAAGAGGAAGTTCTTCCCAATGGGGAGACCTGGGGCGATGGATCTCTGGGTCCGGGAGCAAGAGAGCGGGAAGAGGTATCTACAGGCACCGTAGAGGGAGGAGCTAAAGGAACCGACTGCTGACTGAGCTCAGGGGCTAGCACCCTCCTCATCACCTCGAAGGCTCTCCTCCCAGGGAGGGCCGAGAGATCCCGCTCCGAAGAAACAGGGATCCCTCGTCCCACCGAAAGGGAAGGCTCCGAAGCAGATGTCGGGGCCGAACTCATCAAGGCCGAAGCTCCGAGTGGGAGAACGGGGTCGGACAAGGGTCCGATGCCACTCGCCCCCTTGGAACCGACCAGGGAAGCCCAACACCCGGATCCCTCCAAGGAAGGTCTCAAGGAGGAGATAGGAGTCGAGGACGACGGAGCCGAAAGGTGTGGTATCGGCTCCGAAGCAGCAACAGTCACGGTACCAATAATCTCTTGCTCCGAACTCTGTAGGAGAGTCGAAGGAGGAATTTCAGGAGGGTGTAGAATAGCGGTTGTCTGTTGAGATGGGCTATGGAGCATTTGGGCTAGTGCCTGTGATTTTAATAGCCTACTCACCACTCTCTCTAAGTCATGGTCTGATAGCTTGGAAGACCTCGATGATCGGCTCAGATGGCTCCACTCCGAAAGCAGGGGGGAGGCTGGAGCCGAGTGTATAGATTCCAAAGAAGGAGATCTAGACCTCTTTTTGGACGGAGCCATCGGAGCCGAAGAAACCTCGGCTCCAGGCGGAGCCGACGACTTGTCGGCTCCGAGTGGAAACAAAGATATCTCGGCTCCAGCCGGAGCCGAGACATGCTTCGAAGCTAGGGTGTCGGCTCCAGCCGGAGCCGACACAGGTGCCGAAGCCAGGGTATCGGCGCCGAACGGCGCTGATACTGAAGCTTCCAACAAAGGGAGCCGGCGACTTCGGCTGTGGAGACCG